>NC_142063.1:232948506-233257881 GCF_059756535.1 Pantherophis guttatus | reverse complement strand
AGCTCCTTAAATTAAAAAGACTATAAGGAAGTTTGTATGTGAGTCATACATATATAGCAATGGCCACTGTACCCACAAGCCTATTGTGTGTTGCTGCCCACACCCAGTGCATTGGATGACTGGTGGGTTCCTTCCCCTTCTTTTCTCTCCCAGCCTGGGTCACTACCCATCATTCCCTGAACATGCTCATCAGAAAATTCCTAGAAGATTAAATAATACAGACTAACGGTGATCCGGGCTGTGAGCTACACATCCTGAAGGCACGGCAAAAGATATAAACCCACGCAGCATCCTCCCATACTTGCTATGGCAAGTGAGGAAGAGCGGGAGGTTCAAATTAAGATGAGCTGCTGAGAGAAGTGGAAGTCATCTGTCCCACCCATTCTGTCATCATAGAAGGCTGGAGTGTATGAGAGAGGATTCTCCCTTCACTCAGTGGAGAGTAATTCCCTTCATGGATTAGACCAGGGGTCGGCAACCTTAAACAGTCAAAGAGCCACAAAGGTCCTAACCAGAAGCCCCCTGTTCAATTCTGGAGCCGACCGGAAGTCCAGTTCCCCAACCATAGAGTCTGCTCCTAGCATGGCATCCTTCTTCCTCTGCCAACTGGAAATCTGGTTCCCCCACCATAGAGTCTGTTCCTAGCATGGCATCCTTTTTCCTCTGATGACCAGAAGTCAGGTTCCTCCACCATAGAGTCTCCTTCTGCGCGACATCCTTTTTCCTCTGCCTGTCCTAACCGAAAGCCCTATCAATTGTGGAGCCGACTGGCAACAGGGAGCCGCAGCAGAGGGATGAAAGAGCCACATGTGGTTCCAGAGCCACGGGTTGCTGACCCCTGGATTAGATTAAGCAAACCTCATCAATTTTACCCTCTGCCCTTATCACATGGTGCTCTTTTTTCTTTGCAGTGGGGGAATTATTGGTTCCTCTCTTCAATCCTAGGATGGGAAAAAGCAACTATTTAAGTGACAAGACTACCTCTACTTCTAGTTGAAATTGGAAGTCTTTGAAATGCACCACCCCATGTCCCTTGAAATAACACAGCCATGCTTGTTGGGACTTCTGTGACTGCCCATAGGATGAAAGGCCCTCCCTCCTTGCCTTTCTACCACTAACCTGGCCTTCCTGTTACCAGAAAGCTGAAAACTCCAAGGAGCTTTCCTGGCAGAGGTGGGAAGCTACAGTACATGAGTCCTGAGGAACCTTCTATTTTGTATGTCAGTGTTAAGACTGATTTCCTAGTAGACCTGCAATCAATAATTCTAAATATGAAGCCAAGATAAAGAAGAATAGGTTGCTTCAGTGAGATGTAGCCTCCTCTGGCGGCCCCAGCAAAAATGGCTGTCGAGGCCCAGAGCTCTCCAGTCCAATGGAAGGGAGTAGCCCTGCATCAGGCCAATTGGAGTCCAGCAGATCACAGAGCTGAGAAGTTTCCATCTCAATGTGCTCTAAAGATTTGCAATCTCTGCCAAAATAGCAAGGACACAGTCCTTTGAAGCTAGAACACCTCAGCAGCAGGCTGATTATGACATGGAGGTCTATACTGAAGATTTGCCTTTGGAAAAAGGTAAATAGGATTATTTAATGCCATAGCAAACAGCAAGCGTGTGGATGAGACCACTGCCACAACATACTGCATGTTTACAAGATAATGGCCTAGAGTTCTTATGATCTAGTTATGAAAAACATGCCCAATATGAACAGGAAAGAAATGGGACTGCTGTGTTTCAAGTCACACTTTATGGAATTATCACAAATGGGAACGGCAGCTTGTAAATGTGTGATTCCTGTAGATTTTCTTTCCATGGACACAAGCCTGATATAAGCCAAGGGTAGATCGACATTGTCAAATGGAGAACATTTCGTTAACCACTGCATTTGTGAAGTCTGCTGACGCCGGATTGCTGAGAATCAGAATTTAAGACCAAAGACGTGAATTTTTATGAGTTCAGATGGTGTGTATGTGTGCACCACTGTGTTTGATTTTTCCTGCAGTTCAGCAGACCAATGTGTCAAAAGAAATTTGTAGTTAGGGTTGTTGTTTTTTGGTTGTTGTTGTTTTGATTCTTCAGATTTGTACCAGGGTTCTGAAGTTAGAATAAAAGTTGGAATTTCAAACTCAAATTACCTGATTGTTGTTCCCTGCTCCCCCCAAGTGGAAAGAAAAAAAGAAAGGATTTGCATGTTGTTGATTTGTGTGTGTGTGTGTGTGTGTGTGTGTGTGTGTGTGTGTGTGTGTAAGGATATAAAGGTGCATAAAGTGCTGTTCTTTAATTCCACCTCCACTGAACCCTCTGGCAATCAGCCGATGGACTTCAATAAGAAATGGTACCAAATTTAAAGCTAAAGGAAGCATAACATTCTGCCCGTAGACTAAAGGTATTGCTGAGCCTGGAAGAAACAAAGATTGGAAGCAGCTGCAGTGAAAGTGCATTATTAGCATCTGTGTTTATGTTGCTTTAAACTCATACAAATGAAAGCATATGTCTTCTACTTTTGTACACTGCCAATTGCTTTGCCCTGACTTGACCTGCTTTAAACAGTTTCCATAGGAGGCAATTTTAATTTATAAAATGTTTAATACTAGTGATTTTGCCCAAGCAGTACAAAAATACCTAAAATCCCTTTTATACATTAATAGATTGATGATTAATGAAAGGATGCAACTGGTCCTTTATAAAGAAACAGCCATAGAGGGATTATGCTTCCTTCTGCAAGAAAAGGTTAGGCTAAAAAAAAAAAAAAAAAAAATAGAAAAAGAAATAAAGTATATTAATATAATTTCCACGGCCATCTAATCCAAATCCTTTGGAAAAGTACTTCTTTTCAAGAAAAAAAATTATAGGTTAAGGAGTTTTAATTAACATTTGGAAGGAAATTTACATATGTGCTTCATATGTAATCATATCCACTAAATTTAAAAAAGCTGACATTTCCTCGATTTTTATCTCTATTTTTATGAAATCACTGAACTCAGTAGTCATGCATAGGATCATGAGATAAAAGGGCCTAATTTGGCTAAATTGTGCCTGAAATAAATAAGTATGCCAATGACGACCAATTACTGAATTATGTATAATAGTGTAACGGAGTCATTTAAAAGGTTTTTTTTAACAATTTAGTTTTTTAGAAGTCAGCTCTCTTAGAATCCTAAACATGTCCATTGAGAAGTCAATCCTATTCTACTGGACTTACTCTTACTTAATGGTAAATTGGTTCAGATCTTTAATTAATAAAGGGGTTGTTATATGCATGCATCAAATATAAGTAATGAGATTGCCTAGAAATTAAGAAAAGAAACTGGGATTCTCTTCTCAATTTCTATTACTCTGTGAATTTTACTAGCGAAAGAATTTTTTTCCAGCTATATCATCCTTCCTCTAGAATTTGTTTCCTCAGAGAGAATTAGAAAATGAATAGTCTTTATTCAAAGCCTAAAATGGGGAGTTTTTTTACAATGGTTTTCCAATCCATTGTGTGATATGGGGGTGGGGGTAGGTGGGAGGGAGGGAAGTCTCTGAGAACTTAAACTAAAAAGTGGTTAATGCATCTCAGAAGCAAACAAATATACGTACATCTCTAAGCACCGTGGCGTCTGTGCAAAAATACTGTCAGGATCTTGGCTCACAAAAGCTGAATGTCCACTTGCAAGAAAAAGAATCATAAACTAAAAAACATTGGGGTGGAATGGAACAGCCTCAATTTTTTTTTTTAAATTTATGAGACTAGAAGATTAAAAAACGTTCATATAAGTTAGAAATAAAGTTCCATATTCTGGCCAGTCTGTGAAATCCAGGGGGAAAAAAGATGACTACTATGCCATATGTGTCAAATAAATAAATGAATAAATAACAAATAAGTACAAAAAAAAATACTAATTCTATAGAAGCCTACTTAGAAGAATTCCCCAGAGTTTCCTGCTCCATAAGTGCATTCTCATCCATAAAACCTGCTTGTTGTGGCATGAAAGTGCCTTCTAGTCATTTTGAGGTCCTCACAATACAGCTTTCAATGCTATCAGCTTTGATGCTGAACCATAATTGAAGATATGCCTTGAGGACAATACTTTTTATATTGATATACTTTCCTCCTGTTACAATTACTGTGTAGCTGAAACCTGTGTATTAGATATAGCATGTGCACTGGCCCAAGGATTCATAAAGTGCTTGGACATTTAGGATACAGTTTTTGATCATGGATATTTTTCTGCTCTCTCTAACTCCCAATGAATATAGTTGCTCTAATATTGTCTATTACCACACACTTTCCCTTGCACACTCAGATGGCAAATCCTATACTGCAAAATTGTCTGTCATTCGTCTAATTATCAACTTTCCAAGCAGTCAGTAATCCTAGGAGGTATTTTATGGGAGTGAGAAAAAGAAAGTAAAGACTTGCCAACACTCACAGAATGTTATAAATACTTTACCATGCTTCCTTTAGATAAATAGTATCCTATTTATCTAAACAGGACTGATTTCATTAATTCAGCCTTTTTCATGCAGTAGGGAGCTTTCTTTGTGTAAAATAATTGAAGGTATATGTGAGAAAAAGAGTGAGGGAATGTAGAAAGGAGAAACTGTCTGTTTATATGGAGGACTGTGTGAAAAAGCAAGATGAGGATGAGGTTGTAAATAGTATAGGAATGTGTGGGTGTGGGTGTGGGTGTATTATAGATATTAGAATGCCCAGAGGTGTGTGAGAGGTATATGAGAATGAAATATCTATATTTTGTGAGCATGTTTGCATGAAGGGTAGTCTTTCATCCATATTTCTCAGAGTGAGTTACAATAAATAACTGGAAGAAATATCCTTTCTTTGGAATATAGAAAAATCCTAGTTTTGGATTGAATTTGTCTTGGAATTAACAGGCTCTTTTTCCAAATACTTTTATTTAAGGGGATTTTAATGTTATGATATTAAGAAGGGTGAACACTCAAAAATTCTTCCTTTATCTTATGTCAGTGTTTTGTTTATACAGTTTGATCAGTTTTCCCCCAGTTTGTTTTCATTTCTTTGCTGTAGGGATACAAATTATTTTTCCCCCCACAAATATTTTCAGATTCTTCATCATTACCATTTTTGTCTTTATACATAGCCAAAAGGCTGGAATGGCTTATGAGTTATTTTTAAAGAAGCTAACTGAGACTTGCAGAAACCAGCCTGGCTGTAGAATTTACTTGGATCGCATAAAGATAGTGATACTGGTAGTAAATCATGCCCATTATACCATAAATGCTTTACATTTTAAAGGGCAAATTTATTCTGTGGTTTTTTGTTTTTGTTTTTTTCATTTTCTTTTCAACTAGTTATTTCCCAACGATCTGTGCAAAAATTCAGTAGCTTGAGAATTAATGCTTGGCATTTTTTATGCACGTGAGATGAAAGTCTCACTGTTTGGTAGATTGAAATCACAGCACTGGACATACCTCGTAAATCTTCTGCTTTGCTCCGTTATGTGTATCTGGACCTTGATTGAACTCTTTGGCTGGGCAGCCCAATCCCTTTGGAAAGCTGCCCAAGGTGGCTTACAGTTACATGGAAAGCTCTCCAGAAGAGAAGAACAAAACAGGCATCTGGGTTAATTTTAAATTAATGGTAGTGACATAAAATTAAAACCCAGCTACTTTTTCTCCTGGACCTATTTTTTTTTTCTTTCACCTGTCTCCATTCCTGCTGAAGTTCATTGCCCAATGTTAGCAATCTTCCTGAAGCTGACTTGATTTCCCTCTGCTATGCTCATGGGCAAGGGAGACCATGGCAGTGAACCTGCATAAGAACATTGCTGTAGTGATCCTAAACCACGGTGGTGCAGTGGTTAGAGTGCAGTACTGCAGGCTACTTCTGCTGTGCCCGCTGCCTGCAATTTGGCAGTTCAAATCTCACCAGGCTCAAGGTTGACTCAGCCTTCCATCCTTCTGAGGTGGGTAAAATGAGGACCCAGATTGTTGGGGGCAAAATGCTGACTCTGTAAACCGCTTAGAGAGGGATGTAAAGCTGTATATAAGTCTAAGTGCTAAGTGCTATTGCTAAGCAGGATTGTGAGAAAGAGAAACATCTGTTCTTTCCTTTCCTCTAAACATTTTGCTAAAGAGGATAGTTTCTTTTCTGCTACAATTGATCAGGATGGGTGCTGTGGAAAAGAAAGCATGTCCTGGAATATTTGCAAGCCACAAGAAGAATAGCTTGAGGCTGCAAACTCATCTAAGGTCTAATTGCCATAAGGCTATTCATGATCTTAGATGTTTATGTAGAAGCATTATCTTACATTTCTACTCTCTGTGTCAGATTTAATTCAATGTTTCAATCCAAAACAGTTTTGAAACCAGTTTTGTTATAAATCTATTTTCTAATAGCTCAGTATGACTTTGCCAGAAGATTAAAAATGCTGGAATTATTGCCTTACTTTTTGGCTGTTATTATTATGAAGTGAAAATGCCTTATATTTGATAGATATTTCCAAAATATTCCTAGCTATTATTTGAGTATTTTATTTCTTTGGTCCTTTAAGTATGCTTATAGGCTTTATTTGCATGCAGGCATTTTTCCCCTTTCCTGGAATCGACATAGTGCCATTAATTAAACTGGATAGCCATTAACTGTAATGTAGAGAATGAATACACACAAAACCTTGTTTGATTCCCTATTTTGTTTCACTTCATTGATGTTTATATTAGCATCACTGTCTATATAGACCTCCCCATTCAGTTAGTGAGTATATATATTTTACCAAATATTTTTGGAATACATGCCTAGTTGGAGGCAGCTATGATTCTCCAGTTCCATCCAGCAGATCAAGATTCCCAAGTTTAACCACAATTTGTTCTTGCTTTTGCCATAATACCAACCAAGTTCTTGGGGTGGCTAAACGGGAAATGTTTAGTCATATGCTGCAGTATCTATCAAGTTCTGAATAAGCAATTGCTTTGGATGACCTTGAAGCAGAGAAATTGCAACTTTACTGAGCATAAATGTGAATGAATTTCTACATATGCCATTGAGCTATTATACTTGTAAGATTAGAAATAGATTGTTTTCAGAAAATAGATCCAAGATGGAAGAAAATGTCAAATTGGAACGTGACCACAAATAATCATTTTTAACCCAATTTTTCTTATGTTCAAAAAAAATTGTTTCATCTGATTCAAAATTTAGATCAGAACATTTTAGCTGAAACTCTTATATTTATGTCACATGTTTTCCTGATCTACACAACAGGTAAATTCCCTTCACCAAAATGTATGCTGTGCCCTGGGGTAGGTTTCAAATTTTTTTACTACCGGTTCTGTGGGTGTGGCTTGGTGGGCGTGGCATGGGCATGGTGGGCAAGGCTTGGTGGGCGTGGCAGGGGAAGGATACTGTAAAATCTCCATTCCCTCCCCAATCCGGGAGAAGATTACTGCAAAATCCCCATTTTCTCCCAATCAGCTGGGACTTGGGAGGCAGAGAATAGATGGGGGTGGGGCCAGTCAGAATTTTTACTACCGGTTCTCCGAACTACTCAAAATTTCCGCTACCGGTTTTCCAGAACTGGCCAGAACCTGTTGAAACCCACCTCTGGCTGTGCCACAAATCAACTAAAGGTCATCTACTTGCTCAATGATACAGCACCAGTTAAATGACATCTGTAACAAATCATGATTACTTTGTGAAAGGTGTATGATTATAATGCATTGTCATTTACCCTCCTGACTGTCAATGCGCGTACAGCTGCTTTACATGCAGAAAGTAAGAAGTTCAGTTCAGAATTAATAAAACTCCAGCCTGAAACCTTGGAGCTTAGTTGGCAACAGTGTTGAACCGGAGCCGGATCCAAATGCCCTTTGGATTGCTCTACCAAATTTGTAAACAAATTGGCTATGATTTCCCCAGATTCCCTACAAGATGGGTAAATCACTTAACAATTTCTCAAGGATGGGATTCCCTCTTATCAGTGGCAGTAGCATCCCTTCCGAAAAGGTCCTGTGGTAGGTGTTCCTGCATGATTTTTACTGGCCCCACAATTTCTTTGAAGTGCAAGCAAATGTGAAGGTTGCAGACAGTAGGCTATATGATTGCACACCAAACAAAAGATACTGCAACAAGTAAGTAAATAACATCAAACTCCATCTATGAGCTTTGCTTTGGATTTGTCTTCTTTGAAAGAACTTTTGGTGCAAATATTCTCCTCCAACTGAAGAATCGCTGATAGAAAAAAAAATGGAGAATTTTTCTATCTGGCTGTAAAGTTGGCAATATTTCAGTGGTCTGACAGTAAAAAAAAATCAGCTTCCATTGAGACAGACATCATCTCACAAATGCTGAAATGGTGTTGCTAGGTCCCTAATCATTTTGCAGTACCTGTTTGACAAATGGAATAAAAATCTTTTATTTTCTACTAATGGGTATAAATCATGCAAGAGACCTCTGTGAGTTAGCATTTGGCTGCCGTAACAATGCATGCATATATACACTTCTCATATAGAATGAGATCGTTCGGTCAGTAATAGACCACATGTTTTGATAATGTGAATTTTACTGTCTGAAATATTTACATAGAGGACCAATATCTAGTAGAAGGGGAAATAATGTTCCCTGGAATATAATGCTCACTGTAGATCTGCCAGACAGAGGAGATATATGTGATTAGGTAGAAAAATAATCTATCAAAGATATTTAGGAAATACTTTACAAAGTTATTACTGGACAGGATCACTACATTCTCATTATTCTCATTATTCAAATGTTCCTTGGAGTAAGTAGCAATCTCATTTCTATAAGCTATTATTATAGGAAACCACATGAAATTAAGGGAAAGTCCCAATCCTCTGGAAATGTGAATCATTATTGCCAGATAATAGTTATTATCTTGGCAAAGGATACTCTAAGGTAGTAATACTCATGAATCAAATACTTACTGTATATAGATATTGTTAATCTGGGGCATACTACTTAGAGCATATGGCCTTCGAAAACATAGTGGGGGGGAAACGCCTAAAAAACATATTGGTGACAGATCTCTGGCAAGCCTGCACAGAAATATTTAGACTATATTCATGGATTTGCTTTCATGAATAAATCATGTTCCTATCTAGGCTTTGCTGTCTAAACCTTCTTCCTCACATTCTTTAGAGAGGAAATGCATGGGAGTCACTGCTCATGGGAAACTTAATTGGGAAAAGAGCAAAAGAAGGAACCGTTTGCATTTAGAAAAGCAGAGCAGAATATTTTCTGTTAATAATGTAAGATCCTGAAGGGTTTTTTTAAGTGTCTGTGAATACCTTCAGATTAGTTTTTAACTCCTGGTGACTGCCTGGACTACCTTCAGCTTTCTTGGCAACATTTTTGGAAACGGTTTGGTTTTGCCTGCTTCCTAGGTTTGAGAAAGAGAGTATCCGGCTCAGGGTCATCCAGCTGGCTTTGTGCTTAAAGTGGGATTAGACTTCATGGTCTCCCAGTTTCTAGCCTGATACCTTAATCACTACACCAAACTAGTTTCTGAACTGAAGATATTATACACAATAGCACAGGGGTGGGATCCTACCGGTTTAACAACAGGTTCGCTAAGCGTGCGTGCCCAGTTTGAAGAAAACTCACCTTGCGCATTGCTGCCCGCAAGGAAAACAGCTGAGCTGCGGCAATCCACTCTACCGCGCTGATCAGCTGGGCTTCGGAAACGGAAATATAAGTGAGTATAACACAGGGGTGGGCAGGCCCACTTCAAAATCAGAGCGAACTGGTTCGCTCATGGCTGAAAGTCGGAGCTAACGGTTCGCCCAAACCAGTCCGAACAGGTAGAATCCCACCACTGCAATAGCATTTTGTTGGTTCCTAACCTTAGTTGATCTCAGGAAAATGAGCAAGGCAGTTAACAGAATTGCTTCTGTTGTCAGCCAAGTGCTGTGAGTTGAAGGGAGCAGGCAATGACAAAATAAGAAACAGAAACTTATTTATTTATTTATTGAATTTATTTGCCACCCATCTTGTAGTAAACAACTCTTTGGCAGTCCTCTGCTCTTTTAGCCTTCTGTAAAGCTCTAACAACCTCAAGCGTTGGGAGAGGATAAGATGATGGTATGTTAACATGGTTTTTGTTATTTTAATGTTTTGTGTTTTCACTGATTGTGTTTTATAGTTTTTAAAATGGTTATATATATTCCCATATTTGGGTAGACCAGGTTGCTTCGATAGAAAACCCATTTAATCGTCCTTGGTACAAGCTGACAAAGTGAGGAGAACCTGTGGCTTAGAGGTTAATACATCTGCCTAATATGCAAGCAAGCCCAAGTTTGAATCCCAGAAGGGTATGGTTAGCTGATGAGAGCTAAATAGCTTGAAATAAATCTATACCAGTCTCCCTTTATTTCTTTGTCAGTAAATATAAATTTAACAGACAAAAATAGGTTGTCATGAAAGCGTCTGCCTGAGGGCTCCTGGATTGGGGCTGAAAGGTGAAAAGGAAGCAGTATGCTCCTTTCCATATTTGGGTAGAAGACAATGAAAGAGTTGTTCTTTAGGACTATAGTTGCTGTGTGGAGTTCTCCAATGGTTCTTTTCAGATGGTCAAAAGGCCAATTATAATCTGGCTAAACAGAAGAGAAGTAGATTATGCGATAGTCTATTTTGTCTAATGGATATACTGTACTCTTTTGAAGCTAAAGTTGCTCATGACTGTAGTAATGTACATAATACACCTGATATATATCCTAGGGGACTGATCTCGGATTTTTCTTACCCTGTTGGCTTGGATTTATTTCAACTTTCAATTTTTCAATTTCAGTTTTCTGTTTTTATGGCCTGAGAACATGGAAATGATCTTTTGGATGATGATGTGTTTTACAGGGATTTAAGTTGCTGATAGCTGCCCCTGTGGTAAAATGGGGGAACTGCCACTCTAGAAAAAGATACTGGTGATATATCTCACATCTGTTCACTGAAGATAAATGCTTAAAAAAAGTTCAGGAACTTTTTGAGTATCATTACTTGAAATCCATAACAGATTCATACACATACATTATGGTAGGCTATCAATTTTTTAAATCAAAAAATGCTATAGACTGTATTTGTTGGAATGCAGGATGCCTCGCCTCTTGCTGGATTATCTCATCATCTGTATTAGTATTTACATCATCTTCATCTTCTATTCTACATGTTAAATATACAGAGATTCCCTGGTCAGACTTCACAGCACTTGGTCTCCAGTTCCTTTCTCTCCTAGTATAACAAACTGAATTGGAAAAAAAAGCTGTTATTGGAATGGTGTTCACTGTGACAAGTCTTGGATTTTCAAAGCATTTTCACAGTACCAAATCTGGAGTTGGCAGATTTTTTTCCATCATTAGCTGGGAGCAGAATTGGAACTACTGTATCTTGTTATGGAATAGTATTGGTAGATTTCAAAGTTATAACTGCAGCTAAACTGAGCACCCTTGTATGAATTTGATGTACTTGTGGGCATGCTTAATGGCAGCTGCTTTGCTTTGTGCTAGATTTATTATTTATTTTTATTATCCATTGCTGCTGTAATCTTATGAACTTGTCTTTTGAGGAGAAAAAGAATCTGGACTATACTGCAGGAATGTCAAAGACAGCGTATAAATGATGCATTTATTTATTTAATGAAGCATTCCAAATGTGAGCACTACATCACAATATCTTGTGTTGCTTACCTAGTTTCTGGATCCCGAGAGATTGAAGTGTGCCCTAGAAAGTGACTAGAACACAGTACCCAAGGATGAATGAAAGGCAAACTAAGTCAGGGTGGCTAAAATTGCATTAGGCTGAGTCAGCAAACTGAGGAAGGTGGAGGCTTGGGTAGGAGGAAAGATAAATGTCAAAGGCAATCTTAAGGCCGATGAAGCAAAAAGAGATAATTTAGTGGGAGTTGTCAAATATGATCTTAGACAGAACATTTTTTTAAGATGACTTCTAAATGAATGTTCCAACTGACTATGAAAGAATGGGCCACTAGGGGAAATCTGATCAATGTATTATATAACTTGGATTAGAATAGTTTCAATGAAACTTGGTGAGAACAACACAAAGAATATAGCAAATCTGGAACATCTCCTATGACATAAGGACTTCTCTTTTTCAGTTTTATTTTTTATCTTATTCAATAAGCTGTTGCCCTTCAAGCCTTTATTGATCGGTTGGAGTCAAGAACCAAGTAGAATATTCAGATTCAATGTAAAGAAGTTATTCATCAGATGTCATCTATCTAAACTGACATATAGATCCTACTGGGATCTGACTGATTCTTTAGCTTGCTTCTTACTTCCTGAACTTGCATGTTCTGGCTTGTTGAAGACAGATTTTCAAAAATGAATTGAGATTCTTTGCTGAGAACCATGTTGATAAGTATGTGATATGATGGCAAGACCTGATGAAATGGCTTCATTTTTGTGCAGAAGAAAAAAAATCCGTGTGATTCCATCTATTGTTTACATTAGTATTAGTTTGTATCTAAACAGATACTTCCTAGGATTATTTAGCATGAATCATCACTGGACAAATGTTCTTTTAGAAATTATGGGCTGGAGCTAAACTTTCTTATAATTAATCAGTGCTTTAAAAACACTAGGATTTAAATGATTCTTAACTTGCAATCCACTGATTCCAGTATATCCAGTATAGCTTTATGTGTTACCCACTGCCAATTAATTAAAAAAGGAAGCATGGGATTTGATTTTATATCAGTCAAATGGATTGAAATTTCTTCAATGTTTGGTTTAAGTTATTAGCAGGAAGGTCACACCCTGATTTCTGTTTTCTGGCAATATGGTGCAGAGTATCTGTGCACCCTCCCTTTTTACATTCTCTATGTCATTTAGATTTGGCTTGAGATATGACATAAAATGCAGTAAGTTCCATTTCTAAAAATGATTCTTGGCAGGTGGACTTTTGCTTGCTAGGAACTGAACTTGCAAACATTAATTTAGCTCACTATGACAACCAAACATCTTTAAAAGGCAGTAACATCTTTAAATCATCAGCAAATCAAATTAGACGCTTCATCATTTTATACTGAGAAGCCCTAATTTCACTTTAAAAAAAAAAATCTTCAGTGCCCATATCTATTTGGAATTAAGATGTATAATACTTGCTTATTTGCAAAATACTTTAAAATTATGTTAATTGGTATATACCAATAAATGTAACTTTTTCTGTGAATAATCCAACATGGATGAGTCATCTTTGGCTTTGGAAAGTTTAATTGAAACCTGATGATACTAGAAAATAAAAATCAAGTTTTAAGTCTTAAACCTCATAGATGTCTTAGAGGAATGAGTAGTGGCATTTCCCACCAGCTCCAATGATGATTACATATATAACATGAGACAAAAACACACCTTTCTCCTATACAGATAGTCCTTGACTTACAACTGTTCATTTAGTGACCGTTCAAAATTATAACAGCACTGAAAAAAAGTAACATGATCATTTTTGACATTTATGACCATCATGCGATCAAAATTCAGATGTTTGGCAATTGGCTCACAATTATGATGGCTGCAGTATCCTGGGATCACTTTTTGTGACCTTCTGACAAGCAAAGTCAATGGGGAAGCCAGATTTACTTAACAACTGTGTTACTAACTTAACAACTGCAGTGATTCACTTAACAACCGTAGCAAGAAAGGTCTCAAAATGGGGCAAAACTCACTTAACAAATGTCTCACTCAGCAATAGAAAGTTTGGGCTCAATTATGGTAGTAAGACAAGGACTATCTGTATTTGAGGCTACCTCAAATTATCGGTATCAAAAAATTGGACATTAATACAATTGAAAGAGTCCAGAGATATTTCATGTGAAGAGTCTTCCATTCCTCTACCCGCAATAGAATACCTTATGCCACCAGACTTGAAATTTTGGGCTTAGACAACTTAGAACTATCCCGCCTTCGGTCTGACCTAAGCGTAGAACATAAAATTATCTGCTACAATGTCCTACCTGTCAATGACTACTTCAGCTTCAACTGCAATAATACATGAGCAAACAATAGATACAAATGTAAGATAAATTGCTCCAAACTTGATTGCAGAAAATATGACTTCAGCAACACAGTGGTCAATGCCTGGAATGCACTACCTGACTCTGTGGTTTCTTCCCCAAACCCCCAAAACTTTGACCTTAGACTATCTACTGTTGACCTCACCCTATTCCTAAGAGATCTTTTAGGGGCATGCATAAGCGCACCAGCGTGCCTACCGTCCCTGTCCTAATGTTGCCTTTTACTTGTATCCATCTCATGTATTCATAATTATGTCTATATTTATATCTGTTATCTAATACATGCTTGATGAAATAAATAAATAAATAAAATAAAATACCTCAAAACAGAAAATTGGCTTCCTAGTTACAAGGGACAATTATGGAATGGACCAAACCATCTTCGATTGGTTACTGAATGAACACTAACATACATTTCCTTCTTATTTTATTGCCTCAATTTCCTGGTTTTGAAAAAAAAAACATCAAGTAACCGAGGTAATAAAAATTTCTATCTGAGAACCTGGTGGCTGGGCCTCATACAATACTGTGCTAGATGACAGTCAGACCCAAGTTCAGCCAAATTCCTGGATCTCTCCTACAAGAAACCATAAGTGTGGATCGTCATAAAGGGGGCTCCTAAAAAAGCCCTAAATTGATGGAGCCAGGATGAGGAAAAAATAGTTTCATTTTAATTGTAATACAAATACATTATCTTTTCTGAACTAATTGCTGTGGTCCTGGTAATACAGAATGAACTGAAATATAATCGTGATGCCCCAGGCAGCATAGAGGAAATGACTCTGATGTGGTTGTTATTATTGGGAGCTATACCAGTTTTATCTTTCTGTTGTGAGTCTACTTCATTACCTATTGCCCCCAAAGCTTGTGCTATTCTGCTCACCCAAACAGACCTAGGTGACCTTCCAATTAATGTATGAACTAGAAAAGAGCAACTTATCCTTCAGAGTTCATAGTTTTCCAGGTGTTATGATCTCCCATTTCAATGATTACTTTATGTTGAAAATAGGTATAAAAATATAGGTGTTAAGGAAAATTATTTACAAGAAGACATAGCTTGGAATACAGTCAGACAGACATGCATAATGTGAATGCATTCAAAAATACCGTGTTTCCTCGAAAATAAGACCCTGTCTTATATTTTTTTGAAACCTGAAATAAGTGCTTGGCCTTATTGCCATGCGCTCAAAAGCCCAATTGGGCTTATTATCAGGGGATGTCTTATTTTGGGGAAAACAGGGTATATAAAACTTTAAAGTTTCCCCCTGTGACTGACTCAAGGAAGTGGCACTCATCTCCAATTCTCAGCCAACGGAGCCTGCATTGTCTGAGATATGCTTCCGTGATCAAGTGGTCAGCATGAAAGTACCGAACGCAGTATCCTTTGCCACTGAAGCAGTACAGTACCAATTTATCCACTATCACTTGCATGCTTTCAAACTGCTAGGTTGGCAGGAGGTAGGGCGAGAACGGGAACTCATCCTGTTGCATGGTGCTCAGGTCTCAAACCTGGGCTGCCAATATTCCAACTGACAAGTCCAGAGTCTTAACCAGCCATTGGACTGCCACCAAAAATATAAGAGTATGCCATTATCTCTATCTCTATCTCTATCTCTATCTCTATCTCTATCTCTATCTCTATCTCTATCTCTATCTCTATCTCTATCTCTATCTCTACCTCTACCTCTACCTCTACCTCTATCATCTCTATCTCTATCTCTATATCTATCTATCTATCTATCTATCTATCTATCTATCTATCTATCTATGAGTATGCCCGCATTTTTCCTCAAACTACTATGAAGAATTTTGAATTTTCTGAAAAAAATGGAATAGGCATGTCTGAATCAATCAATCAATAAAATATAAAATATTCTGTTTCATTAGCTTGTGATCAGACCTGAATTATCCTTTCCCATCAAGAAATAAGAGGGGTTCATTTTCAGAAGTTCCTTCTCTCTCTTGTAGCTGTCTTGTTTTGGGCTTCCAAATTTGATTTCTGGAAGTGGAATAGGCAACAGAGAGACAGTTGAAATTCAAAAATGAACAAAGGAAAGAAAAAGCCTCTTCCTCTTTCAGATCCTATCCTTCTGTAGGCTGTGTTGGGGAAACTAATTGGGTTATGGCCTGCCTGCAATTCCATTTGATTGTGGATGCTCCTAAGTTACACAACACTTTCATGAGAGCAAACATCAATACATTACAGAAACAGACTTTTATAGCCTCCCATGAGAATGATTTATTATGTTCGTGTTCCAAATGAAAAATCCTTAAAAAAAAAAAGTAAAAAAAAAATTGTTGTAATGCTTTTATTAATTGTAAAAAATGATCAGCGGAAAATAGAAAAAGGCACTTCGGGATAGACAGTAAAACATACCAGTAAAAAGAAATGAGGTCAAGACCATTATTTATGACACTGTGTTTTATATACATTTTGATGTACTACTCTATCAGACCAGTTCTACTGTAAAGGGTGGTGCCACACCAAAGGTTGCTGAGTCACCTCTGGAATAAATTATCTACAGCAGACATCAAGAAAAAAGATTTCAAGACCGCACTTACTAGTAAGCAGCTTTTAGCACAGAACTGGATACTTCAGCACTCATTGCTGTGCTGAGTGCTGATGTAATCATAGATATCTATCATATATATCTATGGCTGTAAAACTCGTGGCCTGTGGGCCGGATGCGTCACGTGCTGGCCATGCCCATGCCTGGTTTAGCAAAGGGGGCGGGGGGGAAAGTCCCGATACGTCATGTGACAACACCATGACAACACGAGTTTGACAGCCCTGATCTATACCCCAGTTAGTGAATGTGTATGTATGAGAGACGGAGGAGGAGGAGGAGGAGGGGGAAGAGGAGGAGGAGGAGGAGGAGAAGGAAAAAGAAAAGGAAGAAATAATAGTAGTAATTGGAAATAACACATGCCCCAGATACATTGGTTCAACTAGTATAAAGGGCTATGTTCTAGTACTACATTGAAAATTAAAGTAGGATACTTTTTAGCCATTCATCAACATGATAAAAAAAAGTTATTTTATTTATTTATTTATTTATTTATTTATTTATTTATTTATTTATTTATTTAATTTATTACTTTTAAGGGTGTGTGTGTGTGTGTGTGTGTGTGTGTAAAATTATGAGATTTCTTGCCTTAGGTGCCTGTCTGCAAGTAACTTGCCTTTCACTGCCAGCAATAAATTCTCCTTCCAGTAATCTACAGCTTCCTGGTTTCCCATGCTTCAGTGGCCCTCCGGGTTAGATCTCATGAGATAACTCCTCCTTCTTCAGGGCAGGAAGCAAGGGCAGCCAGAAGAAATCTGTAACCAAAAACCATAACCCAAAAACTTTAACAACTTGTTTAGAAATGTTTTTGTTATACTGCAAGTTTACTCCAAACTAAATTCCAAGTTTAGAAATAATTCCAGATTTTTCAGTAATCTTTTTCCACGTGGAGCGTGTGTTTGGTGCGCAATGCGTGGGGGGCAAACCAGTGGCAACCCACGGAGAATTTCACCACTGGTTCAAGAGCTGGATTAAATTTGGGTTGTTTACTGCTTCCTGATCAATCCTTACTGTATTCTGTCAGCAATCTTTCTGATATTGGGCAATTCCTTTTGAATATTGGTGGAACACACGTTTTGACATTAGATCCTCTCTCTGTTATCTTTGCTTTCTTGTCCCTCATGTCAGTTGGTCACTAGAACAGTTGGTCACCAGAACATCCTCACTACAACAACCCACCCAAGATATTCCAGATAGAATAAAATCTTAACACATTATTTTATTTTATTATTTCTTAAATTTATATGCTTCCCATCCCTTACGTCTGTACCTTCAGTGCAGCAACTTTCCCATTTTTTTTTTTATTTTTGTTTACAATGTCTACATGATTTTGAATAGCGGACTATTCCACTTCTTTCTTACTCTTCATGTCAAATGGGATTGGTCTCATAGGCACTGAAGCTTTGTAACCAGTGAAAAGGAAGATACTTTGAGAAGTTCATATTTTTCTGAGGAGACTTGTGCAATGTTTATTGAAGGTTAGAAATGCTAGAGAAATTAAAAGAGGGAATCCTAATGAGGAGAATTGTTAAAGACGAGGATGTTAAGTATCATTGTGATTATATTATTTATTTATTTATTTATTTATTTATTTATTTATTTTAAATATTATAACATATTACTATGTTATTGTACTACTACTATTATTGTGATGAATGCTATAACAAAAATGAACATTATGACTGATGAAACGTTACTGTACCAAGACCAAACACAGTTTGATGAAAACCGGATTGAATATAAATAAAATTAATAAAACCTGAAAAAAAAGAAGGTTAGAAATTCTATTGTTTTCCAGAAATTTAATTCCTATCATTGTAAACTGCATTTTTTCCTCAGACTTCAGAGCATCTGCTAAAGCAGGGGTGTCAAACTCACGGCCCATGGGCCAGATGCGTCACATGCTGCCCCCCTTTTAGCGAAGTGGGGAAAGTTGTGATATATCACGTGGTGACAATGTGTCATCTTAAATTTGACACCCCTGTGCTAAAGTATCTATCTTCCATATACTGGAAAAGGAAAGCCATTTCCAGACAAAGCAATAGAGTTCTTCCAATGTTTTGAATCCTACGGTTGTTTAATTTTTCATTGCTAATACCTGATCCTAGATTACTTTATCTCAATAGCATAAACAAGAGTAAATTCAAATGAAGAATAAGCTACATGGATACATTGTCCAGGTTTTCTCTTAAACAAAGTTCTCTAGTAAAAATATTAACATTATGCATTAAACAACAAACAAAATTATCTATTGATGTCCAAAACAATAAACAACATCTTAAAAATGTTGGTATTTCGCCTGCATTTTAAATTGCTCTTTCCATGAGAATTCATTTTGTCAAACATCATGCCAAAAGTCTCCTTTAAAAATATTATTTTTGGCATAAACATAGCATCTGCCTTTCTCTCTCACACTCTCTTTTTAAAAGCAAGGTTCCTAAAGATTAGAGCAAATGCTGTACCAAATATTCTCTACAGAGCATTCTAGCAATTATGCCGTAACTTGTGGCAAACTCATTCCTATATCTATATAATATCCAGTAATCCAGTAACCCCTTGCATGTTTTCCCTCCTGCTTCCTAGCTATTTTATGAAGGATCCCCAAGAATAAAGGGAAGATAACAAACAATGTCTGCTACTGACAGATCATTGGTTTCTCACAGAGGAAAATCAGAGACTTTCAGAATGGTTGGTGGGAACAAAAAAATTTCTTTCTTCCAACAATCTTGGTTAATCCCATTGATTTATCACTACTGAACCTTGTATAGAGCTGCTTGGTCTTTTACAGAGAACCTAGCAACCTTGAGCAGCTCTTAGCCATGAAAAACTAGCATTCTTCTTCACCGGCTAACTAAAAAGCTTTGATGGAACTTTCTTTTTAGAGGGCCAGAACTCGAAACTCTATTTCATTGCAAAAAGAAAATGCCTACAGCAAATCTGAAAATACATTGGAGAACATGCCAACCAAACAATTACCTTGGTAATCCTGCATTTGAAAGCATCTCTTATCTGAATGCTTTTTGGCTTGCTTCAATGGTCCTACATTGTTGCTTCTCTGAAAATTGTTAACGTAGAAAGTGCACATAAAAAGATTAGAGGGATCCTTAGCTACTTCCTGCTGAGTTTAATGAGCTTGAAAGTGCTTAGTTCATGCTCATAAAAATCTTTATTATTCATGTCGATTTATTTTAGCTTCAGAAGGTACTGTAATAACAAATCACCATTTGTCACTGGAATGTAACAGATATCAATTAGTGCTTTATTTATTCAGTTAAACATTTTAAGTTGATTAGGGCTTTTCCCCCTATTAATTGGCCAATCTTACTTCTTGAGCATGCCAACTTCACAGTTCCATTGTCTCCTTGGCCTTGCCAATAGGATAGAAGAGAGGAGGTGAGAAGTTTTTTTGCCTATTTCTTTTTCATCGCCTTTTCTTCCCTTCCCCCCTTCCCCCCTCCCACCCGCCCCCTGATTTTCTCAGCTTGGAGATACAACAAAAATTCTTCCTTCACAAAAATTTCTTGAACTTCGATCTGGGCAGCTGGCTAGACTGCAGGAAATAAATTCAATATAAAAATTTCCCCACCAAGATTAGAGTCCAATTCCCTTCTCAGAGGAATCCCTTGGTTGATCATACGATTGCAAGCTAAATTGTACTTTTATAAATTTGCATATAAATAATTTTACGATTCAGACTTATACTATTTTTCCTTCCATCGAGTCTCCTTGGTAAATTTTCCACAATGATCTCCAAGAAAAATGGAAAATGAAACTACTAGGGATCTCCATGTTTGCTTGCTTGTTTTAAAAATTAAAACATTTATTTGAAAACACAAGCATTAAAACATTAGAACTCTTATAATGAAAAACTAAAAGAAAAATAATGAAATCAATGGTAGAATGGAGGCTGAAATGTGGGCAATCTGCCGGTCTACCGAAGAAATAGCTTAATTCATTCTCAGCTGAGAATTTTCTGCTAACGTATAAATAAATGAAATTCGATTTCATTCTCTTCTTCAATTTCTCTATTTTTAGGGAGCTATGATAGGGGCAAATAATAAATAAATAAATAAATAAATAAAAATAATTCTAATGATAACTTAGTGGTACACGTAAGGAATCTAAATTTACTAGATATTGTGGTCTGATAAATGTTAAAATACTTTTATTCCTCCACTTATATTTCAGAGAGAAACTGCAGGTTTTTAGTTGTATGAGAATAGCCATATTTTAAATATATACTTTAGTTATCCCTGGAAATAGCATTGGACAATGATGCTAATGAAGAAGGAGGAGGAGGAGGAGGAAGAGGAGGAGGAAGAGAAGGAGAAGGAGAAGGAGAAAGAAGGAGGGGGGAGGAAGAGAGGGAGGACTTAATGCTTACATCCATCAAAAAGAAGAGGAGCCAGAGGTGGACTTTTCCAAGCCTATACATTTCTATGCAGCTGCCCTTTCAGTGTCGATAAATGGATAATATTAGAACCCAATTTTTATTAAGAAGTTCCTTTGATTTTAGGAGTTTTCTTTTTGAAGTTTCCTTCTGTAGGTACTTCTGTTTCCTGCAATTCCTTAGCCCCCTGATTTTATTGGATGTAAACTGATGATTCAATCTTGACAATCTTTTGGTAAGATGCCAAAAAATCAACACTTGTGAGCTTATCCGTTGTCAAATTATTCTTCTGTTGTTTGTTTTGACTCATTTATTTCAGTGCCTTCAGTAGAACAAACCTTTGGCACTGGATTTGTTTTTTGCTTTATTAGATGTCTGCTTGGTACATTAAACAACTGGGAACTTGCTGAGGAGTCGGAACTGTCCTACATTGTGATAAAGAGCATAAAAGAAGTAATTTCTTTTAGAAAAGATCAGATTTAGAGGATGGTGATGTTTCTAAGACTGTTATTGTAACTGGAAAAATGGTTTGGTCAGTTTTTCAAAGCTTGTGTATACAAATTTTATATATATATACACACAAATTATATATATATCAGCTAGGATTGATCATATTTTGCTATATACATATACATATATATGTAGGTCTTTGGCCATTCGGGTTTTCTCCCGCATAAAATTGGAGGTGTCTTGGCAACGTTTCGATGAAGTCTCATTCGTCATCTTCAGGCTGGTGTTCTCGGCTTCGTGCTTCTAGGAGCAATGTGTGTGATCGCAGCTGTTTCTTCCTTTTAACTGCCAGTGGGGGTGTGAACTGATTGGGTGGGAGCTTGGCTGTGTTCTGATTGGGAGGAGGTCTGTTCTGATTGGTTGGGGGTTTGGCTGTGCTCTGATTGGATGGGGGGTTGGCTGTGCTATGATTGGATGGGTGTGTGTTCTGTTTAGGTGGGGGCTTGGTTGTGCTCGGGTTAGTCTGAGTAGCAGGGGGATTTGAGCTGGTGAGCTGTGTTGCTGTTGTTTGGCTTCGTGTTCATGGCCGTGCCACCTCTTCATGGTGGGTATCAGTCTGCTATTCTGCAAATTTTACTACCTGGCTATTTTTACTATTCTACTATTTTACTAACTGGTACTACCAGTTCTGTGGTGCGGTTTGGTGGGCGTGGCTTGGTGGGCATGGCAGGGGAAGGATACTGTAAAATCTCCATTCCCACCCCACTCCAGGGGAAGGATACTGCAAAATCTCCATTTCCTCCTGATCAGTTGGGACTTGGGAGGCAGAGAAGTCAGGATTTTTACTACTGGTTCTCTGAACTACCCAAAATTTCCACTACCGGTTCTCCAGAACTGGTCAGAACCTGCTGAAACCCATCTCCGATACACATACACATACACATACACATACACATACACATACACATACACATACACATACACACACACACACACATACACATACACATACACACACTAATTGCACATCAGACAATAGGCCCAGCTAAGTAGCAAAATATGACCAATCCTGACTGATATAAAAAAAAACTAAGCAGGATTAGATTTAGTGTATGGATGGGAGAACACCAGGAAATCCCAGGGCTGATTCTACCTTCTTGTAGGCATAAGCAGGATCTTGCCTTCCCTCCCAGGATGCCAGTGCATACATGTGCACAGGTAACTCACTAGGATTTGAGCTTGAGTTGAAGGAGAAGTCTACATTGGAATCAGTGAATGATGCCTTAAGGACTTAAACTTGGGGATGGATTGATTATAGAAGCTTCAACTTTCTGAGGATCAAGGCTCTCCAAAGATTACTTGATCTGACTTCAGCCTTAATGCAAACTTGAACTATCAGTCATCCCTCTTAGAATGTTTAAGCAATTGTTTATTTGAATGAACTCTCCTACAAGAGAACATTTGAATGGCAACATTACTTGATCATTTTAAGGCTATGGAAATATATTCCACTTTTGAGGAATATCAGATTTTTAGGAAATAGAAATATCTGCTGATATTTA
Source organism: Pantherophis guttatus (assembly GCF_059756535.1). NCBI lineage: Eukaryota > Metazoa > Chordata > Lepidosauria > Squamata > Colubridae > Pantherophis > Pantherophis guttatus. Next base: position 233,234,916 of record NC_142063.1, on the reverse strand, counting down.
TAGTGATATTTCTTAATTGACACAGATTTAAGCTGCAAACAAAAATGCTATTGAATTTTGTTGCATAGCTGCAATCCCATATTTGCTTATTACTTAAATAAAAAACTATCTCTGAATCCTTTGCTAGCCTCCAATCTCCCACTGCTGTATAAAATTCTCTTGTACTAATTTAAATACATAGCAATTTGCTGTCTACAGTCCCTTAATTAAAATTAAACATATAAGGAGGTTTGGAGATGTCAGTGAACGTATTCTAGCTTTTAATTTAAACAGTCATGTAAAGGAAACTAATAATTACTGATTATGTTTCAAATTATTCTAATGTAACCAGTTATCACTGTTTGTTCTTAAATAGTTGAATTGTATAAGTAGAATGTCATGAACAATTGGAAAAACAAATGTTTCTAAACTAGGATCTGAAAATTAAGAAACTATTTCTAAAATGGGAAGGGGGATCACTAAAAGGAAGTAGAGCATGGGGTTTTTCAGGGTTGAGGAAGCCTTGGGAGAATCAGGGCAAGCTGTGTGACCCGCCAATGGCCAGCGGAGCTGGTGGCAGACTCAGACAGTGAGGAGATTGGGGACGAACATGGGCCAGTCCTGGAATCTGGGAAAGGCTCTGATGAGTGCTCTGCATCGGAGGCAGAGATGGGGCCAGGGCTGTCCAACAGTTGTCAGCTGTCTTCGGAGTTGGAGAACAGTGGGGCAGAAGAACAGCTGGAGCCTGTTCCCAGTGTGAGCATGCTCAGAGCTGCCAGGAGAAGGGAACAGCTAAGGAACAAGGGTCGACTCAGGAGTAAAGCCACAGGTGGACGATGAATGTCCCCTCCTATAGGGAATAAAGAGGAGTGAAAGGGGAGGGGAGTTTGCAGGAGACAATTAGTTCAATTCATTAGTGTGAAGATCTGTTCCTGACTTCTTGCCAGGTATTGTCTGCTACAGAGTGGCATTTGGAAGATATCAGCCTGGAAGCTCTCCAAGCCTGATAAAGGTCTGTAGTTGTGAAATCTCTTGAAAGACTGTTGGCCAGGACTTTGCTGGAGAGGAATTCAGTTTAAACTAAATAAAAGGGGTTTTATTGGGACAAGGAGTCGGTTTTGTGCTTTTGGGAAGCCTAGGTCAGAACACAGACCTCCAAAGGCCTTCCTTCCCTACCCAGGTGGCATCCTGCATTCCATTTAACAACTCGCACATTCATTTTATGTTTCATTGGGGAGAGCAGGAATAGATGTTGTTAGGTGATAGGTTCACCTAATGATTGCTGCAACACACAACCATAATGGACAGGCTTCATTATGGTCATATCTCGAGGACTACCTGTACAGAACTACCTGTACAACAAATTAATTAAACATTTCTCCAATGTTTTATACTGCCAACAGATGGCAGTACAGACATACCAGGAACTCTGACATGTTCTTTATCATCTATTCTTTCTCTTTATTGTAATTGGTGGGAAATTGCTGTGAGAAAAGGTTGCCTTGTTATTGTTCCTGAACTTAAGACCCTCAGTGAGTTAGTTCCTTATCAGTCAAACAATGCCTTTAATTGAAATTCTCTGCTGAATGTAGGTTGTTTATGGTGATGGCTAAGTTTATATGAATACTATGTGCTGCTGAGCCAAAAAAATAAATAAAATAAATATGGTGAACTGGAAAGAACTGATTAGGACAGATTATTCGGGACAGCAACCAAATTTCATATGAGAAAGGTTGATGAATTTCAGATGACTCAAAAGGAATTTGCTGTCAAGCTTGGCATTTCACAGGAATGTGTACGTCACATTATTGATGTTCTTCAGTATTGGAAGATTTGTGCAAGCTGTTCCTCTCATGCTGATGACTGAGAAGAAAGCTTCAAGAGTTGAAATTTGCCAGCAATTGTCATGCTATGAAAATGAAGGTGAAGAATTTCTTTACAGCATTATGACAAGCGACAAACATTATAACATACAAACAAAGTAACAGCCCAGGAAATATTGTCAGAAAACTTTAACAACCAATACAGAGATAGATAGAGAAAAATATGTAGATAGAGAGATAAATCGAGATATAAAAATTCAAAACTGAAGCTTTAAAAAAAAAAACTCTTGGGTCACTTTTGGGGGATACAAGTGATAATTATTTATGTGAATTTCCTTGAACTTGGCAGAACTATCAACTAAGTGTGCTGTTCAACCCAAAACTTTGAAACAACAATTAAGAAGAGTTAATAATAATTTATTAAACTTGTATATCACCCAAATCCCAATAGTAATTAATAAATATTTGATCCTTTTTTGAGGACCAGAACTGGTCCTAGCAGGTATGTCCATTTCAGGCCCTTTCAAAGATGAAGAAAGGTCCAGGTCCACACACACAAATAACATTGAAAAATTCCCATTGAAAAAAATTGTGAAATGCTCTTATTAAGAAAAATAAGATGAGGAGAAATAGGAAGAGAGAGAGAGACAGACAAAAGAGACAGAGAGAGAGAGAGAGAGAGAGAGAGAGAGAGAGAGAGAGAGAGAGAGAGAGAGAGAGAGAGAGAGAGAGAGAGAACTATTGCTTTAACAATTATGACTGTGCTATTATAAGCATGTTATAGATATGTCATATACAGTAGTACAGTACTTAGAAAGAATATAGTAGTAACAAGGTGGGTTTTTTTAAAAAAAAGCTGTTTCGTGTATGTGCATTTTAGTACATTTAGTGATTTAAATTTAGATGATAGATGAACTGTGTGTGTTATATATATATATATATATATATATATATATATATATATATATATATATATATATATATATATATATATATCACACACACAGTTCATCTATTTTTGTGTATGCATCTAGCTTGTATATTATATAATACACATACATATCCAGGAAGTTCCATCCATAGGAAGGAAATGTGTGATTGGAACTTTCCAGGAATTGAAATGAGGGAAAATATCCAATGGGACAATGTGGTAGCTTGGAGGCTGTATAATTTGTAAGCTGTTGCCAAAGCCTTTCAGTCAGGTCAAGATTTTTTCAAACCAGATTAGAGTCAAGCTGGCATGAGCACAGGACAGGAGCATCTTACATAGTAAATCCTGATATTCCCTGTGACAAATAAAGTATGAAGGCAAGTGGCCCGCAAGCTGTGAATCCTGGATAAAGTCATATCATCAGGCAGAATTGCTGCATCTGGGCAGAACTTTCTTTTCAAGGGTACAGGAAATTTTTTGCTGAGCTTTTTCATATATCTGCCAAAGATGACATGAGGAATAATGGATATACCTACCAAAAATCAGTAATTCCAACCTTAAATTCAAAGACTGGCGTAACAGAAGGCTCTGTTTTCTGGTATTAGTTCAAGAGTCTTTCTTTTCACTCCTAATGCTTGGCATGACTTTATTGTATAAACATACACTGGGCCACATTTTTTTCCTTCTATTTTAAAAAGATACAATTCCCACCTTTGCTAGAAAGGCGGATCTTGAAATTTTTATTTCATTTATTTATTTTTCACAATTCTGAACCGCCCACCTCCCTCACAGAGATATATGAGATTATGCACTTTATAATTTATGTCCTTATAAGGAGTAAATTACAGGCAGACATTTTGAATATGGTGCATACACACCAAAAAATTACTCTTCAATTACTGCTGTCTTGTAGAGAGATCATTGTGATTCCAATAGAAATCATATTCATACCAAGAATGATTCATTTGATACTCTCTCATCTTAACAACAATCTGTGCTCTGTTTCTATGTTGTGGGGAGAAGAAATTTCTGGTTTCTATATAGTATTTGGATTCTTATTCCCATCAGTCCCAGCTACCATTATTGGAATCCCTGCCCAAGGACATCTGAAGCATTATAAGTTGCCCAGAATGATTTTTAATTTGAAGTTTATGTAGTTTTGGATTCAACATAGGTTGGTTCATAGGTGGGCCCACATAGAAAGTTGCCTTACAGTAGATACAATGCTCTATTTAGTGAGAACTGAAACCTTTACAAGATTCAAGGTTTTCTCCATTTTTAGATGGAGATGTTGAGACGTGAACCTGGGAGTTTCAAACTGCAATGTTTGTATTCTGCCAATGAATTATGGCTGCTCTGACTACAGTCTCTGGAATCTAAGCATGATCAGTATGGATTAAAGGAAATGTGCATAGTTCATACTTTTACAACAGCAGCAGGAGGAGGAGGTAGTTCCGAAGTTTTTAGAGACTTCCCGATTATAAATAAATCTTCCTTCATTGTGTTATTATTGCACCAATATCTGCTAAACACTCAGAAACAAAATAAAACTGGAAGGATGACTAAACATATTTCAATTAGTAGTTGAAGACAGACTTGCGGCTTTCTTCCTCTACATTTAAATTTATACAATATGTTTTAAAAAGTGGGATCTGCCTGCAGAATTCATTTTTCTTGATGCAGAAGTTACATGAATATAAAGCGCATGATGCATAAGGCACTGATTAAGAACATATAACAAACAGTTATCAGCCCAGGTTCGAGACCGGAGCGCTGTGCAATGGGGTGAGCTCCTGTTCTTGCCCCAACTCCTGCCCACCTAGCAGTTTGAAAGCATGCTAATTTGAGTAGACAAATACTACTTGCTGGGAAGGCAACAGCATTCCGTGCGCCATACTCATGCTGGCCATATGACCACGGAAATGTTTTCAGACAACACTGGCTCCCTTGGCTATGAAATAGTAGGAGAGCTGCCCCCAGAGTCAGAAACGACTGGACAGGGGATACCTTTACCTTTTTATAAAGCGTCTTAATTACACTAGGTAAGAGAGAATAGTTGAAACATCAGAACTGAATATATCATGAGAGAAATTGTGGCATTCTCTTTTTCTATCTAGGGCTGTCAAATTCCCAGCCCGCCGGCTGGATGCGTCATGCGCTGGCCACACTCACGCCAGGTTTAGTGAAGGTGAAAAAAGTCCCCATACATCATGTGACACCGCCGTGATGACATGAATTTGACACCCATGATCTAGGTATTTGGATATTTTAGATATAAGGTTGACTCCTTTAGGTATAATGGGGAGCAAAAATAAGCATTAGCCTAGATCCTTAAAAAAAAGGTTGAGAATTTTCCAGGAAGGAAGGTCCATGATTTTTTTGTTCCCTGCAGCTGTCTGTTTGACTGGGAAAAGATGAGCTTTTCTGAACAATGCAGTAAGGGTGGAGGGGGGCATGGAAGACTAATGGGGCAGGTGAACTTGCCTGAAATTGGAAATTCAATTTTAACACTATTTAAGAATATTTCATTTCCAATGTATTTTTTTCTCAAATTTTCTACTAAAACAAAAGATTGAATGATGACCACATTCTTCAAATCAATGTCTTTTTCATGCAGTCAGTTCTGAATATTGTGCCAGCAATACTGTTTTGGCTGGTTCATTGAAATTTCCTCTATGGTATTTGTGTTTTGATATATGACATTTGGAAAAAAAAAAAACTTTCAAAAAACCCAGGGTAGCTCCTTTGAGATGAGAGTTGAGCTCCCCCTACCCATTATGGGGAATTAAATCCATAGGGAATATAAATAAAGCTAGGGATAGAAGAAATACTGCAGCTGGAATAAGCTCTGGTAAATAAATCTCCCAGAGACCAGTAATACAAATTTGGTTAAGGCATTCCTCTTTTGTCACAATTAATTCATGGCATGGGTAAAACCGGTGGTGGAATTCAAATCCTTTTACTACCGGTTCTGTGGGCGTGGCTTGGTGGGTGTGGTGTGGTGTGGTGTGGCTTGGTGGGCATGGCAGGGGAAGGATACTGCAAAATCTTCATTCCCTCCCTACTCCTGGGGGAAGGATATTGCAAAATCTCCATTCTCACCCCATTCTGGGGCTAGCCAGAAGTGGCATTTGCTAGTTCTCCGAACTACTCAAAATTTCCACTACCGGTTCTCCAGAACCTGTCAGAACCTGTTGAATAGCACCCTTGGGTATAACATTATACAATGCTTTTCTGCCCATCCTGAGAGTGGGAGAGAGGAATGCATGGATATTTGTAAATTGTATTCTTTCTTGCTCTTTGCAAGAGGGCATTTCAGGCAAAAATGTTGTGTTTTGTAGAGCTCTTCCTTCTGCAGCTTTACTGTATATTACTTTTTCATTATGAGTAACCACTGTTGTGGGAAATGGTCATGTAGCTGTGCTCTAAGGGGAAAGGGGAAGAAATCTGATGAATAAAAATGCCTTTACTGCTAATGCTTTTATCAGTAAGGGTGCTAAAAGAAAGATTAAGGTGTTCCAGGCTGAGCAAACAACATGAAATTGGACAGCAGCACTCTCAATTAGTTTGGAACAAGGATGACATACTTTAAAAGTACAATGGAGAAGAGAATTGCAAACATTCAAAACTAGTCCATCAACATGTGTGTGCTAAGGAACAGTGTGAGGTAACAGGAGATAAAAACAAATTGTGATTCTTGTCTAAATGTAATAACCTTTGCTAAAACCTCTCCTCCCACCATATGTTTCTTTTAGACAATAGGAAATTTTGATCTGTTTGAATATAATATAATTAGCAAGGTCATTTCTTAGTTATACAGTATTTATCACTCAGTAATGGGACTTGGGGTTATATAATTGCTTGAATCTGGCTGAATAGTTTGATATTTATTGTTCTTTTTCTAGGCAATACATTACTTCTCTGGGCTTCTGAGGTTCTGTGAACCAATACAAAGTGCTAAATTTCACCCAAGGCATAGGTTTGTTCTGCTGTGTTTAAACAACCTTGTATTTTCAGAACTACTACATTTGTCTTCATGGGACTCCGCAATGGATATTTGGGTCCTTTCTCTGCACCTTTGCCAAAGTTATCCTTTCTTTTCACCTCAGTGCTGTTAACATGGATATAATTTACATAACTTCCAACATTTCATTGAATCCAAGAAGGTTAAGAACCAAGTCAAAACTGAAATATGTTTTCTTGGTTTCTGCCTCTACTGGTGACCATTTAACTTCATGTATACTTAGCCACATAATATTGTTCAGTGGAGATGGTTTAGCCAGATTTTATATTTTCCATATTTATGTAATACCCAAGTCCATTCTGTCTGGACAATGAAAATCAGTCCATTATGTTACTGAATGGGAGAGAAATCAAATAAAATGTAAAGTGCCTATAACCATAGTTCTGTCCCAGCCCATGGAAATCACAGGCACACAGGTAGGTTTTATACCTTTACTAAAAAGTTTTCAGACAGGACTCTAATGGCAAAAGGTTCAAACAAACAAGAAGGCGATAACCATGATGGTGAAGTATGGAGAGTTATCACCAACATATCTGTGAGGAACACAGCTCCCTTACATATGGGAGGCATGACTCTGATTTGTTCCTTTGACTAGGCAGAGTTCTTTCTGACCAATAGTCTTACTGAGTGCCTTTGTTCCACCCTCCTCATCTCATAGTGGACATTTGCACTAGGGGAGAGGTGTTAGCTCCGCCTCTTTGCCTTCTAAAGCCAGGGATGACTGCCTTTTCTGGTTGCTAGGCAATCCTGCTCTTTCTGCCTGCAACTCTTCCATCTCAGGCTGATGATCCTTTTTATCTGCTGAAACTGGGCTGGCCATGATAGGGAAATTGTATGTTTCCAAGCTAAATCCAAAACCAGCTAGGGAATTCCTGGAAGCGGGCATTCAGATCAATTAGCCATCAATAGTAACATATAGATAAACCATTTTTACAGACCATTCAAAAGTGACAACTAAAAAGTTAAGAAGGCAAGAAAAAGACTAAATGTTGTGGCCCACCAGCAGCCTGCATGGATTGTGGCTGATCCCGACGACGAGGAGGCTGGTGTGGGGTTGCACCAGCAGCCTGCGCAGCCGGCGCTTCCGTCGGACAGCGAGGAGGCTGAAGAGGATGTGGTGCCAGAGGCAGAGACTCAGCCAGGGCCTTCAGAACCTCCAGAAACTCCTTCAAGTGGAGAGAGCGAAGTGGAGGAGCCTCTCCTCAATGCTCCAGCATGCAGGGCTGCCAAAAGGCAGGAGTGGCTACTCAGGAGGAGGAGGTCTACTCGAGAGTAGGGCTTGAGGATAATTGGCCACTCCCTTAGCCTATTTAAGTCACACGCAGCTAGTGCGTTCTTGCTGGAAACAACTCGTACTATTATCAGAGTATTTTGGTTTATCATATCTTGTTTTCTGGGCTGGTTGCCAACTTTTGCCAGTCTTGTTTATTCTTGCTACTTAATAAATTTGATAAGTGTGTGTCAATATCCTCGGAAATCCGGAGCTGGGGCAGAACACTAAAATGCCTCCTCATCAGCAACCAATACTCAGATAAGCAGGGATTAGCACTAATCAAGCAGAAAACAATACCTTAACCATGGAATTACCAAGTAGAAAATCACACCTCCGCCAATAGTGGCAGGGTAAGCTACTACATACAAACAGGGAGCAAAGCCCACACTTAGGAGGTTGTTACCTGGTCAGGTGATGAAACATCTTCAATCAAACAACCAAATTCAGAGAACACTAAAGACTTCACCTAGATTCTCCTTTTTGACTTATTCATATTTAAGAAAAGAACCACAATATGTGGATCCTCTCACATTTCTCTGTGGAATGTACTGTGAAGATTGTGGAAGGGAGGGTTAGTTAATAAAACTGGGATAAGTTTTAGGTAAAACCTTTACCTAACACTTTTGCTATTATGTAGCAGAAGTCAGCAAGATCTAAAGTCATACTGCTCCTTCTTCAGAGGATTTATTTTCTCATTTCAGTGATATACGTTTAGCCTTTACAATTCCTACAGTGGTTCAAATTAGTCTTCTAGCAGATGGCTTTCCTTTCAGAATAATTGTTTCGTAATAGGAGATGCTATCAGTGGTATCAAACATTGACTTGGCACAAACCTGTGTCTCTTGGCGCTTGCCTTCTGAAAGCTGATAGAAGTGATGATGTCTTTTAGAAATGTTTACTCTGATCATCTGGTGCTCCTATTGCCATTGCTGTTCTAGCTAAACATAGGTTAGCTCTCAACCTTTACATCATCGTAGAAAATAATGGTAGATGTGAAGTATGAATACAATCTACTTGCCAACCCTCCTATGCTCCTAGCTCAGATTGCCTGCAACAGGCTTTGAGAACTTTCTCTCTTCTTCTTAGTCTGGACTGCCTAAGGACATCTAAAGGGCTGGATATGACCTTCTAGAAGCCAGTCAAAAGTTGTTGCCAGACTGTATTTTTAGTGGGACAGAAGAAGAGAAAGAGAGAAATGCATATTAATTGTATTTAAGCATATTAATGGTATTTAATTGTATTAATTTTAATCTCATTTAAATATAAATAAATGAAATCTAACTTTACTATTACCCCAACATCCAGCTGATATTGACTAATTAATGATGATGGCTACTGGGAATGCCTTATCCTTTTTATAAATAGAACTCATAAGATTCATGTTTAACTTCAGATGTTCTAATCTCTGGGATTAAGCAGTCTCCATTCTCAAGGGGCAGGATGTCCCTGAAAAAAAAAAAAAGAACAAAGCAGGAAATAAGAAAAACTTTGGTCCCTCATTCACATAACTCCATGTTTTTGCTACCATTACTCTTTTAAATTTCAACAATTGCACCACACCAGTTCCTGATATCTCAAGTGAGCACCACCATAGCTGGTGTTGATTGTGCCCAGCAAGAACTCAGAGTGGTCCATCTCAAAAGGGATGGATTGTCTTTAACATTATGGTTCCAAATCACAAATGGAAATATTTAGAGAAGGTTTCCAAAATGTTGAATTGCACAAAAATGTCCCTGGATTCCATGACAGCCATTTCCCTATAACATGGAGCAACACAATGTATTCTCATTACAGTAGAAATCATGTCAAATGTCAAGCAAACATTTTCTTGGTTTTTGGCTTCCATGAGAAATGGTGATAAATAAATTGGATGCTTTTACTAGGACTATTTTAAGAATTGAGTCTTTGCACTTTTCATCCTCAGGACACATCAAAATATAGCAAGGTATCTACTACTGCTCTTCCTGGTGCTCTAGCAGAATGAATGGCTACTAGGCAAGGCATCAGTGATAAAACTGGAGCATCATGGAGTCTTTTTTGGCCTGCTGAGACATCAAGTAGAGTTCTGATATCCACAACTGTTATTCCCCAATCTTCTACTTCCCTTAACTATCTTCTACCTTCCCCATCCTAAATAATGTTTAGGAGATGTGAGCTCTCTATAAATATGACAATGTAATTTTATTTCTAAAACTGTATCTAATTTTGTTTGAAAATACGTATATTGAGAAAAAATATTGTAGAAATCCATGTCTAAGTTCATACCTGATTACACTGCCATTAATAAAATTAAAAGAAAACAGGATAAAATAGACCAGTAGGTGAATGCATAATACAGTATCACATAAAAAAAGAAATCCCAAGCCATTGATTTCTTCAAAAAGCATTAATAATCTTCTTTTAAATCAAAGAAGTAACAAAAGAGCCCTGTCCTAGTTTAGACTATACTGTATTTTTTTTTAAATACTAAGGTGGCAATCTATCATTTTCATTAAGTGTATTAATGGTTTGTTTTTCAGGCTTACTTCCTTCTTGAAAACAATTCTTTGTACTCTTGTCTGTAACTGGGAAATCCCCATTTCTTTTCCTCCTTCTGTTTTCTTAGTTCATTTGTATTTGAACCAGTTTGTCAGTCTACAGCAGTCAATATTATATTACTTGGATGAACAGCCCAACCCTAAAATGTGAATAGACCCGGAAGGCAAAATTCAAAGTGTTCGATCATTTTGAGTAGATACAGGTCCGAGTTAAACACCTAGGCTAGTGCTGTTAATATCTAATATTAGCAATTCTCCAGAGATACAGAAGTTGTTTTCCAAGTCCATTACTTCATATTTTCATTTGTTGAAGAATGTCAGAGATTTATAATTTAGAAAACTGCCCTATAGTAGGTTAAGCTCTTTGTCCATCATTGTCTATTGTTCTTGGTGGTCTTCAGCAGAGTCTAAAATTATTAAATATTTTAATGAGATGCAAACTTAAGACTTTTGTTGCTTGAAAATACAGACTGCTGAAATTTCTTGTTCTCATGAATCACCTTAATCCATCACTAAGAGAAAGAAACTCGAATGGAACAGGAATCCTGGATCTAGGAGATTTAGTCCCAACCAGCCCTCAATCTGCCTGAGATTAAAATCATTGCATGCAATGATCTGTGTTATGCAAATGGTGCATGGCACAGTAGCAGGATGCCCTTAAGCCAGGGGTGGGCAACTGTGGCCCTTTTACAACCTGTGGACTTCAACTCCCTGGGTTGTAAAACAGGTTGTAAAAGGGCCACAGTTGCCCACCCCTGCCTTAAGCAGACAGTTTAATTTTTCCCCTTACTGACCATTCTGGGATGAAAAAGAACTAGAAATGGGTTGAGAAATACACCTCCTCCTTACTGTATCTGAAGGAGTGATGAGCCACAACCATACTATGTAAAGACATCTTTAGACTGGAGGACTAAAATCATGATGCATAAATAATGAAGCTTGGGGAAATAATGAAGCTAGATCTTGGGGAAAAAGTTACTACTACTTTAAATGTTTCATTATGTTTAATTAATAAAACCTCCCTTAGGAGGTTGTTCTGTTGCATTTTTCTGAGAATAAAATAACTTTGTGCTGTTACAGGAAAGATGAGCTATTGATATAATAATATTCTAGCAACCTTTATTATGCATAGATCAATTTTCCCCAACTTGTATTAGGACTACAGGTCTGGAATGACCCATGTGTCTGGAAATTCTGAGAATTAAAATCCCAATTGAAATGGAGAACATGAGGCTGTGGAAGCCATTAATGAATACAATAGAAAGTAATTCTCATCCGCCATCACTAGGCAAATTGGCAAAAAATACAAAAACCAATAACAGTAGAATAACCTTCATAGCCCCCTTTTCTTTTCAAGGATGGTTATATGACAGTTATATTTAAAAGATACTGAATGGGACTTTTAAAGTATATTTTTAAAATTGATTTTAAATATTGGACCAGTTACTTTTTGGTATGAAAACTGGCTCAATATCAGCACTTTTTTGCTTGGTCTAGAGCAAGTTTACTGCATCTAGGGTGCAAAATTATGGCGTTATATCTTTATAAAAAAAAAATAAAGTTATAGCTTTGCTGTCATTCAATGGTCATTTGGATTTTTGTAGTTTAGATCTGGCGACCTTTGGAGGAATGGCACTGGTTGCAGTTCTACTCAAAATATAATTGTAGAAGAAAGACATATTTAACCAGAGGTTGGAGTGATGAACATTCATATTAATACTGCTGGTTTTCTGTTGTCTCGCCAGGCAACATCAGCCCAATGTTCTTTGTGTTTTCATATACAAGCCAAAAGTGATCAATATGGCTAGAAAATAACTTGACATTCCAGTTCCCTAAGGCTCCCCACTTTGACGGAAAGAAAAAAAAAAGAGTGATCCTGTTTATCAAGGAAAAGAAAAACAGGTAGCAATAATACTCTTCACTTGCTGCTTTAATCAGATAAGAAAAGTCCATGCCTTTCCACTTTCCCTGTTTTCCATCTTGAGCCATAGTTCCGTTTACATTCAAACATTCATCAGATTATGGAAAATAGTCCTTTTCTTTGAAACCATATTTAATACTTTTTAAAAGGCAATATATTGCAGCTAGCCCAAGCTGACTTACAAACACACAAGTCAAAATTGCCAAATCGAAATGTGTATCGATGTGGCAATATGTAAGCAGATAATCTATCACAAAGTTAAATTTAGTTGATAAATTATAAAAATGGCTTTATCTAAGGGAGGAGATATTATAAACCATTACATACAATCCCTTCCTGGTTTTGGAAATTCAGAATTTTTTCAGGGAGAATTGTGTATTACCCATCCCCCAAATTCCAGCAAGCCAAAGGTGCTGTGTTTTAGACCCTTCCTGTTCATTCTCTTGAATGAATGGGTCCTTAGATGCCTATACGTGAATGAGTGCTACTGGAACCAGAAGTACAGAATATAAACTTAAATATCAACATGGTAAGCATGCAATTCTGTAATTCATTATTTTTTTCCTTTTGTGCTTTTGGAGTCTATCAAGTAAAATGGAAGAGAATAAGAGAGAAAGAGAATAAATAAGTTGGTAAAACAAATGAATAGTGTTAAATTCTCTGAAAAAATCGAACAGCTGAAGAGATTGCTCTAAAATACGGTAAAAAGATGTCCTATAGATAATGAAGATGACAATGATTAAAGTTCCAAAATTCTCAGGGTAGTATTTCATCTGTTCTTATCGATTTTAATTCTAGAGTGATCCTTTTTAAAGAACAGTTTATTGGGTGAGGTTGTGTGATTTTTCACCAAATGTGAATATTAGTTCTTGAAATAATTAGTTTCAAGTGTGATCGAAGATTCTGCTTGGTGGGTACATGGTTTTGAGGAGAAATGTGGATACAGAAAGTGGTATCAAATTACTCACTTAATTAGAAAACGTCCCACATTTCATTTTATGAAATGGTCAGGGCTTTTTTTTTATTATTTTTACCTCTTTTAGTTCTGCATGAAGGTTTGATGCAAATAGACATCTATAAATAAATTTTTATGATTTGTTGAATGTTCCCTGTAATTTTTGCCTTTTACAGAAGCTCTTTTTTCTTCTATGAGATGATCCAAAATCCTAGTTCTTTTCCACATCTGCTGCTCTACAGTTTTGGTTTGGAGAAAGCTGGTGAATTTCACAGGGTTACTATTTTTTTAAAAAGGTTATAATGCACATATTTGATTTTGAAGACACTACCCACATAGAGTAGGAACTGATAATTATAACTGGTTTACTGAATGTGATATCTGAAACTCATGCCATGAAATTCCAATTCAAGTAAGGTTTCCTTTGCTTTTGCTCTCTCTGTCTGATTGTGTATGTGTGTATGTGTGTGCATGCGTGCATGTGTGTGTGTATGTATGTATGTCCATGCATGCATGTATGTATGTGCTATGCTCATCCATCAGGTTTGACCAAGATCTGGATCACAAGTGGAGAAGGCACTTCAGGACCAAAGTTATTTTACAAAGGGAATAAACAGGAATCAGCCAACATGATGCTAATTCTAGGTCTCCAGGAAAATCCTTTCCTCCTGATTAATGGATTCTTTTGCAGCAAAAGTTGGTAAAGTGCCACAATAGGGAGGGGAAGTATTGGATTCATTAGTGCTTGGACCCTTGAAGGATGGATTCACTGAAGAGATTGGAACAGATTACTAATTTATCCTTTGTTATTATCTCATCATTGAATGGTCCCTCATCTTGAATATTTGCATGCAGATACTTTTCAGCCTGCATTAACTAGTAAATAAGTTTAATTAAAAATGCAGTGAAAAGTAGAAAACAATATAAGAACTTTTTTTTAAAAAAAAAAGTCAGCAAGCAGAAAATACAGTCAAACTACACCATACATTTAAAGCCCTTGCTTGATATTTTGATACATAAATATAAAATGAATTTTATTCCACTCTCATTACTTTTAAATTCCTGGTCCTTCCTTTCCCTATACTTAAAACTTTCAAGAAAGCCTTTATTTATTGCTTTAATTTATTTACATACCACTTCCCTTTACTACAAATATCAAAGTAGTTTATACTCAATAATTAAAATGCAAAATTCAAATGATAGATTAGAACAGTATACAACAGTATAAAAGCAACATAATCAATTTAAATGGGAGAGGGGAAAATAAAAATAAAACCACATACAGTATTATGTATTTAAGAGCTACGTTGATGTAGTGGTTAGAATGCAGTATTTCCAGCTAATTCTGTCAACTGTCAATTCTGAGTCAAGGTTGACTCAGCCTTCCATCCTTTCTAAGGTAGGTAAATTGAGGACCCAGTTTGTGGGGGCAATAAGCTGACTTTGTATAAATATACAAAAGTATGAAGGCTATTGCTTAACGCATTGTAAGCCGCCCTGAGTCTCCGGAGAAGGGCGGCATATAAACCAAATTTAAAAAAAAAAACAAAAAACTGCCAGCAGTTTGATCCTGACTGGCTCAAGCCTTCCATCATTCCAAGGTCAGTAAAATGAAGAGCCAGATTGTTGGACTCTCTAAACTGTTTAGAAAGGGTTGTAAAGCACTATGAAGCAGTATATAACTCTAATTATAGATAGTGCTAACAGTTGAACTCATCTTTGTCAAAAAGAAACCTATGACAGGCCAGTATAGTTCAGGGTTCAGTAGAGATGGCAAGCAGATAGTTTTTTTTTAACCTGGAGCAACAATTTTAACTGTAGAACTATCTGATCTAGGAAAACTGTAGAAAGAGAGAAAAACCCAATTTTGTCCTTTCCACTCAAGTGAATGGATTATGTCTTGAGACAATGCTTGTTGTGTGGACCTTTCATATGTGAAGAGGAAGCTGGATTGTGATGAACAGATAAAGAAAGATGTAGAAAGGTACAAAATAGTTTTTGGAATATGTAAAACTTGAATTTTTCATCCCAACATATTAATCCACCTTAAATTAATGTTAAAAAAATGAATTCTCTAGCAGACCATAGAAGTAGCTGATAATTCTGATCCTCTTAATTCAGGAAGAGAACAACACAGAGTTTTATCCAACAATTATTCCTGAACAAGGAAGAAGTTAAGGAAACCTAATGGGAAATTGTCAAGAGGAACATACTGAGAGATGGTTTCCCAAAGCAGGGACATGCCCTCTTTCTTCTTAGCTCTCTGGGCACTGAGAGCAGTGCCCCTACTCATAGGTAGTCTCCAGTACCTCTGGATTATAGCAGGGGTGGTATTCAGCAGGTTCTGAGCAGTTCTGGAGAACCGGTAATGGAAATTTTGAGTACTTTGGAGAACCGGTAAATACCACCTCTGACTGGCCCCGCTCACATCTATTCTCGGCCTCTCAGTCCCAGCTGATCGGGAGGAAATGGGATTTTGCAGTAACCTTCCCCTGAAGTGGGGTGGGAATGGAGATGTTACAGTATCCTTCCCCTGCCATGCCCACCAAGCCATGCCCACCAAGCGACACCCATAGAACCAGTAGTAGTAAAAAAAAATTGAATCGCACCACTGGATTACAGTATGTTCCTGCCTTCTTTTCCTTCCAAGGGTACTACTTGCCAATCCTACAAAAGACTAAGAGAAGTGATAGAGAAGTGGTATTTGTCTATCTTATTTAAGCTAGGCAAATATCTATACTATTAGATAAGAATTGTATATTTTAGAGATATACAACTCTTATCTAATATGATACCCTCATACCAGCGGTTCCATGATCCTGGGAGGGGGTGGGTGAGGGGATGACTATTACTGTATAGTCCACCCTATGAAGAAGTGGACAACCAATTTCATGAACCAGACTAACCTAACTAGATAACACCCTCGTAACAGTCATTGCAAAATTACAGTAATTCTCCCAAAGCACCATATAACCATCTAAGTGCTCCTAATGGAAAAGGGAATGCTGGTTTAAATAGGTTCTTTGAATCAGCCTGGATCTTATATTTTTATGTGACAAGTCTTAACTTATAGTTCATTCATATCGATACTTAATTAGTTTCTTGGCATTAAAACTAATGATCTTTTTACAGATTTAACAAGTATGTCAATACTATTAAGGTGAAATTGCTTTCGTCTTTAAACATTTTATTTTGAGATGTGCAGGTTACATTTGGCTGATTATCTTCTGTACAAGAAATAATCTGATCCTCACTTAGACCTTTACAGTATTGGGTTGCTTTAAGGATATTCAGAAGTTAAAGTTAAGAATAAGTGTAAATATTTACAAATCATTGCCTCAAAGAATTGCCGTGTAATTTTCCACTTCGGAAATAAGAGTAAGATTGGAACCATGGACTATTATTATGTTTACATTTGCATAATAGAGATATTGTGAAAACAGCAAAACTGTTGAAAGACTATATGTGCTTTCATAATTAAGTGTTTTCTTATCTCAAAATGTTGACCTGCTCTCAGGCGTGAACAGCAATATCAGTAAGTGATGATATAACTTGAAAATAAAGTCAGATTTCAATGGAAAACAAGGTTTTCTTTTCATCTTTTTCTAATTCTCAAAGGAGAAGAGATTAACCTGTTGATATTGAGAAGTCGCTGGGAAAAATCTCCTAGAAGGAAATGTATAGCTTGAAGGGAAACAAAGAGAAATTTTAATTAATTAATTAAATACATACATACATACATACATACATACATACATACATACATACATACTTTAGACCATGGGTTTCAAACTCGATTTCATTGAGGGCCGCATCAGGGTTGTGTTTGACCATGGGGGGCCAGGGTGTGTGTGGCCAGGAAGTGTGTGGCCAGGGTAGGCATGGCCAGCTTGACGTCACTCGGGGAGGCTGTGCATGGCCCACCCAGGCTGTAGGAGGCCGTCACAGCCCAAAACGGAGCCTCCGAGGGCTGCACATGGCCCTCCCGAGCTCTGCTTTTACTAGCAGAGGCACTGCGGGCCAGACCTTTGCTGTTTCTAGGGCAGCCAGGCAGGCCAGATCTAAGTACCGCATGGGCCAGATCTGGCCCATTGGCCTTGAGTTTGACACTCCTGCTTTAGACCTTCAGTGTAGCCAATATTAAAACATGACATTTTGATTGGTGTTGATGATTTACTAATTTCTCTTGTTCTCAAAGGCTATATTGTAAATTATACAATTGATAAATAAATCAAGGACTTGAAGGATGAATCATTAAGGCTTAGCATAAGCACAGTATTTGCATGTAAGCTAAATAAATGGATTAAAACTCACAATTTTCTATACATTCCAAATGTACATACATTCACAATGAAATCTATTAAGCTTCTTCTCAGTCACCATTTCTTTATGTACATTTAACATTTGCAAATGGCAATGAAACTTCTTAGTTGTTGTAATGCAAGCCTATTGGCCAAACTCTCATCAAGATAACTCAAGTAGTTCTATAAAAAACAGTATATCCTTGTTGATGTTGAAATTATCAACAGAAGCTTGGACAAGTCCTAAAATGAATATAAAATAAATGTTAGTCTATGTTTTAATACATTTAACCTTTCAAAAAACACTTAAGATCTGGGTTCCACTCCTTCCCCCAAGCAATTGACAAATGTCAAGAAACAAAGTTGTGGGCGGCATGAGAAAGTTTAGCTATAGTGTCAGATCTTCTGGCTTTAATAATTTTTGTTTCCATTTTGTTATAGTAGATAGACTTTGCTTCATTTTTTGGTTGCAAGCTGCCCAGATTTTGGTATAAAATAGGTGGCTATAGAAATGTTTTAAATAAAACATTTTGGCCTATTATCCAGAAGCTGTGTTTAAGGTTGCCCATACACAATGAAGGAAGGATGGATGGGAAGAGATGCTGCCTGGCCCCTGTGAGCTGTTACTAAAATATTTTGCTGATATGGTTACTCAGATTTGACACAACCTTGATTCATCAGAGGCAGAACCTGATGCGGTGCCTGGGTTTCATTTGAGCTTGAAGACTCTGATGAACTTGAGAGATGTCCGCTGCTAGAGAAAATGTGACAGACTAATTCCAAGGGTGGGCAATGCTTATATAAAGGAATAAGCACTGCCATTTGCCCTGAAGAAGCTCTCTCTTGGGAACTAGCAGCTTTAGACCACTTTAGTCTAGTCTCCAATATTTCCTTTTGGGGAAGATTGTTGATAATCTGATGGAAACCAACTGTAGAGTTCTCTCAAAGACGTGCATAATTTAGGTCCCTTTCAGTGTAAATTCAGGCTTTGTTAAAGTCAGGGGTGGGATTCAGCCAGTTTGGACTGGTTCTAGTGAACCGGTAGTTCTGGCAATCAGCTGAGAGCAAACCAGTTCGCTCTGACGATGAGCCGGGCCCGCCCACCCGCCCCTGTGCTATACCGACCTATATTTCCTTTGCCCAGCTGATAGGCGCAGCAGAGCAGATTGCCGCGCCTCAGCTGTTTTACTCACCAGGGCTGCAGTAGAAGGTAAGTTTTAGAGCTGTTTTCAAATGCACTGTCCACATGCGGAGTGGCTGTTACACCAGTTGAATCCCTCTACTGGTTTCAGTGCTTGTACTTGAGTTGTTCATCCAACATCATCCACACTATAGTGGAAGGGTAGACCTTCAGAACTTATCGGCCAATTTAAAGTTGTTGAGGTTGAGAAACTTGCTATAGAGACTGAAAGCAGTGCTTTTCATCTCTGAAAAACTCACTGTGGCTGTTTTTTGGTGTCTGGCTTTTTCACTTTCTTTTTTCTTCTTCTTCTTTTCATTAATTCTGCTGTCTCAAACTGAAGTCAGAGAGAAAATGAACGGGATTGGTTTATACATTAAGATAATTGCAGAATTGCAGAATTGAAATCTGAGAGAAAGAAAAATAGACAAACAATTGGGTGAGCAACATACACCTAAACATAGATTTGGTATTTAAAAAAATAAGACTAGAAAGGGCCTACATTTAAGCTAGTGGAGGTGAGGAAAGGATACAGAGAGGCTGGTACAGGCAGCTCACAGTTTCTATTTTATGATCAACTAAAAGTCTAAAGTGCAGGAAGATGGAATTTGAAAATATGTAAGTGTGGAAGTACAAGGATGATGGATCTTGTGAAGAACAGAATTTTTTTTTGATGCCAAAATATTTATCTTGGTACAAATTGTATTCATTATGAAATACATGGAAGTGTTAACTGGGAAATTCTACCTGTCATAGAGTCACAATCTAAAATTGGAGGCATTTCCCTTGTGTGCCCTGACCTATTATGTCAGAAATTGGCAACTGTATACCAAATCCTGACTGGCAAAATCTCTCTGGAGAAAGAAGGAGACCATCAGATAGCCCATGTGCACTCTGGAAAGCTTCTCTTACTACTTACTACTTAATCTTCCTAGGAAAATCGTAAAACTTTCACTTGGAGTCAACAGCCATTATGTACGCACCTGACAGTAGCATTGATGGATAGGAGTGGATGCATTACTTTACACACAAAGTGCCATCCTTCATTCAATAAAATAGGGAAACAATAGAAGTAGTATTGATAACAATGTTCTTCTTTTAGCTGTCTTTTAAAAAGTTGTTTGATGGCCATTGCAACAGGGACAGTCCTGCTGTTTGTAGTCAAATAGTGCTATCTGTTCTCAGACAGTCCTGAAAGTGTTATAATTGTGTTCCTTCTAATTAATGATGCAGAAATTCCAGATGTTTTTTTTAAAAAAGCTGGTCCATCTGAGCACTTGAATATCACAGATCTGGGTATCTACAATATTGTTCTGGCTATTTATTAGCATGATATTTCATGAATACGTACATACACACTGATTGACTGATTAGGTTCCATCAAGTTGATGTTGACTCTTAGAAACCCCAAAGATCAATTTTCTCCATGACAATCTGTCTTCACCTGGTCTTGCTCCTGGTCATCCTTTTTATATATGACTAAAGATTGTATTAGCCCCTTAAATAATTTATCAAAAAACAAAGAGAGGAGAGAGTGGGAGATGCATAAAACTAAAGGTGTTGATTTAACCACTAGTTGCCATGGGCATTTTTCACAGATTACCCTGAGTTACATCTTAATTCTCTTTATTTTCAGACCTGTTCCCAGTAATACAGAAAGCTATTATCAATGTTTTTAAGCCTGCTATTTGTACAAGGCTAAAGATGTAAGCTGCCATATGGGTGATATTTTCTCTGACATAATTTTAGTGAAACATTAAGGTGTTACTCATGGCTAAATGCCTCCTTCACCAGGTGATTACAGTAAAATGGCAATGGTAACATCATGATCAAGCTCTTGTAATGGAAATAGGTTTCATCTTATATAAGCAGGTGGGGTTCATAATGCATCAGATTATACTACAAGAACAAAAATAAAGCACTAGAGAATGTGTATTTGTAAAGCAGTATTTCCATACTGAGGTTCACCCTTCATTTGGCTGAGTTTTCTCATTGATGGTGAAAAGGACAATTTTGTCCTTTATGTATTGAAGTGGAACCATAGCAATCATGTATCTTTTGAAATTTGATTTATGTTTCTGAAATAGGTTTCTTTCAAATGCCAGTTTATCTTTTAAGCTAAACTGAATTTCTAGTGTTTTGTGTTAATATTGACTTTAAGATTTTTTTAAAAAAAAATCTCTTCTGTTGCTAGGCAGACTCCAAACAATGAATGTAGTCTTCCTTTAGTTAAGTCATCTAAGATAGTCCCCTAACCATCAATAAGTGGCCATTCAACCTCTTTTAAAAATATGTGTTAAAGAAAAAAACAATGTCTTTCAGAGGACCTTTTTCTCTAATGAACAGCTTGTATTGCCAGACAATTTTCTCCAAATCCTTTTTCTTACAAACTGAATATTTTAAACAATATTTTAAAAGGGTTCCTGCATCTGCAGGACAGATAATCTCTGTGTCCAAAAGTGGACCCAACCCTCTAAGTGAGATCAGACCAAAGGATCCTGGATAATATACTTTTGTTCATTTTGTCCAAAAACTGTGGTGGAGCAGTGGTTAGTGTGCAGTACTGCAGGCTACTTCTGCCAATCACTGGCTGCCAGCAGTTTGGCAGATCGAATCTCACCAGGCTCAAGGTTGACTCAGCTTCCATCTTTCAAAGGTTGGTAAAATGAGGACCTTGATTGTTGGGGGCAATATGCTGACTCTGTAAACTGCTTAGAGCGGGCTGGAAAACACTGTGAAGTGGTTTATAAGTCTAAGTGCTAGTGCTATTGCTATTCATTGCATCACTGTATAAGTACGTTACACAGCTCACTCATATGTTGCCTGTGGTATTGTTGCTATCGAAGTATCCATTCTGTTTTTGCCTCTGATTTTATTCATCTAAATGGCCCAATCTGATCTGTTTAAGACACCCAGTCTGTGGGAGATGTTTTACATTTCCTTAAAATCTCTACGCAATTATTTTTGGTGAATGGGTGGAATAACAATGGAGAGAGCTAACTTGTGGTTTTGGTTGCAAAAATGGGTTTGGGGGCTGCAGGCTGTTCATGAGTTTCTCACCCCATGTTAAGCTTTCCTAAATAGGCTGTAATTATGGTTGGTTTAGTTGATTTGTTTCTTTTGTTTGTTCTGTTTTCTGTTCTTGTTGTTTTATTTCATCTTTGGTCAAGTTTCATGATTTTCTTGGCATTGTGATTGTTCAACGTTTGGCTGGTTTTTCTGAACAAACTTGAAAATGCCAAGCAAACAATCATGGACAAAGCTTGTTATAAAACAGAAGCAAGTAAAAACTCCAGCAGTCAAGAAGACATGCCTTCTCCTGAAATAAGTGATGCATCAGAAACTCAGCAGTGCATGAGGCTCTTAAAAATGTACGGCAAATGATTGGTCAAGAAGCTTGCTCTCATGGATATTAAACTAAAAGTTCTCTGAGATCCGTTTATTTCAGGCCACAACAGACATGCTCAGATAATTTTAAAAGTAAATGAAAAAAATAACAAGCAGACCATGATAGGTATTTAATGTGCAGCACTAGGTTTTTTAGTAGCATGGCTTGTTTCATTTTGCTTTCCCCAAATAATTTCTCTATATGACAATTTTGGCCTTTGCTTTGTGAATGCTGAGAATATAGTATTCCAAGGAAATACTATAGGGATGACATTTCATTAATCTCAGCATAACGCAACTAAAAATACATTAATTTAGGAAACATATACATTCCCAAAGACTGCAAAGAAAAATCTTGATGCAATTCTATGATAATCACACCAATTATTGGGGAGTGGGTGGGTTAATGAGCATATAAGTAATGCAGAGGCTGGCAAAGCCATATATCTGTTGTGAGCCACCCTGAGTCTGGCTGGAGATAGGGCGGCATATAAATCTCATTAAATAAAATAAATAAATAAAAATATCAAGAGTGTTTGTGTATGTGTGCCTTCTAGTCAGCTATTGACTCTTGATCCCTGTCTGGACAGTTCCTGCAGTTCTCTTTGCAACGATTTCAGTAATAGTTTTTGTTAGGAAATGGGGTTGAGGGGTACCCCGGACCGTGAACCAGCTCATGAGTAAACACACTGAGACTGAAATAATTCTGACAGAGGCGTCTTGTGTAAAAATATAATTTACTTTAAAACATTTAAAAAGCACTATGTCTTTAAGAAAACACATTAAAAACAAAGTCTTATCTGGGTATGTGAGGCAAGGCTATCTCCCTAGATCCCTCTCCACAATACCGAAAACAGTTCACAAAAGAATAAAGCTAGCATGAAGGTAAGCAGCTTCGGCGTCGATACATCATCAAGGCCATCATAATGGGAGCAGCACGAGCTTCACAGCTGAAAGTCACCTGAAGTAAAAACAGTTCAAACAGCAAACATTGCTTGAAGCTTGTGGGAGGAAGAAGGTCCAGCAGCAGTCCCGATGATAGCTTGCATGTTTCAAAACAGCAAAAGGCAAGCATCCGTGGGAGTCTCTCTGTAGGGACGTCTGGAGTCCTTATCTGCATTCTTCTTCCATCTGCGGCGTTGCACGAAGCTTCCTGCAGGAGCTGTGCATTTAGGCCTAGAAGACTAGGCCCAAGTAGCAAGCAAAAGGTCCTTGCTTATGTAAGGAGTCAACCTGCAATTATCCAGGGCGGGGAAGGCTTGCAGGTAATTGGCAACAGTAGATGGCTTGATTAAAACCATACTGTTTGTGAGTAGGCAGATAGCCACAGCAATCCTGGAAACACTTGTGACAATCCCCTTCTCTGCGGCTATTTGACTGGTTAACAAACATACATTCTACATTGGGTACATATATACATCAATGGTAAGTACATTCACATAGCCATCGACATTTTACCCAGAAGATAGAGGTGTTGGTCACGGGGCAGCGGTTTGGTAAACACATCCGCTACCTGTTCCTTGGTTTCACAATATACAGTCTTAATGAAACCTGTTTTCACCAATTGCCTCACATGTTTGATTTTAATATCAATATGGCGCGATCTCTGGCCTACAGCATCAGCTTCCGATATGTTAATAGCAGCCATGTTATCCTCATAGACTTTTATAGGTTGCATGGGCTGCCTCCATAAGCTTACCAGAAGATCGTCAAACCAAACTAGGTTATTGGAAGCTTTGGACAAACTCACATACTCAGCTTCCGCTGTGGAGGTTGCAATTAACTTCTGCTTCCCAGAGTACCAATACACGGGGCTACTATTTAGGTATACAATGTACCCCGAGGTACTTTTTCTAGATCTAACATCCCCTGCCCAATCGGCATCCGAAAAACAACTCAATCTCAATTCTCTAGTTGCTTCTGGTTCCAATAACAATGAATAGTTCACAGTACCCTTTAAGTATCTCAGGAGTCGTTTAATTCCACTCCAATGGTACTGTGTGGGATGTTCAGAATGTCTAGACAACACATTTACACTTAGACTGATGTCCGGTCTAGTCCAATTTGCAATGTACAACAACGACCCAATCACGGACTTGTAAAGGGTCTTATCTTCAAACTCCGTGCTCTCAGTGTACATATTCTTAAGGAAGTCTGTTGCCATAGGGGTATCGCATGGCTTCGCCTCTACCATGCTACACTTTTTAAGCAATTCCTGAATCTTATCTTCCTGAGAGAGCCGAAACCCCTTCTCGGTTTTTACGAATTGCACCCCTAAAAATTTGCTAATGTGACCTAATGGTTTTAAGGCGAAACTCTTACTTAGGTCCTCAGAGAACTTCTTGTGCCTGTTCTCTGATCTGCAAATATATAGTATGTCATCAACGTACAACAGTACTGTTTCCCTAATGCCCTGATCTTCCTTGACAAAAACACACTCGTCAGCCGACGATGGTAAAAAGCCCATCTCTCTCAGGCTTTTTGTGAGACACTCGTACCATCGTTTACCAGATTGTTTTAAGCCGTATAGGCTCTTGTTCAACAACCACACATCATCTTCCCGATGGCTTACTCCCTGAGGAATCCTCACGTACAGCTCTTTGTCTAACTGGGCGTGCAGGTACGCGGTCTGAATATCGAACTGATATACATGTTCGCCTCGCATGGTAGCGATGGTGAGAGCTGTTCTCACGCTCTCAGGGCGCACCGTGGGCGAGAAGGTGTCCTCATAATCATCAGGGAATCTCTGCGAGAATCCCTGCGCTACTAGTCTCGCTTTATAGACAAAGCCCCCACCTTCAATGGGCTTTTGCTTGAAAAGCCACCTGGTGCCGATCACCCTCTTGTCTTTGGGCAATCTTGTTGGCGTGAATACGTCCAGCCTTTTCAGGCTGTCTAATTCCGTATCCATGGCGGCCAGCCACTTCTGTCGTTCATGATCAGGTAAGGCCAACACATCCTCATATCTCTGAGGGGTGGCCAAAACCTGGTCGACTGAGGTAACAAAGTCGTCGTACCTCTTAGGCTTACTGCCCCTGGTAACCCTAACTGGTCTGCCTTTAGGAGAGTCACTCACATCAGAGTCGTCCGATGAGTCATCTACCTCGTGACTATCACTATGCGCCTCAGAAGCTGGGTGCCTATCCTTCCTGGCTACCCCCATCTTATGCTTCAATACCCCTTTCAAGGGAGCCTGGGATACATGCTTCCCAGAACCAGATGTATCCCTATCCTCGGGTAGGTTCTCCGATACATCCTCCGCTCGCCTATGACAACTACGGGAAGGGTTCTGAGTAAGAATCTCATTGGCATGGATCTTACTCCAATTGGCCCCTTCGTGAAAGGTGGCAGACCTTGATATCATCAATTTTCCGTTAGGGTAGGCAAACCTAAATGCCTTGGAGCCCTGCTCATAACCAACAAATCTCAGTTTAACAGAGATTGGGTCTCCCTTTCTCCTGAGCTCCTTCGGGACATGAACATCGGCCATCGCTCCAAAAACGTGGAGGTGTGCCAAGCTAGGCTTATGGCCGTATAGCACCTCGTATGGGGTCTTCTGCACCACACTAGACCACACACGGTTCAGGGTGTAATTCGCGTATCTAACTGCTTCTACCCAATACGCGAAGTTTAATCCGGAGTCCTCTAGGGCGCACCGCATCATGGTTTGTAACACGCCATTGCGTCGTTCTGCGACGCCATTTTGAAACGCAGAGTAAGGCGCGGTGCGTAAGTGGACTATCCCCTTACTTCTCAACCAGCTGGAGAACTGCCTGGAATTAAATTCAGTCCCCCTGTCAGTCAAGATTTTCTTAACTCTGACCTGGTGCTGGTTCTGGACTAAGTTACAAAATTCCTTAAACTTAGTCAACGTTTCACTCTTGGACATTAGGGGAAAAACGAATCCAAATCTGCTATGGTCGTCTACTATGGTAAGAAAGTACCGTCTCTTACCCACGGAAGGTGCGAATGGACCCACCAAATCCATGTGGACGAGCTGAAAAGGGTGTTCAGAGTACCTCTGAGACTTCTTGGGCGCAGACTTCACCTTCAACTTTGCACTCCTACAAATTGAACAGTCTAGGAATGTGTTACAGTCATTGATCTTGGTTCCCCTTGAGTGTTCGGTTACCTTTTTCACTACAGGAAAACTCACATGACCTAGCCTGCGATGCATCAAGTGAGCACATTCATTGTGCAATGGCTCACCTATAGCAATTGCATTAGCATTTTCAGGTTCCCTACTATCTGACTCTAAGTTAAAATTTAAAAACTTTTTATTAGCTTTACATTTGTCTTTACAAGGCTTCCTCTGGTGAAAGTCTTGATCCTCATCACCTAGTTCTAACTGTGATTCATTGTTACTACCAAATGAGATAGTGTAATTGCTATCGCTGCAGGACTCAGCATTCGTATTGGGGGAATAATAAGGCAAACCACCTATCTTCAAAACCTCCCCAATCACAC
The DNA here is from genome assembly GCF_059756535.1 of Pantherophis guttatus. Classification (NCBI taxonomy): domain Eukaryota; kingdom Metazoa; phylum Chordata; class Lepidosauria; order Squamata; family Colubridae; genus Pantherophis; species Pantherophis guttatus. The sequence continues at coordinate 233,208,138 of NC_142063.1, read as the reverse complement.
ATTTGTTGTTTTTGATCACAGCTGTTCCTCCTGAGAACAGAATCTCCATTCTAGGGTTCTCACATATCCTCATTAGGCTTAGCAAATTGTGATCTATCTCTGGTACATACAATGCTCCATGAATCTTTCCTATCCCAGGAATATAAACATCTCCAATGCCAACAACATTCACCTTTTTACCATTTGCAACTTTGACCATGGATTGATGCCTTCTCATATTAACAAACAACCTTCGGTCACTGACAACATGGTTACTGGCTCCACTGTCCATTAACCACAGTTGCTCTCGCTGTTCCCTTGTAAGCTCTGACTCAGTAGTCTCCACTATACCTACAGAGCTATCATTAAACCTGGGATTGTTCCCTTTGTTGCCTTCATTCGGCTTTTTACCCCTTCTGTGGTTAGGAGCGTCTCCACTTGGCTTTCTGCCTGGAGGAAGTGACCTCCTTTTACATTTATTATCAGAAGGTGTCTTTACACTTGCCCTAGCATTTACATTTTGTGGGCAATCCCTTCTATAATGTTCTTTTGAACCACAATTGAAGCATTCTCCGATAGCATATGCTCTATCTGAACTATCGGGCCTTCTTAAAGGTTTTTCCTTTTTATGAAAAGCCGCCCTGCATTTTCGCAAGTTATCTTCTGCAATCAATCTGCCAGATAACACTTCTAAAGATAAGTTATTACAACTAACATTATCCAGTTGCGATATAAAATTATCCCAGCTAGGGTCAAGGGAATTGAGTATAACAGTAATGAGGGTTTGTTCAGACACTGTTTCCCCCCTCAACATCAATTCCTGCCTTAACCTGTTTAACTCACACAAGTGTTCATTAATATCTACTCCCGCCTTCAACCTTGCGGAATAGAACTCCCTATAAACTCTGTTTGTAACATGGGAGCTTTTTGAACAAAATAGCTTATGCAGTTTCACCCAAACTTCTGTTATGGTCAGGTTACTAGGTATACTGGGATATAGTGCAGGGTTAATGGACATCAATAAAATACAAAAGGCCTTATGATGTAAAAGGTCAACTTCTAAGGACCATGGTCTAGGTGGGGGTTTTAACAACAACGGTAAAACATTTTCTTTCATTAAAATTACTTGAATACTTTTAACCCATTCCTTAAAATTTCCTCCACCCACACTTAAACTTTTAAAATTAGGAGGAAGGACCTGTACATTATTAAACATGGGAACAGACATTAATTGATGTTCAAAATGTGGTCCATCCTGGAACGGGCAATAAGGCATTGGAATGGAAGCACACAGGACAGTGTCTTCCATCAGGCATTCTGACAATCGTTCCTCCCCAATGGGAGGGATTAAAACTTCAGGTTGTGCAGATGCAAAGCTCATCCTGGTTTGAGCACAAAAGGTCGAGGGTCCTCTCTGGTGCACATCTCTAGGAATTTTTGGGCGCGCTCCCAAATTCCTATCTTCAGTTGAGGCAGCCTCCGGAACCGTCCTGGATGTCGATGTCATCACGGATGGATATATCCCACTCGTGGCGTGCGCTGAATTAGTCGCAGACATCAGGGGTGCTTTGGTATGTGCAGCTACTATTTGTTGAGCTGATGGTGCCTGCAAACCATCGCCTAAAATGGTTGCCAAAGTTTCTATCACACTTGCAACCTTATGCTCAACATGAGAGTCTCTTAAATTAGCAGAAGTCACTGATGTCATCAAGGGAGCTAAAGTCTTTATAGCCTGATCTATGATGGCTTCAACAGCAGGTGGCGCAACATCAACTTGGCCATGCTGGTTTAACAAAGAAGCAGGAACATTCGAATCAGGCAGTCTGTTATCCCCCATTCTCCACTTATGGTCTGAGGTGGGGGTTTTAGGAAAAGATTGAAAGTCTCTTACCGATCCGGTGTTTTGTAGGACTTCGATCTTCTTTCCTTTCACGGCTGGATTCTTTAATAATTCAGCAGTCGGGTTCTGACTTACTGTGGGCAAACCTAAAAACTGAAGGATTGCCTTCCTAAACTCATCATCCACCTCTGTATTTGTTTTCAAGACCTGAAGTGGCGTTCTTCCAGTCTCTACTTCTTTAGGTGATGATGGTTTGCTCACTATCTTAGGCCCTTCACAAGTTGAGGCCTCTGCTCCAAAACTTACAGCTCCACTATTCTCTAAATCAATTAGAGTTTGGGGTTTTTCAGCCAAAACATTTTTGGCCTGAGCCCCAGACAGTCCAGTTTGTGACTTCATACTTTTTGCTGCTGCTGCTGCCCTAGTCAACATCTATTCAACTGCAGACATTCCAGTCTAGCGCGTTACCACATGAGCGTAAGTTCGTTAAACCATCCTCTGCTACCAACTGTTAGGAAATGGGGTTGAGGGGTACCCCGGACCGTGAACCAGCTCATGAGTAAACACACTGAGACTGAAATAATTCTGACAGAGGCGTCTTGTGTAAAAATATAATTTACTTTAAAACATTTAAAAAGCACTATGTCTTTAAGAAAACACATTAAAAACAAAGTCTTATCTGGGTATGTGAGGCAAGGCTATCTCCCTAGATCCCTCTCCACAATACCGAAAACAGTTCACAAAAGAATAAAGCTAGCATGAAGGTAAGCAGCTTCGGCGTCGATACATCATCAAGGCCATCATAATGGGAGCAGCACGAGCTTCACAGCTGAAAGTCACCTGAAGTAAAAACAGTTCAAACAGCAAACATTGCTTGAAGCTTGTGGGAGGAAGAAGGTCCAGCAGCAGTCCCGATGATAGCTTGCATGTTTCAAAACAGCAAAAGGCAAGCATCCGTGGGAGTCTCTCTGTAGGGACGTCTGGAGTCCTTATCTGCATTCTTCTTCCATCTGCGGCGTTGCACGAAGCTTCCTGCAGGAGCTGTGCATTTAGGCCTAGAAGACTAGGCCCAAGTAGCAAGCAAAAGGTCCTTGCTTATGTAAGGAGTCAACCTGCAATTATCCAGGGCGGGGAAGGCTTGCAGGTAATTGGCAACAGTAGATGGCTTGATTAAAACCATACTGTTTGTGAGTAGGCAGATAGCCACAGCAATCCTGGAAACACTTGTGACAGTTTTTCATTGCCTCCTTCCTAGGGCTGAGAGAGAGTGACAGGCCCAAAGTTACCCAGTTGGCTTTGAGCCTAAGGCGGAAGTAGAATTCATGGTCGCCTGATTTTTAGCTTGGTGAACTAGGCAGATATTTTTTCTTTCCATTCTGGAATGTATTGAGGAAATTGCCCTATTTAAATTGAAATTTAGGAGAATCAGAGCTGTGGGTAAACAGAAGGCCTTTGTTACAAGGAGCAAATAAAGATATATTCTTAACCACATTTTTGCCAAAAATGCTTGCATTTTTAAAAATTGTTACCACATTTTATTTGAGAAAGATGAATTAAATAGTGTAGAATTCCATATCCTGGCAAGAAATTCAGATTAGAAGAGTTCGAGGAACATTCTTTACTTAACCATAAGAATAAAAAAAAATTCAGTAAGCGGTATAGAAACAATATGCAAAATGTACAAGCTACAACTGTTGCATTGGGGAGAGAGATTTTTGCCAGGTTCCAAACATAGCAGCACAGTTGTTTTATCCTGTTCTGAAAAGCTGAACAAGACTTTCAGAGATCAAATGGTAGATTGGTTGATAGGTAAGCAGCAAATCAGAATAAATTCTAGCTCACCTAAGGCTGGGGATTCAAAAATTGAACTTCCATCTGTTTAGAATTAAATTGATTTTTTAGAGCTTTGGAACTTCGAATGTTCGTATTCTATATGGAGTCTCGTGACTTCACAGAATGAGTTTGCACCTTCTTAGAGTCATACTGGAGAATCCCTGTAATATGAATGCTGACTTACAAAGCCATTTGAACATGGGCTTTCAATTAACTCAGTTGACTGAAGATTTTATAGGTCTTGCAGGTTCTAATCTGGGTGGGTCACCGGGACCAGAGGTTAGTCTTCTGAGCTTTTGGTACTCATGCACAAGGCCATCCTCAGGGAATTTCTCTCTAACAGAATGTATAGGTCTTCCTACTTCTTGAATCAGTTCTAGCCAAGAAGGACTGCAAGTGTGATATATATTTTATTTGAGCAGGGGGTGAGGCCAAAAGCACTTCAGATTCTTAAACATCTTAGGGAGAATTCCTCTCCCTTGAACATGACATTTTGGCTGCCCTCCAGTACTGTGTGTCAGAGGCTTTTGCTTCTATGCACTTGGCAGCTTCAACTGTTTTGTCTGTAGCACCACATTTGGCAGCAGGCCAATGGTACACTGCCTCGAAGAACTTTTTAACCTTCCGCAGAATATTTTGGTGACCCCAAGTGCCTTGGTTGCTGTATCATATGCTTACAATGAGAGCAAATTAGGGCAAGGAAATAGAGCTTTTTGCCTCCCTAGCGGAGCTCCATTCCATACTGTAATTGCTGCTAAAACTGGCCTTATTGAAGTAAAATGCCCTATTTTCATTCATTTCCCATAATACTTTTATTGGGCTCTGACTAATTTTGAAGGGACAAAATTGTATAAATCTGAAACCCAAGAAAGATCACAGGACAGATAAAGCCTTCATTGAGAATCTGATATTTTATGTGGAACTGTTCCAAAACTGTTCCATTATGTTCCAGCTACATAATGGTCTCTGCTTTACACCGTCATTAACAAACTAAGCCACTGACCTTCTTTTCAAGATGTCTGTTTACACTGAAATTTCAGACCAGTATTAAACTGGATGACGTGTAGCTGCCCACAGTACAGCAAATCTCCCTCTTATTTAAAGTAAGTCATATTTGACAACATTGCACCATTCAGATGTCAGTGTATAGCAGAGGGGCCTTCATCTAGACTCCTCCATCCAGATTAGTGAGTACTAACAAGTTCTGAGAAGGGTTTATATTATTATCCCTGTCGTTCTTAATTGCTTTCAGATTTAGGATGTTTGCTTAAGATATTTGCTAAGCCGTAAATACTTAGCACTCTGTCCTTTAACAACCTTTGCCATTCTACTGTTTTCAGGAACATGGGAAGGGGTGGAGAGCGGAGGGGAGGGGAGGGAAGGATATTTTTTTCTTTCCATGAATTGAAACAGTTCTCATTTTTAAAATGTCCAACTTTCCTGAATATTTGTAAGTCTAATACAATGGTTTATGCTTGCTTTTCCAGATGTTTTGATGCCTTGAGGAATTAAAGAAAGTTGCTATAAAGTTGTTATAAACTTGCTAACTAAATCAATTAGTATAATTTATGGCTTCGGAACTCTGAATTTCACAAATAGAAATATTTGCCATCGTTGTTTTTTTTAAAAAATAATTGAGGACTCTTCAAGCCAGCAGTGGACAATTCATTTTCTGAAAGAGCAGCATGGCAAACTGGGACAAACTGCCCCACCTCCCACCACCACCGTCCCTCCCCTGTTGCTACCAACACCCTGCCCCCCCCCACTGTTGATGCCCTGCCCTTTGCCACTGCTGACCCATCCTGATGCTGATGCCATACCAACACCCTGTCCATGATGCTGCTGATGCCCTACCTTAACACCATACAGGTTTGCTGTAAGCCAAGTTCAATCACATTTCTGTAAGTTGCTAAGAGGCATGCTTGTTGTGCAATGTCATATGATCACACCAACTTACAACATCAGTGCCTTCAGTTTTGATTGTGGTTATTAAGTGAATCACTGCAGATCCTTAAGTGCAGTGTCATATTACTGTGACTTGAGACTTCCTGCCGGATCTCCCATTCATTTTGCTAGCCAGAAGCTGGCCCTGAAGGTTACAAATAGCAATCACATGACTGTGGGATGCCGCAACTGCTGTTAATTCATGCCAGTTGTCAAATGCCCAAATTATGATCATATGACTATGGAGATGTTGCAACAGCTGCAATTTGGAGGACCTCAGTTGTAAGTTTCATTTTTCAGCACCATTGTGACTTCAGACAGTTACTGATGATTGGTCAAAATTCAAATGGAATTAGTGATAAAAAAAAGTCAAAATGCTGGCCAGAATCATACAATCAAAGCCAAGACAGTGCTTCAACCATATAGTGCGGCCATTATCTTGACATTTTTGAGACCCTTCCTGTAAAGAAAAGTAGTGCAAAATTTAGAAGAATCCAAAGAGAGGGAGGGAGAGGGAGAGGGAGAGGGAGAGGGAGAGGGAGAGGGAGGAAGGGAGGGAGGGAGGGAGGGAGGGAGGGAGAGAGAGAGAGAGAGAGAGAGAGAGAGAGAGAGAGAGAGAGAGAAACCACCCCAATGATGCCCTTGAAGTGATGTCCCGGTGTCTGGAGGCCATGCGGATCTGGATGGGGAAAAACAGGCTCAGGCTCAACCCATCCAAGACCGAGTGGCTGTGGTTTCCGACGTCCCGATATAGTCAGTTAATGCCATCTCTAACTATTGGGGGCGAATCGCTGGCCCCCACGGAGAGGGCTCACAACTTGGGCGTCCTCCTGGATTCACGGATGTCTTTAGAAGAGCATTTGACGGCCGTGACCGGGAGGGTTTTTCATCAGGTTCGCTTGATTCACCAGTTGCGTCCCTTTCTGGATCGGGACTCTTTACACACAGTCACTCATGCCCTACATGGGGTTCCCCTTGAGGAGCACCCGGAGGCTCCAACTGGCACAGAGTGCGGCCGCACGGGTGGTTATGGGAGCGACATGGCGCTCCCATGTAACACCTTTCCTGCGCGAGCTGCACTGGCTCCCGGTGGTCTTCCGGGTGCGCTTCAAGGTTTTGGTTACCACCTTTAGAGCGCTCCATGGCTTAGGACCTGGCTACTTACGGGACCGCCTACTACCACAAATAGCCTCCCACCAGCCGGTACACTCTCATAGAGAGGGGCTCCTCCGGGTGCCGTTGGCCAAACAGTGAAGGAAGGAAGGAAGGAAGGAAGGAAGGAAGGAAGGAAGGAAGGAAGGAAGGAAGGAAGGAAGGAAGGAAGGAAGGAAGGAAGGAAGGAAGAAAAAGATCCTTCATCAAAATATTATCATAAATCAAATGTCCCTTGAGTAGAGTTTGATTCCTGGTGACTACTCTGGACTTATCTATATTGTTTTCTTGATACTTTCTACAGAGGTGGTTTGCTATTGCTTAATTCATTTTTTAAAAAAATTTCCAATCTAGCCAATTGCATTCCTAGGACTTCCTAAAGGTTAGAGAATTAAACAGGTCCAATTCTGCTTAGCTGTTCTATGCAGCACCTGCTGTGACAATGACAGTTAATTATTCAAGCTTTTTCCCCAAACAAAGATATGTATGAGTCAAACCTATAAACTATTTTAACACAACATAGCAAGGAAGCTGCATGCATCTTGATAATTTCTGGAACATTGTTAGCTAGCAAGTAGGAAATTATCCAGATTGCACATTGGCATTGCTGCCCTTTCTCTTCCTTTCACTGTGACACACACAAACACATAAGCAGCATTTTGGTCTTTCAGGCTTCAGCATCAAGTCCACCCTTAAGAGAACAATGCCAGTTAATGGACTCTGCACATGGGAAAGGAGTTCAATCTAAATGAAGTGATTGGGCCTATTGTTCAGGTCTCCTGTATGCAGCTATTTGGGAAACTATTCAGGAACCAGGAATGATTTTTTTCACAGAAGGAAGATCAGCTGCAAGGAGCAAGTTTAACTCCCTATAGAAATCTGCCTGCTTCCAAATGCAGGAACTGCCACAAACCAGGAAAATAGCTAATGAGACCCATCCCACATTATGCCACGAGACTTCCAAATACTAAGGTGACCATTCAGCCTCCTTTAGGGAGAACAGTACTTCTTTTGTAAGTTCTGTCCTCTCTTGAAAAGTGTCCTCCTACATGTCCTCCTTTTCAATATTTGAAGACTAATCTGTAAATCTCCATATTCGACTGATGCCGATCCGATCCGTTGCATGTGATGTGACGTATTTGTATTTGACATGACGATTCGTCAAGGCTCGGTACAGTGCGGCAAGACGTGATTATGAAATGCATGCGCTCCGCACAAGTGAATTGTTTTGAGAGAGTGTGCTGTGCGCAAGAGTGCGCCGCACACAAGTGGCTTTGTTTACTTCTTACCAAAACACGACACGGCATGCACGCACGTGTCCTCCTTCTCATTGTAAAAAAGTTGGTCACCTTATTGATACGCAAGAGATCTCTCTTTCTTTTCTGGTTCCACTTATCATCCTTTGCCTCTTGGGATATGTATGCCCCAAATCTGCCTTAAAGGACCAGCACAGCAAACCTAGAAAAGGTGCCGCAGCTATAGCAGTGATGGCGAACTGCTTTTGGGTTCAGTATGTCACAAATTTGGAAAATGCCTAACCTGACTCTGTTGGCCTATCACGCAAACACAGACACACACTCACTCACCTGAACAAAAGAGAAACAATTCTTTACATATTCATTTTTTTAAAAAATGATACAATGTGTGTGATCCCTTGGATCTGCTCCCCGCCTCTTACCTTCAGGGGGTGTTCCCTTTCTGTTGACAGGCCTCTGCGACCTACTTGGGGTAGCTCCAAGTTGCACAAGGCCTTTGTTCTTCAAACAGATTTGGAGAACGCTCTTCTGTGGCCTCTGCAACCTCTGAAAACCATGTAAAAGCATACCCGATTCTCACACAATTTTGGGAGGTTTCCAGAGGCTGCGCAAGAGCATTCTTGCACTGCCTCCAAAGCCTCCAAAATCCACATGAGAATAGGAAGTGCTTTTGAGAACAGTTGTCATTGGGTGTTGGCGAATGCCGACATGTTGTGCCATGTCACCTTCGACACATATCATAGATTCACCACCATTGAGTTAGAGGAAGGCCTTCTGCCAGGGGATGCCATTTTATTGGTGATTAGACCCCATCAGTGGATTCAACCTTGCAACATCTCCTGATTTCTTTTCCTGCCCTACATACCAAGCACTTTACACTAAGTGGCCTGTTCTGTACTGTTTGTCTGGAAGAGTAGCTAGAAGAACAATCTGCACTGTTGGAAAACAGGGTAAGGAGATATTATCTTTCATCTCTTCTTTGCGAAAGAGCTTGTGATGGGTGGGATTTTAAACATGCAGTTTCTGCAGGCCCCGTCCCTTAGCCTAGGTTACTTTATAAGGACGATTTTAGCACATGGCCAGGTCTAGAAGCAACCTGGAATGCCTTTCACATTATAGTAAGACAGAGTAAGAGAATCTTGAAAGCCTGTCCACCAGTGGTGGGTTGCCCCCGGTTCGCACCGGTTCTATAGAACCGATAGTAAAACTGGTGGGAGGCTCCGCCCACTGACCCTGACGTCATAAAAATGCTTCTGCGTGCGAGTGAAGCACGCGCGCACGCAGCCCTGTTGCAAACTGGTAGTAAGGGTAAGTAGAACCCATCCCTGCTGTCCACATGCCTTTATATACCCTCATAAATTAAGCAAAGTCAAGATGAGGTTATTCTGAGTTTCTTTCTCATGCTTTTTTTCTCAGAATGATAATCTCTTGTGCAAGCCCCTCTGTCGTTCCCCTCCCCCCCACCCCACACACACATTTATGGCTTGCACATGTCTTCCTGAAGTTCAGGTTTGCATTTCTGTACAATAGCAGAAAAGCCACGTATCTCACCCTGGAGCTTCCTATTCCTTTCCCATCTGACTTAGTAGTTCTGGAATGCTAAAATGAAATATACATTTCATTTTAGCATCCCAGAGTGCTAAAATGAAATAAACAACCGAAGCAATCACAAGAATGAAACAACAGATAGCCAGTGGAGCAATAAAATCAGGTTCAAGGCAGGTTACAAACCTACAGCTGGCTGACTGAAGGAAAAAGATTGCTTTCCAGTACCAGAAAAATATATAAAGGTTTGCCAGGTATTCTTCTTTGGAAAGGGTTATTTAATTTAATATAATTGGATTGGATTGGATTGGATTGCAAGGCTGCCAAAACAAAAGAATGAAAGCAGCACACAGAGTTAAAACATCGTAGAAATACAGCTATTCTACAGCTCCCAAAGCTAATGCACTCTATAACATTATCCAGAGTGGAAGGATTTGTGACTTCAGTTCCTGGTAGAGGGTTTGAACTCCACTCAATGACACACAGCTACCTATGTCTGATGAGTCCCAAATATGATGAAACTGGTAATGCCGTGCTTCTTTTTGGTAATGTAACTGAAAATACCACACAGGCTGTACACTATGTAAAAAGAAAAAAGGAGGGGCTGTGGAAATCTTGTAAACATGGGGGCATGACATAAGGTAATATCCATATCACTCTGCTCTAAGAATTTAAGGGATGGTGGGCTTTATATGCCGTTCCGACAGATATTCTACAGAGAGTCATCAGAATCTCTTCACAATTGCCACATGGCATGTGCCTTATTTCAGGTTTTGATTAGGATACAAACAATGCCACTATATAGTAGGCTACAGTAATTCCTAAGGGATGAGTGCCAGTCCTTCAGAGTTGTGTTCAGAAGAACAGCAAGAGTGATGCTTAAGCATCACTAAATACGTTTGCAGTACCTGATCGCAGTTCCCCTTTGGAACTTATTTATTACATTTAAAATCCTCCTGTCCCTAGCATACTCCGACAGATTTACTTAAACAGTAGAAACATATGCTCTGCAAAGCACTAAAGAGGATCTTTGCTTTGATAAAGGTTTGCACAAAGCTGCTTCACAAAGCCTCTTTCTCTGTCAAAGCCAAGCCAAATGGCCACTTGGTTCTGCTGGCCTGGGCTTCTGAGTTCTCCCCCAAGAGTTCCAATACCTGGAAGAAACTTTTCTATCAGAACAATTCACCTCCTGGAAGTGCAGGAAAAGGCTTTGAGATGGTGCTCGATGCCATGTTAAAGAGGACTCAGCCACATCTTTACCTTGAGGAAAATAATAATAATAATAATAATAATAATAATAATAATAATAATAACAACAACAACAACAACAACAACAACAACAACAAAAACAACAACTTTATTGTCATTGTACATGTATACACAGTATACCCATACAATGAAATTCACTTAACAAGACCAGGTCCAACACACATAACAATCCCCAAACACACCCCCACCCACCACAAATTCCCCACCTCTAAACCACCCAAACATCTACACAACAGACCAAGTAGTACTGTCCAACAGCTCACTGATGGTGGCCCTTTAGTTCATTGTTGAGTGCAATTATAGCTCTGGGATAAAAACTATTCCGAAAACGTGTGGTCCGAGTTTTACTTGTTCTGTATCTTCTGCCAGAAGGCAACAGTCCAAAAAGATTGTAAGCAGGATGGGAAGAGTCTCTGGGAATGTTATGCAACTTCCTCAAACAGTGAGATTCGAAGATGTCATCCAGGGCTGGTAGCTGGAGCCCGATGATATTCTGGGCAATTTTAATGATTCTCTGTAGAGCATTTTTGTCCGCTACAGAGCTGCTCCCATACTATGCAAGAATGCCATATGTCAGGACACTCTCAATGGTGTTGCAATAGTAGGACAGAAGTAGATGCTGAGATAGATTTATCTTCCTGAGCATTCTCAGGAAGTACAGCCTCTTCTGTGCCTTCTTTACAAGCATATTAACATTCATAGTCCATGAGAGGTTCTTCAAGATATAAATGCCCAGAAATTTAAAACTATCCACCCTCCCCACCTCCTCACCATTTATGTACAATGATAAATCCTGTTGCCTCTGCTGTACAAAATACTTAATAAGAGGTACCTACCCACTTTGTGCAGGCTGATCCCTCCCCCCACCCCCCGCCCTCTTTTAGCCCTCAGGAAAAGCCTTGAAATCTCACTATGCCGACTGGCATGGGATCTTAAAGGATAAGGTACTGAATGGAGGTGGTTGGTACACTAACAGCGAAGGCACCCCACCTCTCCTCCTCTCCCTTGTTGTTGTTTTTTTTACCTTGTTTACCTTGTTTTAATTCTTATAATTTGAATCCATTTTTATATTTATAATCATTGAATGTTTTATCTTGAAATAAACCACTCAGAGTCACCTGAATGCTGAGATGAGTGGCAAATAAATTTGATAAATAAATGAAACGATATAAATCAATACATGAACATGAAACTTAGGACTGGGATGAGAATAAAAAAGGTACAAGTCATTATAGGTAATCCTCAATTTATAACCACTCATTTGGTGACTGTTCAAAGTTATGATGGTGCTGAAGAAAAGTGACTTACTTTTACTTGGTCCTTGATCCGAAGCACACGAGCATGATCTAGGTGCTTGGCAATCAAAATGGATTCTCGTGATCCCATTTGCAACTTTTCCAGCCAGCTTCTGACGTGCAAAGTCAATGGGGAAGCCAGCAGGATAGGTCACAAATTGCGATCATATGATGTATTGTTTAATGACTGCACCACAATGATGAATTTTCCAGTTGCAATTGTGGTTGCAAGTCAAGAATTGCCTGTATTCCAGAATAGCATGGGCACTTAAAACCCAGAATAATTATAGGCACACTTGAGGAAGAAGAATTTCTTAGCCAGGAAATGCCAGGCTTAATTCCAGAGAAAAACCATTTCACAGGGGGGTGTTTCCACATATGGGAGAGCCCCCCTTTTGCCATCCTGGGACATTCTAACCCCCACAGACTTCAAGAAGAGGCCTGCTCTTCAACAAAGAAGGCCTACCTGGTAGAAGACATTCCTTGACTTCTTTTCAAGGCTTGAAAAGTCAGCACCAAGAACATGAATTGGAATGAGACAGGCAGCTTCTATAGTTCGTCTGATAAAAGATAGGTATCCTATGTTAGCATCAGTTAACTCAGTTCATAACCTCACTGCTCTAATTACCCGCATACTATTTATCCCCAAGACTTCATCTGAAAGTTGCTAGTGCGAGGACAGCTGTTGGACAGGAACCTTCTATGGGAAAACTTTGGCCTAAATAATTTTAAAATAAATAAATATGTGTTATCCATGTGTTATTTATTTAAAGTATTTAGCTGCTATGCCCTTACATAACAGTAGAAACTAGAACACTTGAGATTCAAGTCATGAGGTAAAAGCCATAGCAGTGACAACACAGAACATTGTAAAGCTTCTTTGATCACCTACATCAATTAGAAGTTTAACTGAAGGCAGCTTTGAACCGAAAGGTCTTAAATTCTCAAGAGATGCTTTACAATAAAAGGAAGTTCTACATCTTTTGAAGACCTGGATTTTTTTATGATGTTTTTTGAGCAATGGCTTATGAAACAACCTTTCACAAATCATTACCATTTTCCCAATCGTATCTGCTGTGGAGGAATTCCCAGATTGGTTTGTTATCAAAATGTCAATTTTGATTTACAAGCTCCTAACTAAACTCCTGTTCCAAAAAGGCTAACCTCATATGTGGGGCAACGTATCTCCACGTGTCAAACTAAAGCCTCAAGCTTGAATGAAAGAATTTTTGGCAATGAAAAGTTCCTGCAGCCAATCGTTCAGCATATTTTTTTCCTGGATGTCAAGCTGATGCCAGTATGTCTCAGTCTAAGTGAAGAAACAGTTAAATTCTGGGGGAAATGCAATTGAACCAGAAAATTAAAAAATCTCACTTTATGGTACAGTAAATATTAGGCAAAATCCCGATTTAAGCTAGAGCCATGCTAACCTGAAGGGATGCTTGATGAAGAAATCAGGAAATGTCTAACTGTCAGTTTTTCCAGAGGAAAATGTACCTAGGAAGTGACATTTTTATCTATAAATTGAGATCAGTGTTATTCTTCATGTCATCCTGACCCATCTGCCAAATGTTTGCAGTTTTCCAAATGAGGGGGAAAAAAAGCTATTGAATAAATTAAATATAGATAAGAATGCAAAGTTAAGTTTTCCGGTCTTTTCCTACTAAAGAAATATAAATCAAATGGAAAGTAAAATGATGTAATGCTGCCTTGTCTCATCGTTTTCTTAAGTTTCAGATGAGTAGTATAGCACAGTATATTTTGTTAAGTCATTTGATGCTATATTGCTTGAAGGATTACGATTGGTGAAGAGCTGAAAGGTCTGGCAGTTGAACCAGTTGTGTGGTTGTTCCAATATAGTGTGAGCTTTGGGTCATGGAAGTTCTCCACTTTCCTCTGTGTAAATACAATCAGTCCCTGGGCTTAATAAATGAAATATCTCTAACAAAAATATTATCTTTAGAACAAATCAGGAGATCTCTTAGAAAAGTGAGATAGGAAGAGTCAGACTTTCTGAAGATCTTGATGTCAATTCCCAGTCAGTTCCTGGAAATTGTTGTCATTTGTTGTTTAGTTGTGTGTGTCCGGCTCCTGGCGATTTTATAGGCAAGTGCTCTGTATGCTACTAGAAATAGCTGAGACAACAGTCAGACTATTGGGTCTGGGTGAAAAAAAAAGCTAAGTTGCTATTTTTCTTTCAGCAACTAAGGCTATTTATGAATTGTAAGCAACAGGGGAAAAAAGCAAAAATAAACTTAAAAATCGCTCTAGTAAGAACACTGAGTCAACTCTTCTCTAGACAATCATGGCTCTCTGAAAATAGATTTCCCAATTAATACATCTGGAAACTCAATTAAGTGTTCATTTTATGGCACTAAGCTACCGAATAACAGTTGCTGGGAGAAAACAGAAAAGATGCCATGTTGCATTCACTCCCCATTGTTTGATGTCCCAGACTCAACTGGTTGGTTGTCAGTAACATGATGTTGAACTAAATCAGCCTTCATAAGAGTCAGCAAATATTTTCTTATGTTTTCTGCCTTAATTCATTTTTAATTATTTTGGACCCTAGCCTACCCACAGTGGCAAAACGTTGTTAGATGGACATGAATAACAACTAGGGCTTAGAGGATTTGAAGACTGGAGGACATCAAATTGGAGACAGCTGCTTCAGTTTAGCAAGTCTTCTCTACATCAGCTTTCATGAAGAGAGTGTTTTGGGGTGAGTGCTCTGATCAAACCCAGGAACATCTTTCTTCAATTTCTTATGTGAAAAAAAAAGAAAGAAAAGATTGGGGGTGGGAGAAAACAAGCAAACAAAACGTCAGGCATTTTCTCTTACTGCAGTTTGGATAGCTTTCCTTTATTCTTGCTTTTGGTCAGTTGAATATCCCTTGTATTTATCAATGTCATGAGCTACTCCATGACTCCAGCAAAAAGAAGTGAAACATAAATCTATATTTGATGAATCAGGGAGAAGAATATATTATCCAACTTATGTTTGAATCTATATAATATTCATTTGGTTGAGAAGGAATAAAATTAATAAGGAACTGTGGTTCCAGTTCTTTAGTTCTATGATGTAGCACTGACTTTACATTCTGATTCTTCATCTTTGGCATCTCTTATTAGAAAATGATTAGGTTGAAGGAGATACTGAAGACTTTTGCAAGAACACATCCAGACAAAGCAGCTGAAATATGTAGAAAATACTTTAAATCTGAATTATATACCCTGTTTCCCTGAAAATAAGACCTCCCTGGATAATAAGCCCAATCGGGCTTTTGAGTGCATGCACTAAAATAAGCCCTCCCCAAAAATAAGCCCTCCCCAAAAATATTTAAATGCATATGCAACTGGTCCCCGCCATTTCCTGTGGTTAGGGTTAGGGAGGCAGAGCTGGAAATCAGGTAAGATGGCAAGAGGAGCCCCATCTTGCTCCATGCACCCCAAAATAATAAGACCTCCTCAAAAATAAGGCCAAACACTTATTTCGGGTTCAAAAAAATATAAGACCAAGAGCCTTGGTGGCGCAGCAGATTAAAGCACTGTTAAGTAACACCAACTGCCTGCAATTATTGCAAGTTCAAATCTCAACAGGCTCAAGGTTGACTCAGCCTTCCATCCTTTCGTGGCAGGTAAAATGAGGACCCGGTTTGTGGGGGCAATAAGCTGACTTTGTATAAAAAAGAACACCGCTTAGGGGGCCTCCGAAAGCCTTACTAAGCAGGTATATACAAAAGTATGAAGGCTATTGCTTAAAGCATTGTAAGCCGCCCTGAGTCTCCAGAAAAGGGCGGCATATAAATCGAACCAATAAATAAATAAATAAATAAATAAATAAATAAATAAATAAGACAGGGTCTTATTTTTGGGGAAACATGGTACATGTGAGATCAGTGTAACCCAGATGATTAGGGATCATTCATCTTTGAATGGTGTCACATCTGCTCACTTTGGCAAAACAGTGATAAAATATATTTGATTTCTGTGATAGAGAATGAGAAATTGTAGTATTAGAATCACGGGTTGAATGAAATATATCTGCTTTGTTCATAGTTGAAATTTGTCTAATATTGTTGTGGAGGTTGGAGAATACTGCACATATTTATGTCCAACGTGTGCTTTTTGGGTTTTTTGTTAGGAAGCAATGGGATGAAGTATTGGATGAGATATGGTTAGGCATGGGTATACTGCTCCATTGTTCTGGGATTTCTGATATTTTATTTAGTCTAAAGAATACATGCTAAAGAATGAAATAATAGCAATGGCATTTAGACTTATGTACCATCCCTTAGCTTTATCATCCTTGGAAGGATGGAAGGCTGAATTAACCATGAGCCCTGTTAGCATCGAACTCCAAGCTGTGGGCAGAGTTTCCCTGCAATACTGCACTTTAACCACTGCACCGGGGCGGGTTTCAAAACTCGTTGCTACTGATTCGCTCGTGGGTGTGCACCTGCAACACTTCTGTGCATGCGCAAAAGTGTCCGGGTGGAGCCTCCCACCGCTGCCGCTACTGGTTTGCCCATTCCGGGGTGAACCAGTAGCAACCCACCACTGCACTGCACCCCCACGGCTCCTATTTAATATTTTAATTTAAGCCAGTCTTCAGATTAATGTATTACATATTAACCGTATCAGTCTACTAAATTTTCAGGTTGGATGCTTATATACCATCCAATCATTAAGCATTCCTATTTTCAGAAGAGCCTGGCATATCTGGAAGACAGTAGAAGGGGAAGGCTGATCTAATTTGTTGAAAATGTAATGTTCCATGATTTTCACATTTTGTAGCCACAGTACAAGCCAGTGGTTGCACCACTTAACCTAAAATAATATTTTGCCCTAGCTAGGATTTTAATTTATGACATGAGACAGACACCATCTCTGTAGACAATAACTGCTTCTTTTTAAAAGGGAAGGTGGTTATTTGGAAAAATTCAGTAATTCAGCAAGCCTTCTAAATATATAATTGTTTTCAAAAGTATGCTGATCCCAAATTTCTTCCAACTTAAGGTGCATTCACATAGCTGCTTTTCTATGCTTTCCTCCCATCTCAGAGCAGGAAGGAAATCATGTAGGTATAAATCATACTGCCCCATACTGCCCCTGTGACACTGAAGGAAGAGTGACTGTCATGTTTTGCCCAACATCACCAACTGCAGGAGAAACTGCAGCCAAATTGCATAGAGAATATATGTCAAGCCAGTCCTGGGTCAACTTCTAGCTCATCAGGATCGAACTCCTGACTGTGGGCATAGTTAATCTGCTGCATTATAATCACTGTGCCATGATCATTTGATTTTATGTTTTCCCAGAAGATCATTGATGTATGGACTACCAGGTATGCAGGTGGCAGCAAAGAGGCCTTTTCTATCTCTTGTAGCTGCCATCCATGGAAGCAACATTTGCAGATCCTGGATGCAACTACCCTGTTTCCCCGAAAAGAAGACATCCCCTAATCATAAACCCAATTGGGCTTTTGAGCATATGAAAATAAGGCCAAGCGCTTATTTCAGGGTTCAAAAAAAATATAAGGCAGGGTCTTATTTTCGGGGAAACACAGTGAAAGAGATCCTCATTGTGAGGTAGTGACTATTCTGTAAGTCAATTTATCCTTTAAAATGCAGTGAGATAGTATAATTCCAGAAGATAAGTACTAGTCTTCCTTGAAGGCAAAACAATATGATAAAACAGGTACAGAACCCAACAACAAACGAAGTCCAACAGCAAAGCTCCTTGGCCAATAGGAAGGAAGCATATTTCTGAGACAGACTTATTCTTCCTAAGGCTCCTTCTCCAGATACCTGACAATGTCCACATTGAATAACTAGTTCTTGGGTTTGTGAGATGGATATATAAATATGATGGTGGCACAGAGGTTAGAATGCAGTATTGCAGGTAAACTTCACCCACAGCCAAGAGTTTGATCTTGACTGGCTCGGGGTTGACTCAGCCTTCCATCCTTCTGAAGTCAGTAAAATGAGGACCCATTTTGGGGGCAATATGCTGACTCTGTAAACCGCTTAGAGAGGACTGTAAATCACTGTGTAAGTAGTATATAAGGGTAAATGTTATAGCAAAGATAGAATAAAATAGAATTCTTTATTGGCCAAGTGTGATTGGACACACAAGGAATTTGTCGTTGGTTCATATGCTCTCAGTGTACATAAAAAGACAAGATACACTCATCAAGAATTACAAGGCACAATACCCAGTGTTGACAGAGACAGAGACAGGGACAGGGACAGGGACAGGGACAGAGACAGAGACAGAGACAGAGACAGAGACAGACAGACAGACAGACAGACAGGGACAGACAAACAGGGACAGACAGACAGGGTCAGGCACAGAGACAGACAGACAGACAGAGACAGACAGACAGACACAGACAGATGGACAGAGACAGACAGACAGACAGAAACAGACAGACAGACAGACAGAGACAGTCAGACAGACATAGACCGACAGACAGACAGAGACAGTTAGACAGACACAGACAGACAGAGACGGACGGACGGACGGACGCAGACAGACAGACAGCATTTTCACACCAGAATACCTAAAGCAGGCTGTGATGAGATAACATCCTCTGCAAATGGTCTGTAGTGAATCTCAGTCATTCACGTTCATGGTTGTCCCAAAGGTGCTTTTTCATGACCTGGATAACTGAGAATCTTTACAGACGTTTAGCTATGCAGTTTGGGATGAACACCCTTTGAATGGTGTGGGAGTATGAATGGATTTCCAGAAAAATTGCAGACTACAGGAACTATTAGCACTACTCAGGTGACCCTGAGGACACAGATAAACCTCCAAGTGCTTCAATGACCTTCTAAAAGGATGCAAATGACCAGCTGCCTGCAAGGAATATAAATCCTTCCATTCCACACGATCCAGTCAAAGCTGAAGGAGCTCCTTGGATGAGAAGTGAAACATCTTCAAAAGAAAAAACAAGAAAATCCAATTGCCTCCTGAAAAAGCACTTTTGGGACATCCTCTGCAAATGGTTAATTGGACTTCTTTATAGCAAAGCAAGCAGGATTTGTGGATGAGCCCTTAGACACTCTTCTTCTCCATCTGCCCTAAAATGTTATTTTAAAGCTTGGTGGTTATATAGGTACACAATTTCCATTCCAAGATTTGATGCTTCCTAAACACATGTTAAATGTATTCTCCTTGGATATAAGTGCAGGTTATTTTAAAATATTGTTTCTGTGGGATATTTTAAAGGGAGAGTAATTTCTGTAGATGGAAGAACTAACTGTTTTCCACTACATGGAGGCTCTTGTAAAATTACCCCCATTCTGCAATTATATTTTAATATAGACGCCATTGGTATCAGTGGAGGATGTTTTAAAGTCTAATTACTTTTGGAAGCATTTTGGCAAGTTGTATATCGACCTTGGGGCTTATATCTACTTATTGATGGCCTGCAGATGCTGTCATATGTAATTGTAGCAGTTCACACTTAGCCAATATCTTCCTCATTCCTGACTTTTGTTCTTTTGAGAGAAAAGAGGAAGAAGAATGCTAACAGGATAGGAAATATTCCAGCTTTCTACTCAACTCCACTGAATCTGCTTTTCAGATTCCCTTTGAATAATGTCTTCTATTCAACAAGAGGTTGACAAAATCAGAAATGAGGAGGTGATAAGCCACCTGGGATAGCAAAGGGAAATAATCAAAACCATAAAAAAACGAAAGTTAGAATATTTTGGACATGGGATGCGACACCCGGAAAAATATGGCATACTTCACTTAATCCTCCAAGGAAAGATTGAAGGAAAGATTGAAAGTCCAGGCAGAAGAAGAACATCATGGCTTCAAAATCCAAGGGACTGGTTTGGACAAAACTCAACAGCACTTTTTTGTGCGGCTGTTGATAAAAATAGGATTGCCGACATGATCACCAACGTCTGATGACGGATATGGCACAAGAAGAAGAAGAATTCAACAAGAAGAAAGAAACAGCTTTCCTGACCTGCAATAAGAAATAAATACGGAGTTATTTCCCTTGAAATTATTACAGTAATGAGTAGACAAGGGCCAGTTTCCTTCAGACGGCAATAAAAAGACAATTTAATGTAATTTGGAAAATTGGAATCCAATGTCATCTTTCACTTTTTCAAAGCACTCACTGTACTTTTTTTTCCCCCTAGAGTGCTTAATGTGGATAAAGGATTCAAACAGAATCCCCCAAGGATTGGAAACACTGCAGTGCCTATTACAGTTAGCATCTTCCACCTAGGATACACACAGTCGGTATTCTGATTTTCCCTCAAATGTTTGCATAGTAACATAAAACATTCTTAGTGTTTCTGGAGAGAAAACTTACCAAAAAAATAGTAAAAGAAATCCATTTTTTTCCTCCATAAATAGTTTCCAGTTGCTGAGTTAGCCCTTTATAAGGCAACTAATGAATAAGGTTTTCCTTAGTTATTTGACAGAAAGGAAAATATGATTTAAAAGAAAAAAAGAATCAGGATTAAGTAGAAGCAATGCGCCAAGATCTTTATGTTCTTTCAGATTTATAAACTACATTAAAGACAAAAGTTAACTTTTTTTTTAAAAAAAATCATACCTACAACACAAATTGTTTTACATCTTTTAATTATTTGGTATGTTCTTATAGTTCATGAAACTATACCCAAATATTGTTGCTCATAAATATTTATGACAAACATATGAATTGAAATACAGTGAAAAACAATTATCTCCAGTAACAACTATGTAAGAAATAGTGTATACAGTTTACATTCATTCATTTTCTTCCCTACATATTCTATATAGGGAATATATAACAATATAACAACTGTTTTAAAGCATTCTGTGAGTGAAATACATTTTAAAAAACATGTTCGTTTGTAATTATTGTTGCTCCATTTCCATTCCCCCCCCTTCCATTATATATTAAATATCTGAATTTCCATGTAGATTTATTTTTGTTTTAAAATAGTTACTGAAAGCACCGTGTAGTTTTTATGCATGCAATTATTTCCATAGTGTGTAGAAACAATTTTCTTTTTACAGTAACCATAATCTCCCGTTCCTAGCAAACACAGATTAACAATCAAGGGTGGCTACTATAGACTACTGGACTGGATATAGTTACATAATTACAAAAATATTTTTAATTCTATATTACTATTCAGCATACTCAAAGAGGAGACTGAACGGTTTTCTAGAATATGACTTGTAATATAATATATTTTGCCTCTTTATTCATAGTTATTCTGACTTCGAAATTGGGATTTCTTATTTCTTTTTTCCTGTCACGTTTCAGGTTTTTTGTAATGTGGCTATAGACAGAGTTTATAATATAATTTAGGGCTGATGATTATTCTCTCCAGTAGGAGTAGGAGTTGTGGATGATTTGCCACATTATCTTATTGAACGCCCTTTAAAGTAATCTCAAACATGAAAGCAGCATTTTCCATTTTGATATAAAAGCTATTTTGTCAGAAAATTTTGCAGTCTTTGCCATACTAATCAGGGAGAAACTGGGAATCCGGTTAGTTTTTCAAACAATACAGGTCTAAGAGAAAATATGATGTGAGGTATAGTTTCAAAATTTTCTTCTTGGTGACATAGTCAATTATTGAAATCTTCAATAAGTTTATCTCATCATTATAATACTTACAATTTTTTTTCAGATGATATTATCCATAAAAGTCAAGGTGACTCTGATGCTTTGCCATTCACTTCAGTAACAACTTCATATCTTCCTCAACTGAAATTAAAATTGTTCCATTTTTCATCCAGTAGGAAGAACTGAGAGTTACTTACAAAAAGTAGAACTTTTACAACTCAATGCAGTGTTACCCTTTGAGGAGAAAAAAAAAATAACAAAATGGGGGAAATACTGCATTCGCTTATCTGTCTTTTTAACAATTAGGTTGAAATTGGGTTTTAATGGAAAGGTGGCTTATGGAATCAATCTTAAATCTTTGATGTTATTTAAATTGGGAAACCATAGTTTCAACTGGGAAACTGTGACTATCCTACCTCAAGCTAAATCAAAAAATTCTACAGATTTCCTAGCAGTCTGGCACTCGGACAAATCAACCATGAATAAACACATGGAGATAAACATGTATATACTATTCAAATGAGACAATTAAAAGCTCCTCACCAGCAATCAACACCCAGAAAAGCAGATATTAAAACCAAGATTAACACTAGACTAACAACCAATATTGTTTACCCCTTGATTGGGGTAAACAATACCCCCAATCAAGGAATACCAACTCAGACAAACAGTAAACAGAAGCCGTAATCAAGGTATCACCAAGAACATCCCCACCATCCCTGACAGGGCAAACCAGTTATATATAAATAAAGAGCAAACCCCACTCCATTCTAGTAATTGACATGTTACCTATATGGGTAATGAAATGTCTGCAAGAAAATAACCAAGCTTAAAGAGCACCAAGGATGCCACAGTCCTATCCTGAACTACAAATATTCAACTCTAAAATTGTCTCTATGGTACACCTGTTCAAAATACTCTTCTGTAATTCTGGCACAGTAAAGAACTTTTACCGTTCTTTAGTAGGGGGGCCTGGTGGCTCAGCAGACTAAAAGCATTGTGATTAACACCAGCTGTCTGCAATTACTGTAAGTTCGAATCTCACCAGGCTCAAGGTTGACTCAGCCTTCCATCCTTTCTAAGGTAAGTGAAATGAGGACCCAGTTTGTGGGCGCAATAAGCTGACTTTGTATAAAATGTACAAAAGTATGAAGGCTATTGCTTAACGCATTGTAAGCCGCCCTGAGTCTCCGGAGAAGGGCGGCATGTAAATCAAATTTAAAAAAAAAAAACTGTTAGCATTTCTCTGCTACTAATACATTTAAACTAAATCTTTATAGGTGTTTTTTTTAAAAAAAATAATAATACGTGGCGAAACACTTTAGGGTGAATGAGAAGAATGAAGAACTACTGAAATCTCAGTAATTCCATAATGCTATGTAAAATTATGATTTTCCTGCATACCCTTAATGGCTGCTGATACAATAACAGGACAAGAAGAAGCAGACAAATATTTGCACAAAGTTTTCTCATTTTCAGAAGCAGTTTTCCTATCAATATCAGAAAACTGTTCCATTTCAGGATACTTGCATTTCTTTTTATTATTTTCCCTCTCCTTGGGCAAATTTAGGAAGAAGTTGCATGAGGACCCCCCCCCCAAAAAAAAAAAAGATTAAAAATACTAAAAGGGTGTGGAACCTGGCAATTTTTGGAATTTCTTCATCTCCATTAATGATGGGAAGGACTCATTCTCTCCAGGCTCAGTTGGTGCATTTGAGAGCAGATTTTCTGTTTTGTTGGCTAATTTTGAGGTGCCAGGCAGCTAAAAATGGAGGCTGAATGAATCATTCCAGCCTCTGGATACAAGGAAGGAAATACTGGAGCCCATAGAGACTTCCACAACCCTGCCGGCAATTCTCCAGCGCTTAGAAAAACATGTAATTGTCCATTGACCTATTTGTCTGTTAGAAACACAACACCTTCACAGCTTGGGAGACCTGGATGCTAAAAATATTTGAGGTACATAAGCAGACTGAAGAAAGAGCTGAATGTGGCTTTGAACTTGGCCTTAGAGTAACCATGGTTTTGTCCTCCAAACTAAATAGGTATTTTTGTAAAAAGAAAAAGCTACAAGCAGTCAGTGTGAAAGCTTTGTTATACCAAGGCAAAACTCTTAGCTCTATCTGGAAGAAATGAAAGTCCCCTAAAAATTTTCAATCTTCTAAAGGCTGGGGGTGGGGAGGGAATGGACACACACAGAGGTAGGAATACCCCAAGATGTAGGCAAAAAACTCAAAATGGTGGTTGTGATCATGGTCATCACACATAAAAAAAGCAGTGTACTGATGCTGCTGATACAAATCTGCATGAAACATTTATATATATATATATATAGGTCTTTGGTTATTCGGGTTTTCTCCCGCGTAAAATTGGAGGTTTCTTGGCAACGTTTCGACGAAGTCTCATTCGTCATCTTCAGGCTGGTGTCTTCGGCTTTGTGCTTCTAGGAGCACGAAGCCGAAGACACCAGCCTGAAGATGACGAATGAGACTTTGTCGAAACGTTGCCAAGAAACCTCCAATTTTACGCGGGAGAAAACCCGAATAACCAAAGACCTACATACAAACACCCACGAAAACCTCAGAAAACATATATATATTTATATATATATATATATATATATATATATATATATATATATATATATATATATATCTTCTTAAGTTTATAATATAAATATATATATGTTTCATGCAGATTATATATATATCACATACATAGTGTGTATGTATACACAATATATATGCACACACACACATACATATATACTCACATACATATACATACTGTATACACATGTGCGCACATACACCTCTCTCTCTATGTGTGTGTGTGTGTATACATACATACATACAGTATCTATCTATCATCTATCTATCATCTATCTATATACAGTGTGTATGTGTATACACTGTATACATACATATACAGTATATACACAATATGTATATACATAGACATACACACCATTTGGAGTTTTTTGACCACTCCCTAGGGCACTCCTACCTATTTTGCTAATAATATTAATGTAGGAAATTCAGGCAATCCAAGGAAAGAAACAGGAGACAAGCAGTTAAAGTGATTTCTCCCTTAATAGAATATCTTCTGGTAGCTTTAGGGACATAACAATGCAGTTTTCTTGCATGGTTTTGAAGCGGCTTTCCATTACTTTCTTCACAGGTAGTTTCTCACTTTCCAGCCCAGTCTACTCCCTCAAGTTTCCTAACTGTCCCTCATCCAAGTATACTAATGATTTTATATAGGCCTCCATTATAAACAAACAAACAAACAAACAATCTTGGTCAAACCAAAATCTAAATCTGCATAAAACATTCAAATGTTCTAGGATTTTAGCATTTGGATAAATTGTTAGATTATTTATCTTGCCATGTCCAAAGAAGTCAGTTAGCATAAAGGTTAATTTACTGGTTCCAATTAATGTTATATATGTATATGTTCATCTTTGTGACATAACTAAATAAATGTAGCTTATGTACCATTTTCATGGCTCTTCAAGTTATTTCAATAAATATTCCAGCATAATATAAAAACATTACAGTGGTTAATAAAAAACATCTCGCTCATATCAGCATTCTAAAATTAACCTTTATAGATGTTCACAATTTCTTATCAAGGAAGTATCTCGCCAGCCTTTATCAATTGTGGTTAATAGCTTTTGTTATCATAATGAAAAGATGAATAACTTATTGCCAGTGAATGTGGAAAATTAATCCTCTTAACAACATAATTAAAATATTAATTATAACAAAGGAAGAGATAGGATTTTCTATTTCTCCTGAAGCTGAGCATTCACTAAACTTTAATTGGAAGATGACCTATATTCTTAACTCTGGGCAGCTTCAATATCATTACAAGAGAGAAAGATCCCATCTAAATTTTGATTTGTAAAGACTTGCATTTAACATTGAAGCACATTTTCAGCAACTAGAAAATAACAATCCTTTCTAGATCTTACTTCCAGTTTATTTTTGAAAGATAAATTAAATTCTGTATATTTTATTTATTGACATATTTTATATCTTGCTTTATCTTAAGAAACAATAAAAAATATTCAATGTGCCCAGACTTTATCTCTCACATATCATATACAACAGTTTTATGAATAGCGGAGAGTTTCTTTGGAATAATATCCCTGGAGTCATGATATTTGGTATTATTTTAGTTTATAGGCACCTTGAGAAAAGGAAAACACCAGCTGAATGCTACTGAATAAAATCAAAGGGCTCTGTTTTCAAATCAACTCTTGTGTTCATTTCTGTCTTAGGCTGTCTCAATCAAAACCTGGCATTTGTAGTTCAAAACTACAGTTTATTTTGTTTTCCTTAACTCACAGCATCTTTATTTAGGAGAAGCGAAAGTGTGCCTTTCATGTCCTTTCAGTTATTGCTTCATTATTTGAGGACTTAAAGAAAATTGCCTCAAAATTACTTCCTATGTGAACTCATCTTTCAGACAAGAGAAAAGTGCTTGTGGAGGAAAAAAAGTCATACATTTAAGAATAGGATGGATTTGCCTGGTGTGCATGTTTATTTTCTTCCCAAAATAGCAGTTATGTAGTTTTGAAGTATTCCTGGATCCAGGACTTTCTCTGATATCAAGCTACCAGATCTGGGATGCAAATTTTCAAATAACCACTAGAAGGTAATAGAGATGATAGAAAACTCTTATTCTATACAACCCTCCAATCGTCATGCAGTCCACTTCTAAAAGCGCTAAGCTTGACCCAGATCCAGTGTGTAAGAGTGATGGTGGGGGGGGGGGGTTGGTTCACATCAAGAATCCTTGCGGTCATAAAATGAAATATATATTTGAAACAACTGAATCTGATTAATGTATTGGATCTGATTAATAAGGCTGCCAAAAATAGCAATAGCAATAGCACTTAGACTTATATACCGCTTCATAGTGCTTTACAGCCCTTTCTAAGCAGTTTACAGAGTCAGCATATTGCCTCCTCCCCCCCCCCCAACAATCTGGGTTCTCATTTTACCGTCCTCAGAAGGATGGATAGAAACCACAAAAAAGAAAGAACAACCCCCAAAACAACATATAAATAAAGAAAACCTATCCGACAGGAGCTGAATCTTCATTCTGCCCCAAAACCGGGGAACTGTTTTTAAACTTGTACTCCCCAATTTGACTGTTTTAGCCTTTAACCTTTAAAATGAGTTTGCCTTGTTTTCTGTTTAATAGAATTCTCTTTGTCATACCCTTTGAGCAGACAGACAAGAGATAAATGTAAATAAACAACAAAATAGTATCCAAAGACTCTGTCAATTATACTGAGGGTGATTTGAATTTTTTTTTTCTCCGAATGACATTGTATACTTAGCTTCTCAAAGCCCACGTGTTACACACCACTGATATTAGTGAACAAAATCAAGCAGCATTGGGTTATTATCCAACTTCCAAGGACATTGCCGAAGACTTGAGCATTTGAGATGCTCAAAATGCAAACTGCAAAGCAGGCTTCTGCAGAACTGCCATGAAGAGAGGGGGAAAGAATGAAACTAAGGAATGTGGCTATTTCACTTGGCTCTTAGAAGCAAGAGAAGATGTTGTTTCAAGAAACAAATTCAAAGGAAACATCATTTCCATGACCTGCCCTGACCTATTAAACAAATTCCATTCATACATACTTTTCTGCCCAATAGGCCAAATCTAGGCCAAATTAGCCTTATGCTACAATTAGAAAATCTGTTCAAATTTTTCTTAGCAAAATAAGTTGGAAACAACATCGCGTGTATTGGAGTAAGTCTGAAAATACTTGGTTCAATTTGCTACTAAGTCCTTGTGTTAATTAGATAGTCCTACATAAAAATATCTAGCTGTTATTCAATGCTATTGCTAGAGGAGAGGTTGGGATACTTGCTCTCTTCCCACTCCTTCCCTCTCTTCCACAGCAGCTCTTGGTGTGTTTGTTTGTTTGTTTCGTATGGCATAACAGAATACAACATTAACCGTTGTTTTTACTTTTGGTACTCATGCTGCTGCTTTTCGCTGGGAGACCCTTGTGAGGTCCAGCAGCCAGAATGGGTAGCCTAGCCATGACAAAGTCACATTGCTTGAGGTGCACCATGAGGAATCTACATTGCACCACAGCTGTGCTTAGTTGAATCTAGTTTACAAGCCTTCTCCTGCCTGAAAATCCAGACTGATCAGGGCTTCAGTGTGGACTATTACTGTGTTCAGACCAATGTATCTTCTGTTAAATCTTCCCAACCAACAATGAGAAATCAGAGTTAGAGGAGGTGAACTCCTGCCTGTTTTTCCTTTGTGATTAAAAATTATTATTATTATTATTATTATTATTATTATTATTATTATTATTATTTTTCCAAAGATTAAAATACACAGTACAAAAAGAAACATAATACACAAAAAAAGCAAGAAAAAAACACACACACAGCAAAAAACAAAAAATATAAACAACCAAAAACAAACATATCAAAATTTCAATACTAATAACAACTTTTCTGCATCGGTATCTCTAGCCTATTTAACCTCTTTACACAAATTCTACTTCTAAATATCTGTGTCTTAAACTTACATCTTTATCTAAATTATCTTGATTTCTATTTACAATTCGATCTCGTAACAAAAACATCCCTTAAATTTACTCTCCAACCAGGAATACCATTTATTCCATATTAAATAGTACTTGGTGTCCTCCCTCTCCTTCAAATCCCATAGATAATCTATCCATCTCTGCAAATTCATATATATTTTTTATTATGATTTGATCTGGAGGGGTGTCTGATTGTTTCCAATTTTGTGATATGTGATTAAAATTCTTAATGCCAGAAGAAGGAATCAATTTAATCTATCTCTTAATCCATATTGCATAGGAGTATTGTGAGGCTAAATCTAGAGGAGGAGGTGGAGGAGGAGATATGCATGATGAGATATGCATGACGCCTTTAGCTTCCTGTAGGAAAAGTAGAACGCAAATCAATAAATCAAAAGTAACTCTAGAAACAGCAGCATCTGGCTGTTTTTCCATATTCTGGGCAGCCTTCAGATAAAGCCTCCAACTAAATAAGCATTTCCTTCATATGTGTTCTTGAAACAACTCTTAAACCCAATTCACTCATGAAACCAATTAGAGCTTTCATGGGAAACTAATGGAGACTGATGGGGCAATGGAGGGAAGGAGGAATAGCCATTAACAGCTGGCATATGCTTGAAGAATCAACAGATTGATGTAAAAATGTATCACGTATCCCTTAGTTCTGCTATACAATTTTGCAGTAGATGAAAGAAAAGGAAACTAAAAATAATGCAGAGCAGCTCTTTTTGCAGATTTGGTGGGGAAGTGTTGACTGTTCTGAATCTCAGTTAATACTACTATCCTACTACAAAGTCACTTTTTTACAGAAAAACCTCCAAAGTGACAGATGAGAAAGAAAGTCCATTGCCGAGACTTACAGAAACTGTTCCTTTTGTTGTTATTTTTCGTTTTTCCTTAAGCAAGGTACAAATTCTGAATGAGCCTCTCTTGATATATGTATGTTCAGACATGTAATCAATAAGCAGAATATAATTGATCCCTGCAACTTTTGCTCTCTTCCAGTATAAAGTATCCCAGAATGTATTTATTATTTACGTAAGATAAACTCTTGCTTCATTGACATGGTTCTAACAATCTCAATATAGTTTGTAATCCATAAAAGGCATCAGAATAAAGCAGTAAAAGGAGACAAAACCCATGATATTTTACAACATTAAAAATAGTAATGATCCCAAGACAATAATAGAGAAGCACACATTTGCATGAGATTTTCTATTTTGTGGAAGCTACATTGGATGCCAGTAGAGTTCCAGGCCCAATTTAAGGTGCTGGGACTTGTTCAAAAACTATCCTATGGACCCTTATGACCTTGTAGAGCATGGGTGTCAAACTCGCCACATCACGTTGCCATCACATGATGTTTCACAACGTTTTTCCCATTCGTGGAGCTGAGGTGGGCATGGCCTGTATATGACACATCCAGCCCCTGGGCCGTCAGTTTGACACCCTTGTTGTAGAGCATCTGTTCCAAGTGAAATCTGCTTACCAAGTGTGAAATCTGCTTACCAAATCTGCTTACCAAGATCCAGGAGGGATCACAAGAGGTTTCTTTCCACTCCACCCCAAGAGATCCAGTGGGAAGCAGCTGTGGAATGACCTTTTCAACCAAAGCCACCTCACTTTAGTATTCTCTTCCTCTGAGGTCAGAAAGCTCTCAACCTTCATTCCAAATGGGCTGAAAACTGTTCTTTTTTTGCACAGTCTTCAAAACAATGTCTGCTTTATCTTTATTTTATTAGATGCATTATCATTTTAAGCTTCTTATGTTTTTTAGGCTTCTTATGTTTGTATTACTGTTACTGTCTAGGGTCTTGCAGGTAACAGCATGCAGGTTTTTATAAAATAAACAAAATGCCTTTCTCAACCATGGGACATGAATAAAGTCCTTCTGCAGATCTTAATATCTCAACAAGTACACACACACACACACACACACACACACACACACATATATACACACACATGCATACACACACAACACATACATACATACATACACACACACACACACACACACACACACACACTTGGGTATTCCCTTCATGAAATTCCCCAAAATCTCTGATTCATTCACTCCCACCAGAGATTTGCTAGTACTCAGAAGATCTAAGATGTATGTGAGCTGTATGCATCCTATCCTTTTCAGGTTGTGAGACCTGCTGCGGCCTTTAGGGCAGGGGTGTCAAACTGGCAGCCTGTGGGCTAGATGCACAGACCACGCCTACCCCACTCCGCGAATGGGAAAAACATCATGAAATGTCATGTGATGGCAACGTGAGGCGGCGAGTTTGACACCCGTGCTCTAGGGCCTCCTTTGTGCTGATGCTGTGAACACAGTACAACTGAATGACTCCCATTTTTATTTTTGGTTTAAGTGCCATCTCAACACCATATCCCAAATTATTTGCCAGTGAAAATGGTGACAAAAGTTATTGAAGCCTAATGATGACATTCAAATATCAGTACATGTGGTCCTCATTTAGCAGTGGCCTTGTTTAGTGACCCTTCGGTTACAACAGTGATGAAAAAGTAAATTTAGAAGCAATTCTCACATTTATAATCTTTGCAGGCCTGTAAAGGAAAGGAAAGCTGAAGTAAGATTATAAGCACAGTCGTGTGGTCACTTATGGATTGCTTCATTTAATGACAGAGTTGCTGGTCCCAGTTGTGGCCACTATACAAGGACTATCTATATCATTTGGTTAATCCAGATGAGGACAATAGACATTATTTTAAGAGCTGCAAAGATAATTTAGGCCCTTGTCACACAGACATCTATTAATATTAATAAAAATCCTTGCCTATAAATTTTCTGATAATTGATACTTAAAAACCAAACATATGGCCTACTCTCTTGAGGAGGATTTGATTAAATTAATGGCATTCACTTTCACAATAATGTGGATGTGCCAGTGTTATTGCAGGGGGTGGGGCAAAGAAAGAGAGTTATCTTCATGCTTATTTCAAAGATTTTTACCAAAAATATCACAGTAGAGAAGTCATAATGAAAATAAATCTTAAAGCAACATTTATAGGTCAAGAAAACAAAGCAAATGTCTGACTTCATGCTAAATTTAAACTGATTCTATTTCAAGGCTCTGCTAAGGAAAACCTAAATATTCCCGCTTGAAGCAAAAAAATATTTTGCCAAACTTGTATAAATAGCAATAAAGGAATGAAAATTATATAATTGATTTCCCACTAAACGAGATATAAAAGAAGATAGTCTCAACTTCCATCAGTGATATAATAATATTAGGTATTAACATGGAATGTAAAAAACTATGTTAAATATTTTCACACTATAAACTGTCAGAGGGTTTCAGGATAGTAGTAATAAAACAGTCTAATACAGTATCAGAATACACAATAAAACTGCTTCTAATGCAAATAATAAAACTTTTTATAAATTTCTTATTTCAACTTCTGGTTTCTCAAATTTAGCCAACCCTCTTTTGGCTCAAATGTTCTTCATTTTCTTTCCTCCCAAAATATCCAAATGTTGACACAGAGAGGAAATGAAGGCACTGAACATATGCACTTGTACATTAAGCCATCTGAATGTTATGAGCACTTTTTCTAGATCAATCATAGAGGTATTATTGCAGCATAGGCAGCAGGTAAATTCATCAACCGCAAGCCAGGGGTGGGTTCTACTAACCTTTACTACCGGTTCGCATCGCGCCCGCGTGCGCTCGATTCGCTCACACGCGTACACACTCTTCTGTGCATGCACAGATCACATACGCAGATGATGACATCCAGGTCAGTGGACGGAGCCTCCCGACGGTTATACTACTGGTTTTTGTGGACCGGTCCGAACTGGGGGCAACCCACCACTGCCACAAACTTGCATAATATTATGATGAAAATAACTCAGCATTTCGCGCAAGGTTTACCTCAGCCTGGGGCAGGCCCAAAGCGTGTTGCCTCACTGGGGATTTTCTGCTGGAAGCCTACTAGAGAAGTTAAGAGGGAAAGAGGCTCAGGACCAATTTTTAGCATTCATTAATCA
The DNA here is from genome assembly GCF_059756535.1 of Pantherophis guttatus. Lineage (NCBI taxonomy): Eukaryota > Metazoa > Chordata > Lepidosauria > Squamata > Colubridae > Pantherophis > Pantherophis guttatus. The sequence goes on along the minus strand of NC_142063.1, from coordinate 233,175,823 downwards.
CTATCAAGTGAACGTGGTGGGCAATCCAGCGGAGTTCCTTACAGGACCAAAGTGGCCTTCATTCTTGGCCTTTGGACTGAGGTAGCAGCCAGATGGGCAGTTCCATTCACTGAAACCAAGAACGTCATCCTGAACAACTACTGAGATCTCATGCAGAGATTTTAATCTGCCTTTGACAATTCTACCACAGGAGGGCTGCTAATTAGGGATTCATAAATTGCAGCAAGGAGGATGCTGACTATGGAAGTTCATTGCAGATTTTAATCAGTTCATCATGCTAAGGATGTCCGCTGGAATTATTTTGCTTTGATTAACCAGTTTTGGAAAGGGCTTTGGAATGAATTGAGAGCTGAATTGCCAGAAGCCTTAGAACAATTTCAGTGTTGTGTGGCAATGGTGGAAGAATTGAGGCACAGAGATGGTTTCACAGCCTTCCTTAACTCCCAATCCCTCCTTCCAAATTGCCTACTTAGATACCAACTCTATTTGCATGAGTGCAGATCTCTGCATGACCTCATGTAAATAGGGGCAATGAAGAAATTGTCTACCTGCAGAAGATAAATATTATATTTAAATAAATACAAATAGCACTGTTGCTGTGTTTTTCAATGAACTAGAAATAAAGCACAATGTACGTGCTTTTGTCAATTAAAATTGAATCTCATAATATAAATGTAATACATGTATTCAGAGGTCCATTCCATTTCTCTAAAACTTGATCGCCTTATATAGAGAGGATACAGTTTATCTAAAAAAAATAATCATCTAGTGAAAACAGTATTACATATGCTTTCAGGAATCTTTCTATGTGATTATTCAGCTGAGCCACGAGAAAGAACAATTGCGGTTTCCTTCAGCTCATAGTGAGCCCTAATTATGAACAACCACTGCTTAATGAGATTTAAAAGCTAATACAGCCTGCCACTACAAATTAAAAAATTGGGACAAGATTGGACAGCTGCTATACCATTTCTGAATTATACTGAAAGACAATTATTCTAATAAACAAATCTGTTGATCTGTAATGCTTAGAAATCGATTCTAATTTTTTCTAAAAGTGCCAGGAGATTCCTATGCTATTAAAAATGTGTGCCCAGTATACAATGACAATAACATTAACAAGTATAAGAAATACCGCTAACAGAAAAATGATGCCATCTTGATAGCCTTTCATTCAGGAAACAAAAACTCTGATCTTTTGGGAAGGCTAAAAGAAAAAAGAAAATTAAGGTGGTGACTGCGTGTGTGTCACCACAAATGTTTGTTGTTTGTGGTGTCTTGGAATCAAAATGTAATTTTCATCCTGTGTTGGGTTAATGGGATACAGTAACCTTCCTTCCTTCCTTCCTTCCTTCCTTCCTTCCTTCCTTCCTTCCTTCCTTCCTTCCTTCCTTCCTTCCTTCCTGGATTGCCACTGTTAAGCAATGGGGTTCTTAAGCACAACTTCATGTGACCATTATTTAGCAGTCCCGACCTCCAACTGCCATCATAACCCCAAGACATGCAGGTTGTTAAGTGAGAAGAGGCACAAGTCCCAGTTAAGGAGCTCAGGGTATCATAGAGGGAATGTGGGGGAAGGACCCTGGAGGGATGGTGGAGGTTGTGAGCAGGTAGGTGGGGAATTTTATGCAAGAGAAAAAGCAGAAGAGACTTACTGGAGTAGCTTGCAAACTTCCCTGTTGGCTCCCCCATTGGCTTTGCTTGTGGGAAACCAACAGGGAAGGTCGCCAATGGTGATTATGTGATGTAGCTCAACTGTGATGTCCATATCTGAAACTGGGATCCAAACACCTGAATTTCATTCATGTGACCACGGAGGTGCTATAATGGCCAGAATTTTGAGGACTGGATGTACATCCATTTTTTTTTTTTAGTGACAGCATAACTTTCAATGGTCACTGAATGATGGTCATAAGGCAAGGTTACTGAATCCAAGACCTCCGTGCCTTCCGCCATGCCCTTAAAACTTTCCTTTTCCAACAAGCCGGGCTGGCCTTACAAATCCTTTAAATGATTTTAAATTTGTTTGTCTTTTTAAATTTTGGGCCAAATTGAGATATTTCCTTTTAATCTGTTCTTAATTTATGTATTATGTGTTTTTACTTGGCTGTACACCGCCCTGAGTCCCTAGGGAGAAGGGCGGTATATAAATTTGAAGTAAAATAAAAAAAATAAAATAAAATACTATATTTCACTCTGTATAAAATGTAGTATCTTCATAGCAGCCATATCTCTTGGATGCATTTGCACAATGAATCAATCTGATTTTCTGTTTTTCTCTTCTACACCCAAGCAAGCATTCCTAATTCTAATAAAAGAGTGAGAGGTACAAAGTAGATAGCATTCACCCATAGTTTGAAGAAGTGGTAATGCTCATGGCTGGCCACTCACATGAGTATCAGAGATAATTTCATCACTTGATACTCATCCCATCCACTCCTGTCCTTGCTGTCCCCGTGTATAAATCTGTATCTGAAGCTACAAAAAGTGGTTATCAAATCTTTTAACCACCTTTGAATCTCTTTTGGGCAATTTGAGGGAATCTGATTCTTTCTGATGCCTCAAAATGATTGGAAGATTCACTTTGAAGAAGTGAGTCAAACAAATTCACACTGAGTCATCCACATTCAGATAAGCATAGCCTTAATATTTAATTTGTCTGAATCTTCAAGGCAGTTATTAATCAAAATTGTAGGCTTTCAATTGTATAAAATAGTAACTAAGGACATTGAATTTTGTGCCCGTAATATCCTACCTTATATAATTTTATATTTTGATTTATAGTATTTGGGGCAAATGGAACAATCTTTTGTTTTATATTATTATATGCTTAGTGGTTCCTTAGAGCCTATCTTTTACAGGCTTGAAAGCACTCAGTAAATTGGGCATCATTCCAGAATTTAAATCAGCATAGCTCTGTGAGAGGCTTGTTCTTCACTTTACTATTGGACAGGTTGGAAAATATTGAAGAAACAGCTATGAAAGATTGTAAATAAACAGATCTCTAAAATGGATCCTTAAAAAAAAAGCAAACCAGCAAATCTTTTTTTTTTTTTTTTTTTTTTGCTGCTGTTCCAGAAACTTCAAATTCCAACAAACCTGTGGGAATTTAAACAGCAGTGGCAATTTCCTGATTCATGTGAAACACGAGGCTATGATCAACTGTTTTTATGGGGCTCATCTGGAAGGCCCCTTAAATGTGCTTTCCTCCTAGCTTTAAGTGGGCAGAAAAATATGTTAACATAAACTGAACTACTTCCCCAGGTGAGCTTTACTAAACCACAACCACGAGGCAGGGCACTATTGCTGCCCTAACCATTCTTCTTGTGGGCATTTTCAGGAAAGTGATTAGCAGACTGAGGAAATGCCCTTGAAGAACAATTTGCCATGGAGATGACTTTCACCTCCCAGAAATTTATATCACACAGCTTGACCTAGAAGGCAAGCCACTCTCCAAGAAGAAGACATAGCTGGAAATGTTGACTTTATTGGCAGCAATAGTGCAGCAGCTTTATCCCAGAGGACTGGTCCATGCTGGACAGGGGTGGGTTCCACTTACCTTTACTACCGGTTCGCAATGGGAACGTGCACGCTCACTTCGCTCACGCACACGTGCACGGTTCTGCACATGCGCAGATCATCAGTGATGATGTCGGGGCGGATGGGCGGAGCCTCCCACCACCATTACTACCGGTTCACAAGAACCGGACCGAACCAGGAGCAACCCACCATTGATGCTGGAAGAACCCTGCTTTTTCCTCACGTAACCTTAAAAAAAGATGCAGCTACTTTAAAAAAGCACATCTTCTGCCCATTCTCAAGTATGTTTTTGAAATTATTGTCAAAGCATGAACTGCTCTTTTTGACGGTCTTATCTTTTTGTGATAACATCTTGAACAGGGTCAAAATAGAGCCAAGTATTATGGGTGAAAGTCACCATACATACTAAGAAGGATATGAATATTCTTAAGCTTGATAAAATAAAAGCATCTGTCCAAAACACAGGCTGGACAGGACTGTGAGAATTCAGATAAGAAGTTACCACCAACAAAGCAAGGTGACCCTTCCCGCCCATGAAAAAGCCAGGGGAAAAAAAACTTATTTTGTGAAGAAAAGTTCTTTAAAATGCTGAACCCTCAATCATCCTTTAAGTCATCGATCCTTATTCCATTCAGCAAGTTCTGTGCTTAGAAAAGTACATTTTCATCGCAGTACAGCTAAAAAATTGGGTTAAATGTTGCATCCATATTTATATCTAACCTGATCTAAACATAGAATTCCTAAATGAAAAGGATCCCTACAGGGATATCATCCACTGTCATCCAACTGTTTTGATAAAATGTATGGCAAATGTCAGCACGCAGCATCTGACAAATGTTCCACTGGAGACTTAGGCTCATTTATTACACCAGAGCATTTATGGGTTGCTTAAAGGGACAGTACACAGCGATTTTCCACTACAATTATGTGGGGTCCTTTCTAGCACAAAAACCATATGTGGGTAAGGTTACATGAGGACATTTTGGGGAATGATGAGATGTTATGAAATTAGAAGGAGAGTTGTGGAACTGGTCTGGAGCCAGCTGTTTGAAATAAATCAACAGCTGTAAAAAATTACCAGAAAGACTAGAAAGGGATGATTCTGTGTTATTTCCATTGTGAAATTCAAGGTACTTCCAGAAGCCCACAATATGCCCTGTTGCTAGCCAGCTTTGGATTTCTTTAGGCCAGATATAGACAGGGAGTATCTTACAGTTGACTGGTGGGCCACCAAGGGCATGCTGGTTGCTGGCATTCTTGCAAAGAACTTGGAATTTGATCTGATATAACAAGGCACTTCTTGTGTATTTAGGCAAGAGCTTACATTGGATGACTTAACACTGATCATTTGTACCTTAACTGTTCAGCGATCTTAAGCATGCAGTTTTGTGTTTTAAAAATAAAACATGACATGGACCAAGGGGATTTTTTTTTTAAAAGAATAAATCAAGACTATATAGACAGTCTGCTCCTGCTCTAGGCCATTCTGCAGTTTCGACAAACAGCAATACCACTGTTTGCATAGGGAATCCCCATGATCTGCTTCGGATCAGTAGCAATCCAACATGCATAAGCACATTCCTAATAACATATTCAGCATAAATGCTGACCAATCTGCTGATTAATTCTTAACTAATTGCTAAGCACTGCAACTGCCAGCCCTGGGAAAAGATTTGACTTATTCTCTTCATATGCTGAGCATAAGATGGAAAAAGGAGGCCCCCTCCAATAGCAATGACAGAAGCTGCATATTTAAAAAAATAAAATCCATACACACAGGGAAAACAAATATTTTTGTTCTGCTCTCAATTTTAAGGGTACGGGCGGCCTTGCTTTTCACAGCATGTGGTTTAACTTGGTTGCTGAAAAGCCTTTTTCAGTGTTTGTACAATATGCTGAATCAAAAACTTATTAAATGGCTTGGATTTACACCCCACGTCAGGCCACAAGAAAATGTACCATGGTTAAAAGTAAACAAGCTTGGCATGCAGTACAAATCCAGCCTCCAGATTTTTCTCTGTGAAGGTTAAGTGTGTTTTACTGCTAATACCCTCACTCTAAAAACGTGACAGGTTGTGGGATTTCTGTTGTTATTTTTTTTTTTTTTTGCTTTTTTAAATCTGGCAAAAGATCTTGACTATTCTGTTTTCCATTTTGTGAAAGTTTTCTTGCCCTGAAAAAGAAGGGATATTTTTCCCTCTTTCCCCACTACTTTTCTTTACACTTCTAGAAGTGCTGAGGGATCTTATCGATTTTTTTTCTACTGTAAGTTTTTTTTTTTTTCTGTTTCACTCTACTATTCCCCTGGCTGCCTAGGTTTCCTTATTTAAAAAAAAAATGTGCATGGGAGAAGGTCCCTCTTTGTCTTCCTTCCAGATTGAACTGAAGGGTAAGAAGTCATAGAGCAGTGTTTCTCAACCTTGGTAGCTCGAAGATGGGTGGACTTCAACTCCCAGAATCCCCCAGCCAGCAGCGCTGGCTGGGGGATTCTAGGAGTTGAAGTCCACCCATCTTCAAGCTTCCAAGGTTGAGAAACACTGTCATAGAGGATGCAAACTCCCAGAGGGACTGCTATCCGCTGAAAGATTGGACACTGACACACTGTTTTTGGCCAGCCCCTCACTAATTAAGTGCAAGAAGATTATATTCCACCCAGGGGAGTTTCAATAAACTTCTTTTTCCTAGAAATTTTTTCGTGATTATAAAATGAAATAAAAATTGCTCAGGATAGCGTTGTGTGCTGTATTTTTCGGAGTATAAGACCCACTTTTTTCCCTCCTAAAAGAGGATGAAAATTTGGGTGCATTTTATACTTCAAATGTAGCTTTTTCGAAGCTTTTTTTCAGTCCTAACAAGGTGCTAGCGAGTGAAGATTTGCCTGCTTTTCTCATTGCTTCTCTCTCCAAAAATCAGTTGTGCTTTAGAAGATGTTTTTTATCCCAAGTAGGGGATAAAACCTACTTTATCCCCAAGTAGGGGATAAAACCAGCAAACTAATGTGGTGAAGCTGACCAGACTAAGAATACTAGCCAGATGAATATCTGGTAGGCAGATTCCCCCACCCCCATTTTCCTCCCCAAAAACTAAGCTGCGTCTTATACTCCGGTGCATCTTGTACTCCGAAAAATACGGTATATATTAAGGTTTACTATGCAAGGGAAAACCTTAAGTCCACCTCCCCATAGACTTCACTGATTCTCCACCCTCACCTCATGATTAGAATAGGAGATAGAATATTCTTTTTTTTAAAATTTTTTAAACTTTTATTAATTTAAGAAACCACATAATACATTTATAAATGCAAGTAAAACAATTTACAACAAGCATCATCTTAATGACATCTACCTATAATATCTGAATTGTTACAATATCAATAGCCTATATTCTTCAGTATACATTATTTCTCTCACCTTATATAATGATATTATTTTATTGATATCTGGTGTCTCTTTCTTAAATTTCATTTGATGTAAAAATTTATTTTACTCTATTGATATCTTTTCTTTTACTTAATTTTTCTTTCTTTCTTCTTCTCTTTTTTTTCACTTCCTTCTAACCATTTATACCACTTTTGCCAGATCAGATAATATTCAGATTCTTCCTTTCCTTGGATCTCCTTGGTGAGTTTATCCATCTCAGCGCATTCCATAATTTTGGATATTAATTTCTCTTGAGTTGGGACCTCTTCTTGTTTCCAATTTTGTGTGTATATGATTCTTGCTGCAGTCAAAATGTGTGTTATTAAATATATTATTTCTTTTTCATATTTGCTTGTAGGTATTCCTAATAAGTAAGTTTCTGGTTTTAATGGTACCTTTTGAGTTATTATTTGTTCCAGTTGCATTTTTATATTGTTCCAGAATTTTTTAGCTTTGGGACATGACCACCATATATGATAGTATATCCCTTTATGCACTTTACATTTCCAACAGAGTGGAGATGTACTGGGAAACATTTTAGAAATTCACGCCGGTGGTAGATGCCACCTATAGAACAATTTATAAGCATTTTCTTTGTATGGTACAGATAATGTTAATTCATTAATACTTTTCCACAATTTTTCCCACTTATTTAATTCTATTGCTTACCCAAAATTCGTCGCCCATGTGATCATATTCTCTTTAACTACTTCCTCTGCTAGTTTATATTCCAATAGAAAATTATAAATTTTGGTTATTAATTTCTCATTAGGCCTAATAAAATTTTATCCAACTGATTTGGTTCCATTTGAATTCCAGTTTTTTCCATATCAGATTTATATCTGGATTTTAATTGCAAATATGACTACCACTCTATTTCCACATTTTGCCTTCTCAATTCTTCTCTTGTTTTTAGTTTTCCTTCTTCATTTAAGATGTCCTGATATGTTTTTAATTTATTTGTATCTATTGTATTTGGATAAATATGTGCTTCCATTATGGAAGTCCACCTAGGAATCCTATCATAGTGATATTTTCTGATTTCATTCCATATTTTAAGCAAATTGTCTCTTACAATATGTCTGCAAAATTGTTCTTGTTTTGTAATTTTCTCTCCCCAAAGATATGCATGCCATCCCCTTGTCAAGTCAAAACCTTCCAATATTAATGTTCTTATGTTTTTGAGTTCGATCCAATCTTTTATACATGTTAATGCTGAGGCTTTGTAATAACTCTGCCAATCAGGGAGTCCCATTCCCCCCCTCTCTCTTTTGTCTTGTAGATGTTTAAATTTGATTCTTGCTTTTTTTCCCTGCCAAATAAATTTTAATATCATTCTGTCTAAATCTTTAAAATATGTTCTTCCTGGGTTTACTGGTATCACCCTAAATAAGTATAACACTCTTGGCAGAATATTCATTTTAATCGTAGCAATTTTGCCTAAAAGAGACAATTGGAGTTGTGCCCATCTTTCCAAATCCTTTTCTATTTGTTAGCCAATTTAATATAATTGTCTTCCTTCAACGTTGATATTTTGTTTGTAATCCATACTCCTAAGTATTTAACTTTCCTTGCTGTTTGTATCCCTAATATATTTTCCAATTCTTCTTCTTGATACTTGTTAAGGTTCTTTGTTAAAATTTTAGTTTTTTGTTTATTAATTTTCAATCCCGCTACTTCTCCATATTGTTGTACTTTTATCATTAATTTTGGTCCAGATTGTATGGGTTTATCTAAGATGAGTACTATATCATCCGCAAAGGCTTGCAGTTTATATTCTTGATTTTTTATTTTTAGTCCAGTTATTTCTGTATCTTTCCTGATTTCTTCTAGTAATATTTCCAATGTTAATATAAACAATATAGGAGATAATGGGCATCCTTGTCTCACTCCTTTCTTTATATCAAATTGTTCAGTTGTATCTCCATTAATTTGTATTTTTGCTGTTTGGGTGTTGTATATCTTTTTAATCATTTTTATAAATCTTTCTCCAAATTTCATCTTTTCTAATTGTGCTAATAGAAATGTCCAGTTGAGATTATCAAACGCTTTTTGCACATCTAGGAAAATTAGAGCTAACTGGTTTTCCGATCTTTGCTCATAGAATTCCAGAGTGTCAATAATTGTTCTTGTATTGTTATGAATTTGTCTTCCAGAAATAAAACCATTTTGATCAGGATGTATATAGTATTTGATTAGGTTTTTCAATCTCTGCGTTATAATTGATGTGAATAGTTTATAATCTACGTTGAGAAGAGAAATTGGTCTATAATTTTTAATTTCCGTGGGATCCGAATCTTGTTTTGATATTAATGTGATTATTGTCTCATTCCATGACTGCGGAATTTCAGCTTCCATTATTGCATCATTGAAAACATCATTGAGATAGAATATTCTTTATCAGCCAAGTGTGGTTCGATACACAAGGAATTTGTCTCTAATGCATAAGATTTCAGTGTACATACAAGCAATAAAGTAATATAATCATAAGATGCCAGCAGGAGAAGGTAGTAGAAAAGATGAGAAGGATAATAGTAATACAACCATACTACTTGTGTAAATATCCTTAGGCATAAGACAGTGCTGTGGAATTAGGTGTTTAGCAGAGTAATAGCATGAGGGGGGGAAAACTGTCTTTGGATCTGAGATTGTTTTGGCATGCAATGCCCTGTAGCGGTGTCCTGAAGGAAGGGGTTAAATAGTTTATGTCCAGAATGTGAGGGGTCTGTAGATATTTTCCCATCCCTCTTTCTGGCTCATGTAGTATACAGGTCTTCAATGGAAGGCAGGCTAGTTGCAGTACTATATTTAATAGGATCAGGATCAATAAAACAAATGCATACAGACAAACCTGTATCGTGCATAATTTTCCTTAACATTTATTTCTAAGTTCTAAGCTAATTAGTAAGACTCCCTGCTAAGTTAGTGGTGATCAGGTAGAAACAAAATAAGTGGTAAAACAGATATAGGGAACTGTAGTTAACTGTTGGAAGGCCTCAAAGAAAGCATTAGAAATAAAAATTGAGTGTTAAAACATTGGCCAGTATTTCTTCAGAAGAAATGCATCCATCTAGTAACTTGTTCATACCCTGCCATTGTACCCTATCAGAAGAAATGGCTTACAAAAAGCTAGACCAAAACACACTATTATAGCTAGCACGATTTGAAAAGAAGACAGGCAGCTGGAAACTTGCAACCAGAGCAAATGAACAAGAGTGCAAAAAAAAAAAAAAAAAAAAAAAGGAGTTTTGTGATGCCATTTTAGTAAGGAAAGAACACACTGACCCATCACATCAAGGCAAATATTGTGATAGTGTAAGAACCCAGGGCTTCAATTCTATAAAAACCATTCTATAAAAATAGAATTAAAGTTTATATTTTAAATCAGTTTATAAAGATGAAAATTACCAGCAATAACTAACAAAAAAGTAGAAACCAAGTGAAGAAGAAGATGCTTTGAAGTTTATTGCACAGTCGAATGCCTATTGGGAACAAATCATAGGTTTATGCTCAGTGCAAGCGACTTCTGGCCCTTGGAAGTAAACCATGTGGAACTAGAGTGGCTGAGCTGGAGACACTCAGAAAGGCAGGGATGTATGTAGGCAGGAACTCTGGGATGTGAGAGTTTTATCTCTTCCTGGATGACAGCTCCCTTGATATTATCTAGGAGGCAGGGGTGGGTTCTACTTACCTTTACTACCAGTTCGCAATGGGATTGCATGCGTGCCAAGCTTGCGCATGCGCAGATCGCTTATGACGACATCCGGTACAGTGGATGGAGCCTCTCGCTGGTTTTACTACTGGTTCTTGAGAACCGGTCCGAACCGGAGGCAACCCACCACTGCTAGGAGGGTATCAGGGAAGCTGGACGTCACTGCAAGGGTGTGAGAGAAATTACTATAAAGAGTACCAAAGCTTGAGAGAAGAGCCATAAGCTTTCAAAGCTTTAGAGGACAGTTTTATTGTGGGTGGGTTTCCTGGTCTGGTAACTGATTGGTCAATAAGGAAGTGCCATGGTCATTAAGTAAATGTCACAATTGTTAAGCAAATCCATTTTATCCAATGGGCGTTTTTGCTGGAAATGGGAAGTAAATAATGGAAACTGGCAGAAAAAAACCCACATCAAAATCATGGCCAAGTGACCACAGGATACTGCAAATGTCCATAAAAGTGAGATCCCAAAGGTGGTTTTTCAAGAGGCAGCTGGACTTTCAGAGCTGATGTAGCTTCTTGGACGAGAAGGGAAACATCTTAAAAGAAAAACCAGAAAGTCCAGTTACCTCCTGAAAAAGCACCTTTGGGGCAACCATTGCCTGGATGACTGAGAATCTCCATAGAGACATAAAGATGAGATAGTTGCCAAAATGTGATTGTATTACAGAAGGGCTGTGTTTGACTGTCATAACAGATAACTGACAATTTAGAGCAGGGGTGTCAAACTCGATTTCATTGAGGGCTGCATTAAGGTTGGGTTTGATCTTGGGGGACTGGGGTGGTCCTGGTCAGGGTGAGCATGGCCAGTGCAATGTCACTCGTGTCGGGGGCATCTGTAGTGGCCCGAGTGCTCTGCCAGCAGAAACGGGCTCCTGAGCTTCATTTTCAACTCTGATGGCTTCCTGCAACCCTCTGCCAGCGAAAATGGAGCTCAGGAGAGCCCATCCCAAACTCCATTTTTGCTGGCAGAGGCACCACGGGCTGGTCCTTTGCTGTTTCCAGGTCGGCCCTGTGGGCCAGATCTAAGCACCCTGCAGGTCAGATCTAGCGAGTGGGCCTTGAGTTTGACACCCCTGATTTAGAGTGTTGTAGTTTTCTTATATACAAATCTATGGTAAATCCAGATTTACTGTTGAAAAAGAGTATAACACATCTCATAAAAGTAAAGAAGAGGATAACCAAAATAATTAGAGAACTCAAATATCATCTTCATAACAAAAGATGTTTGGGAATTTTTTAGCTTAGAAAAATTGTGATAAGAGGGGAAATGAACAAAGTATCATGCCCAACATGGAGGATGTGAACAGTGAGGGTATTTTTCTCCTTTCTTAAAAATATTAGGATTAGGGATCATCCAATGAAACTGACTAGAAAGAAATTTAGTATAGGCAAAAGAAAACATTTCTTTGTACAGTGCATAATTAATCATAATTCTCACAGGATCGGGGTAATGAAAAAGAGATTTCTAACTATATTCTTAATAAAATGGCTTGTATTTAAAATGGATGCCACTAATTATTTTGTCTTTTCAGAAGTTATTTTCACACACACACACACACACACTGAATGTTGGTTTGTTCCATTTAGAAATGACATACAGAAAGAAACTAAAGAATTGGTGCACATTTGATGGTTACTCTTGGCAACTTTGCATATAGAAATGCCTTCCAGAACTCATATATCACTGACTGGTTAGTCAGCCAGAAACACGGGGAAAAAAAGCATTGAATATAATCTCGTTATTTTAACTTAATGGCAAAATATCATCATTTCTCTCAATTGGAGACATTTTGACAGAAATCCTTAACGTGCAGTTGTTTCAGGTTCACAATGTGACAATCAAATCTACCTCATAGATTTTTATGCTTTACATTCATAAAAGACAATTCACAGCAAAATTTGTTCCAAAATAGACTTCCCAGGGCACAGTGCCAAGAAAAGCTTAACTGAAAATAATTGAGGAAAGGCTGATGTTTCATTTCTAAACTATTCCATTATCTTTAGGCCTTAATATATCTCCTTCATCTTTGGCATTTCCTTCTCTTGTGATGGCTTGCTGCTCATAAATGCTTTTACATTTATATTATCATTTTCTCTTTCCTTTCCTGAACATTTTAACATCTGCTGTTACAGTTAAATGCTATCAATGAAGCTAAAAACTAAACTACATGATCATTATAATGATCAAGCTGGTTGCTAAAGATTTTCATCAACAACTTGATTCAGTATCCTGTAAATTTTGCTCCTTAGTAACAAGAAAGTACTGGTAGTTGGAAAAGTCTTACAAAAAGCTGTGCCTGCTAACTTTTCTAATCCACACACACACACACATACACACACACAAGCTTTTTAATATCCAATCTCAAAACCACAAATTATTTATCAGACAAAAGAATCAATAGCAAAATGCCCACTGCTCATAAACAGATCAATTCCTTTGATTATGAAAAATGTACTCTGGTTATAAACACTTACATTGATATACAGTAGTCCAATTTTTTTGTCTGCTTGAACTAACCACATGCCATACTGGCATAACAGTAGAATAGAAAATAGTGAAGTCCAGCCAAGTTGAAGTTCACAGATGATATGTATTCAAACTGAGTAGCAAATCCCCCTAAGGAATGAAGGAAAATTGTGTGAGGAAAAATCAGTCCCCAGAGATGGGTGGAGGAAGGGAGGAGAGAGGAAGGAAGGAAGGAAGGAAGGAAGGAAGGAAGGAAGGAAGGAAGGAAGGAAGGAAGGAAGGAAGGAAGGAAGGTGGGTGCATGGCCACAGAAAAGGTGGCTATTAGGACCAATCATTTTTTTTAAAAAAAACAAACATATGTAAGTATAGAATGACCGAAGAGACTTCTAGCCGGAACCTGGAAATGGTAACATTAACTATAGTGGAGAACTTTTAAAGGCAGTATCAACCATCTCATAATGCTGTAAATTGCATATCCAAATATGATTTTTAATAAGCCACATATAGCAATGGAAATATTGGAGGACAAACTTAGGAAAATACATGTGTGAAAATAAAAGTTAATACAGAACTGAAAATGGAATAATGTACATGAAGTAGGAATGTTCAGATCTGTCTAAATCTGATCCATTGCAATTTCATGAATATTCAGTCATAACCCTATTTTGTCCAATGTTTACTTCATTTGTTTGAAGTTCAAACAAATATTCCAAACTCTCCAAAGTAGTTTATGTGGTATGTGTATGGGTGTGGGTGTATTGTGCCTTCGATTCAGTTTTTCACTCCTGGTAACTGCCAGGACAAATCCCTGAAGTTTTCTTGTCAAGATTTCAGACATGGTTTGCTCTTACCTACTTCCTAAGGCTGACAGAAAATGAGTGATCCAATGTCACTCAGCTGGTTTTATGTCTCAGGCAGGACTAGAACTCATGGTTTCTGGGTTTCTTGCCAGGTGTCTTAACCATTACACCAAACTGGTACGTGTACATCCATTTATACATACAGTTTTCTTTAACATATACATTTTGTATCTAACTTTTTCTAATTCAGTGTGTTGTTTAAGATAAAATCCAGGGAAGTTTGATATCCAAAATCTATTATTTTTAAAATCTGAAATGGGTGGAAAGGAAGGGGTTTCTCTAAGACACCTGGTATAAAGATGAATAGAAGCCTGGTTATTCTGGGAACCCTAAAAGACAATTAACAATCCCCCCATCCTTGTTTTCTGACCCAGGGCAATATAACAGTATGCTTTGCCACCATATGCATTTTAATACTGGAATAATTGTCTTGCTGGATCAAATTAAAAATCTGTGAAGTCCAATTCTCCATTTCCAGCAATGACTAATTGGATATTGAAGGAGTTCATTTCAGGTTTCGATTCCGACAGCTCCAAGTAGGGCTAAGGATGTCCTTGTCTCCTGTTAAGCTGCTCCCAATCGGCTTGAGCTAAGGATAAGGATAAATTGGTTCAGTCTGCCTTCTTACGCAAGCTTCAAGTAAAGGAGAGAAATGAATAAATACATTAGGATAAGATGTGTACAAAAATCCACAAATTAAGGAACAGTGTGCTCAAAAGCATATATGAGGGGAAATTGATTGGACGGATAAATGTGCTAGTTGTTTCTTTTATTTATTTTTTTATTATCTGTTATTTATGAGGCACTGTACAATTTTGCTAAAATCTTATCTATAAAAAAGATCTGAAAAGAATGCTCAACCATTCCTTCTCTTACTCCCAAGATAAATCATTGTTATTCTTACTTCATAAATGTGAACTGAGGCTGAGCTAATGATTCCTAGTGTAGTTTTACTAGATAAAAATTGGAATTTATAGTTGGAAATGGACTTCTGGAAGAATTGACTCTTTCCCACTTTTAGTCTATTGGCTATTCAGATAGAAATTCTGCTCCCTGTTTGCTTTGGCTCTGCTTTTCCCTGCCTGGAAGGTTCTCCCTTTGGACTGTTTCTTACAGGAACACTGAAATATTTCCTTTCCTTTTCTCCCCCGTAACGGCAGAAAGATCAGAGGTGCAGGTTTTAGCACATGAACTTCCTCAGTAAATTTGTCTTATCCTTTTGGCCCTTAAGTATCTATCATTAGATACTCTTCAGAGATTGCTTGTGTTTTCCAATAAAAGAACTGGAGAATTCCTACCAGAATTCCCTAAGCATTTTCATTATGTTTTGTAGTAATTTGAAAATGGGAAAATCTAGATGGTCGTCCAAGATGATATAGTAATCATAAAGCAAGAGTAAATTGTACTTTGAATATCAGTTAACTTTATTTTAAAGGAATGTAAGGATTGTCTGCATATGCATTTTAAAACCTGTAATGCAACAAGGAAACTTCTCACTATAATCTGCATCAAATCTTCCTTAAGGAACAATATTTCAAACAGATGTTCTTTGATATTTACAAAAAAAAAAAAAAAATTCTCATTTAAGGTATTTGTAGACCAGAGGTACGCAGCAAAGGATTAAATCAACAGAGTGTTCAGCAACTTTTCAAAATAGCTCACAATGCATGAAGTGTCATATTTGCTCAGTGATTCAGTAAATTACTGAATGTGAGTGATTTACTCACATTTCAAGTGAGTAAATCACTCCTTTGATTGAGGGATTTCAAGAAGGTCTTTTTATCTCTTAATCAAAATGCTTTCATTATAAGCAAAAAGTCTCCACCAGGAATTGGAAGATCGTCTGTTCTAAAAGCTTCGATCATAGTTTAGATGATCTAAACTATTTTTCCCCCACTTATGCCCAAGTAGTTAAGGATTGATTTTGTGAGGGCTTGATAAGATTGATAATTGTACCCACTCTTGGTTAAAGCAAATCTGGTCGTGGCCAATTTAACACTTCAGTTGCATCCTAATCTAATTATTGCAAGGTGTTGAATCCAGTGGGTAATTAATCAGGAGGCTAGGTTATGCAGTCAACATCAACTTTATTAAACGGAACAGCGTGGAACAGAACACTCGTAAGGCAAGCAAGCAACACTTCTCTGACAGCTCCTTAAATAGTTGGCTGTCAGAAACTCTGAACCAATCGCGAGCAGCTATTCTCCCGCTCCTTCAGCTGCTCGCGTCTCAACCAATCCTAGAGGCCTGCAAGCAGAGCCTGTTGCTGAGGGTGTCTTAACTGGAAAGATCTAACACAAGGCATGTATGTGGAATGACTTTTCAAAAGTATTTGGAATTGCAAGTGATGAAAAATGATGATGAGCATGCCCGTGTAGTTGCCACTGGAAAGTCCAATTTGGAATAGCTTCCAGTTCTTTTCTGGATGTGATTTGAAGTGCTGGTAATTACCTGTAATTTAGGGATAGAGGTTTTGAAGGAAAATTGCCTGACATATAATTTTGCTTGTTCATTGCCTTCAACTTTGGAGGCCTTATTGGATTTATTGCATTTTTCCAATTTCATTCTAAGCCACTGTGGGAAGCTTCTCGGGGATACAAATGATTTTATAAATGAATTTCAGTTTTAATATTCATGCACATATTTTGGAGTATAAAGAACTTCTATATTTTATTTTATGCCTTTATTAATCAAATTTATATAGCTTGCCCATTTCGCCCAAGGCAATTCTGAGCCTAACCTCTACATTTTAAACAGAGAAATGGCTTTTTACTGCACTGACATTGCTCCAGAAAGCACGTTTATCTATGGGTAAAATCCTGCAGTTTCATCCACCAACCTCTGGACCAGAGTTCTCCAAAATGGTCAACATAAATCTCCAAGGATCCATGGGACTATTCATTATTGTTAATGTTATTTGTAGTTTTAGTTAAAGCAATATTTAATAAATAATTTTCATATAATAAATGATTAGGGGTTGATCATTAATCTGAAACTTCATGAAGGGCTCAATGACTTTGGGGACTCCTGCTCTAGACTATATTTTGGTTTATTCATTCAGACACTCAGCAAATGACTCTGTGCACTCTCTGAAAGGTATATTCAAGCTACTGTGGGTAAAAGGTTTTAACTAAGAGTCAGTCTATATTTTGTATTATCCATGTAGCAAGGCAATCTGTAGAGCAGAGGTGTCAAACTCATGATGACACGTTGTCACATGACATATCACAACTTTTTTCCCCTTCGCTAAACCAGAGATGGGTGTGGCCAGTGTGTGATGCCATCGGCCCACGGGCCGTGAGTTTCACCCCCCTGCTGTAGAGGATTCATCTGTTCTGACCTAGGCTTCCTTAGAAAGTAAACAGCACAAACTTAGTCCCAGCAAACCTCTTTAATTCATACAGCTGTAAATTACTTTCATTTACAGTCTGCAAGGCTTGATAAACAGTCTTTCAGAGGAAGGTTATCAACACCCTATCTCACGTGGAACGCTGCCAAAGAACTAATTTCCAGATGCAGGGCAAGGCCAAACTTGGCACAGAGTCACAAACAGAATTTTCAAATCTTGAATCGGCCAGATGAACTAATTGCTTCCTGCAAAAGCTCACATCCCGTTTGCTTCTCTTTTATGTCTTACGGGAGGGGCCAATCATCTCCAAGCCTTACTCCCAAGTCGACCCTGTTTCCTAATTGTTTCTGTCTCCTGGCAGCTGTGCACATACGCACACTGGGAACAGGCTCACGCTGTTCTTCTGTCTCGCTGATGTCAGACTCCGGAGATTCCAGAGGCAGCAAATCAGATGGCCTTGGCCCCCTCTCTGCCTCTGACTCAGAGCCATCGTCCCAGACTCCAGAACTGGCCCATGTTCCTCTCCAACCTGCTCACTATCCGAATCTGCTGCCAGCTCTGCTGGCTCCTGGCGGGCCACAACATCATCCTTTCTTCCAAATTATCTTGTCCCATAAAGCACAAACTTTTCTTTCTGTTTGATTCTCTCAGAAGAAGGAAAACTCTTGAATAAAAAGAACTTGGTTGGAATTAGTTTAACTTTAAACTTCCCTAATCTGTTTAAGGTAGGTCAAATCCAGATTGTGACTCTGCACAGTTCCCTTTAAGTAAAGTAAAACATACGGCCATATACTCTCCATCTATAATGTGTCATTTGGTCCAACATTGAACATTTTTATTTGAAATGATGTGCATGTGACCTTTTCACTTCTTCATACTACTATGTTCCCTGCCTTCTCTGATGTGGTGCCTGTCCTGTGGGATAATCTCCCCCCTGAAATGTGAATAGTCCTGACCCTGTTAGCCTTTGGAAAACCTTAGGAAGACCTAGTTGTTCCCATAGGTGTTGGGACTAAGATATTTGCCCTCTAATGCATGACATATTGTACAGTGGAGCATTACTTTATATAGCGAGCTTTGTTATTATGTTTTGGGGTTATTTTTAAGATGTTTATGATGTTCTTCTTTGATTGTTAGATGTTGAGTCACATTTTGAGAACTGGACAGCCATATAAAGTTTTAAACAAACAAAAACCCCTTTCTCCCATTCTTCCAAAATCTGCTGTTTAGATCTGGACAATTGATTGTGTTGGTTGTTTTAGAAATTGAATAAAAAGTTTATAGTGTGCAAGTCTTCAAGGCTGCTCAGTTATTTTTCATGTTCAATATTTCACAACGTTTTTTTTTTTTTTTTATCTTGTTAGACAAGTTAATCTAAATTCCTTTTCTTAGATCAGAGGAATTCTTGGAAAAAAAAAAAGCTTTAAAAACTCTTCTGGCAATTCAGTAGAATAAGATATATTAGTAGCTCCTCAATGATGCATAGCAGCTTGTTGTGATTTTTTGGGAGAAATAGTCCTTGTCAAGAACAAGGTCAAGCTCCCATAGGGAAAGCCAATTTGTAAATGTAGGAAAATGCTGAGAGTCAGTTTTCATTGGTAGTGCAATCCTAAATCCCTTAAGTAACCATTCAGTATTGGTTACCATTCATCACTTATAGAACACAGCAGTTTCCTTGGCATAGACTTTCAGACAAAAAGGCCCCCGTTTTCTGATCTATTTCACTGAGCCATCAGTTTGCCCTCAAGAAAAAAAATATAGACGTGGACATATTAACATTCCATATGTAGATTTTTTTAGAGCAGAGACATTAAATATTTTAGGACATTTCATTATTGCTTCTGCAATTTCCCTGTTTCATTACCAATATAAAAAGTGAATAATTATAGTGACCGCTGTGCTTTAGATGATCCATTGATCACTGTTATTGCACCAAGGAATGGAATGCACATATCTTCTGGCATTCTGAGATATGCCATTATGGATTATTTTAAAAAAATGTCAAGCTATTCTTTTTTTTTCTTCAAGTTTTTTATTTTATAACATATAAAAATTCAATTTTCAATTAAACAGTGTGTTGTCTAGGTACAAATAGTTTTAGGAAATAATAGTCAAAATGTTTACAACAATATTCATTACATTAGTATTAATTATTATTATTTTTTTAAAAACAGTATACACAGCAAACAAGATGACCATGCTGGATTTCATATCCCAAATCACTAGTCGAACACTTCCCAAGCATTTAGGACTGTCTGATGTATCAGCGGATTATGCGAGCAGATCCCAGTAAGGTGGCCTTCTGCAGCTGTCCAATGGTGATCTTGTCAGCGCCAATTGTTTTTAAGTACTTGCCTAGATCCTTAGGCACAGCACCCAATGTGCCGAGTACCACTGGAACCATCTGCACTGGTTTATGCCAGAGTCTCTGCAGTTCGATTCTCAAATCCTGATACCTGGTGAGTTTTTCAAGTTGTTTCTCGTTGATTCTGCTGTCACCAGGTATGGCAATGTCAATGTTCCACACTTTTTTCTACTCCACAATCGTGATATGAAAAAAGTGTGGATCGTCGACATTGCCGTACCTGGTGACAGCAGAATCAACGAGAAACAACTTGAATAATAATAATAATAATAATAATAATAATAATAATAATAATAATAATAATAATAATAATTGTTGTTACTGTTATTATTATTATTTACTTAACCATTTTAACATACCTTCCTTATATCATTGATCCTTTCCATATATTCCCTCTTGTGTTTGTCAGCTAACCATTGATAAAATAGGTCCCAGGTCAAAAAGTATCCAGTTTCTTTCTTTTCCTTAATTGTAAGTGTTAGCCTATCCATTTCTGCACATTCTAATATTTTTTCAATCACATTTTCATCTGTTCATCTCTTCACTTTTCCACTGTTGTGCAAATGCAATTCTAGTTGCAGTCAGTACATGTAAGATCAAATATGCATTTCCTTTATTATACTTATACGGTAAAATGCCCAACAAGAATATTTCTGGTTTCATATCAATATGTTGTTTTACCATTTTTTCCAACCATGTATGTATTTTTTTCCAATATTTTTTTGCTTTTGGGCATGTCCACCACATATGATAGTATGAACCAGGTGTCTGATGGCATTTCCAACATTTTGAAATGTCAGGCTATTCTTGATCTACTTTCAAAACCAGGAAAAATACTCAGTTGATTGGATGATTTTCAACCAAGAACTGTGGCTATATTGCTACTATAGAAACATTTGTATCATCAACCAAACTGATACTAAATCTTAAATCTTCCACTAAATCTAAATCTTGAAGTCAATCTCTCTGGGCATAACTTCTGCATGCAGGAAAATCTTTCCCATATTTGAAGACTGCATCATTCTAAACCCTGGGATGTCTATTGGAGAAGAACAGCAATATTGTCTTAATTCTATTCATTCCTCTGATTCTTGATTCTATTTATTGCCCTGTATAACTGCCCTCCATTTCTTCATTTAACTTGGTGAACCATTGACGACCCAAGTCTCTCAGTGGTTAGCAAGGAAACATTTTTTTTAATCAAGGCAATAAAAACAGTTAAGGTAAAAATTAAAAACACTATAGATGGTGTTTTTGTAAAGTAAAATAAATACTAAAAATGAACAATTGACTAACAGACAAATCCTGTTTAAAGGGTCTTTTTAAAAACATATAAACATAAAACATAATGTAACAGAGTTGGAAGGGGTCATGGAGGACTTCTGTTCCAACCTCTGCTTGAGCAGGAGATTCTATACCATTTCAGACAAATGGCTGTCCAATCTCTTCTTAAATGCCTCCAGTGATGGAGCAACTTTTGAAGTCAAGCCACTCTACTTAATTGTTCTCAATGTCAGGAAATTTCTCCTTAGTTCTAGGTTGCTTCTCTCCTTGATTAGTTGCCATCCATTGTTTCTTGTCTTGACTTCTGGTGCCCCTCAACATTGTAGATAATGCATACCATTGTGGAAAAGTTTATCTTTTAAGGGTTTATCATTTAAAATTCGGGACACGAGGAAGGACAGAAATACAAAAATCTGACATTGCTAAGGGTTACATAATGATGAGGATATTGGTATTCTTTTTTGTCATTTGGAATCACTTTTGTTTACTTCTTTGAGTTTTTTTTTAGACTGACATTCAACTAGAGGTAACAAGCTAAAGTCTGTTTTGCATCCTAATTATCTTTATTAGATAGGCTTATGGAAACCTCACAGAATTGCCCTTAAATCCTGTCATATTCACAATCACTTTTAATATAGCAAACCACTAATCTACAGTTTGAAACAATGTCTTATGAAACCATACTTAATTAAATGCATTGTTGGACATCCAGATAATACATCATTTTCATTTTAATAACTGCCTAGCCTTTATAAGGCCAAAACTGTTGTATATGTTGGACTGACTAAATATGCTAACATGAGCATGTTCACTAGTTATATCTTTAAAATGATTACCAGCTGTCTTTCTCTCCTTTTCTTTTCTCCATAGAAAGTTTCTGGTTGTTGTTTTTTTTTTTCCTTTTAAAATATTTGAGTCTGGGTTTTTGTTTTTTTTTTAACAGAACACATTGCAAATTAATAATAAAATTTAATCCAGCATTGGAATGGCTTGGTTAGACAAAGGTTGCATAAATATCTAGAGCGTTTCCTTCAGTATTCCAGATTATGAAATAAATATCTCAGATTTGAAACAGCTACATTTTCTATTCTAGTTATCTTGGCCCTCTGTAGTGCCAGGATTAAGTCAATAGGGCAATGCTTCTCAACCTTGGCAACTTCAAACTGTATGGACTTCAACTCCCAGAATTCCCCAGCCCACATGGAATTTTGGGAGTTGAAGTCTACACATCTTAAAGTTGCCAAGGTTAAGAAACATTACCACAGGATGAAAGACTACAGGTTTTAAACCTGTGCTTCCATCTTCATATTTGTCTGTATGTCTTATCTAACGAGAGACTGGAGAATGAAGATGGAACAGACACAGCTGTAGTCGAAGTGATACGTCATGCAAAGAGAATGTCAGTTTTCTCAATTGTTGATAAAACAATATATCCACAACTTGGATATATCTATTGGATTCTGCTTTGATTCAAGACATAAAACTAAATTTAAGCACACAGCTTTATGGAGTTGTAAATTTGGCACTGTTTTTTTTTTTTTTTTTTTTTTTTTTTAATGATAAGGTCCTGAGACACATGAATACTTAGCAGCCAACATTTCTCTACAAAGATCCCTTGGAAAAAAATCAGCCACATCATTTTGTAACCAAAGATATATACCCAGAAATATCATAGCATTTTCATTATGTAAGGGTCTCTATGAAAAACAAATCCATCAGCAAAGCTGTAGAACATTGAGAGAGAAAATAGATGAGAAAGAGAGGGAGGGAGGGAGAGAGAGAGAGAGAGGGATGTTGCTCATAAGCAAATCTTTCACTTTTGCCCTTTATTTATTTTTTTAATTTATTTTTAATTTATTTTGGTTCAGATTTCTGAACTACCCATCTCCCTCAAAAAGGGACTCTGGGCAGTGTATAATAAAACATCAAGATATAAAACAGTATATAAAATTAAAATGTTAAGAGTTAAAATTTTAGATTTAAAAATTATAAACTTTTAAATATTTTTAAAGGAGGAAATAATAATCAAACCCCATTAAGGAATAGTTGACAAAGGCAAAGGGAGATTTCTCATGATACATACCAACCAAGCCCACAGAGCCATGTTTTAACCCCTTTTTGAAATGCCTGAAGATTGTTGACTGTTGACAAGTTATTAGAAAGCGTGGAGTATTCTTGTTCATCTGGTTTTAAAAATCGATTTGCTTTTTATTCAATCCCATTCTTAACTCTACAGTTTTCTTGTTAGCTAGATTTTTTACTTGCTCTCCTCAGAGTTCTCTCAAATCTATTTTTCTGGCCAATCACTAAGAATGCAGACATTAGGAGTATACATAAACCAGTGGTGGGATTCAAAATATTTTACTACCGGTTCTGTGGGTGTGGCTTGATGGGCGTGGCATGACATGGCTTGGTGGGGCGTGGCTTGGTGGGCGTGGCAGGGAAAAGATACTGTAAAATCTCCATTCCCACCCCACTCCAGGGAAAGGATACTGCAAAATCCCCATTTCCTCCCGATCAGCTGGGACTCGGGAGTGATCTGTCCCCGTCCCCACACACACACCACACAGCCAGCCGAGGGTTAAGGAAACACTTTGGAACGCACTCAGTTCTTATCTTCCTCTTGGCAGCGATAGACACACCGTCTGCCAAGGGACTTTATTTTCACAAACAGACAGATAAGATACGAACGTTCAAGAAAGTCCAAACAGAAAATAATATTCCTCCCAGCAATTCCGGATGAGGCTTCAGTGACTATTCAAGGTTTACTTTTGTTCGTCACAAAAGATTCTTGACCACAACCCTCTATTATATAGTCTCTGGGGTGTGGTCTCTGGGGTGTGGTCCAGTGACTCAGTTCTAATCCCTAGCACGCCTCCCCAGCTGCTGCAAACGTTTATCACGTCTTCGGAGGCGTGCGTCCAGGAATGAGGTGTCATTATCACTCTGATCTGAAGCAGCTGTTTCTTCTCCCTCGGCCGGCACTTGAAACAATGCCAGAGGGGAGGGGCCTGGAGAGGGAGGCCTGGCTGACTCCTCTTCCTCATGCTCGGAGCTTTCTTCCTCCGATGGGACAGGCTCAGAGGGCGGGGCCACAACACTATCCCCCACCGCAGGGCCCTTCCCCCGGGTCTGACGGTCGGGATGGGGTCGGGACGGGAACTGTTCGTGGAAAGCCCGCACCAGGTCAGGGGCCTGAACGGCAGACGCATCCACCCAGGTGAAATCCTCGGGCCCGTACCCCTTCCAGGCAATGAGGTATTGGAAGCGCCCCTTCAGCCAACGGGAGTCCCGGATACTGTCCACCTCGTACGTCGAGGCATCGTCCTCGTCGGCTGCGGCTGGGGGGGCAGGCGTCGGCGGGCGGCGGAGATGGCTCGCGGGGGCCTCAGGGACCAGGAGGGACCGATGAAAAACAGGGTGGAGCCGCATGGAGCGGGGTAGAGTCAACCGGTAGGCCACCGGATTGATGACCGCCTCGATAGGGAAGGGACCGATAAAGCGTTGGGCCAGTTTCCTCACCGGCCGGTCCGTGGGGAGGTGTTTCGTGGACAACCACACCCGATCTCCTACTTCCAGCGGTGGCGTCGCCCGGCGGGCGCGATCGGCGAACCGTTTATAATCCTCTTTCGCCCGGATCAGCTGCCGCCGCACCAGTTGCTGCACCGCCTGCAGCTCCGAGAGGAAGTCCCGGGTCTCGGGAACAGGGGAGTCCATGATGGTCAACGGGAAAAGCCGTGGATGGTATCCGACGTTGGCATGGAACGGGGTCATCTGGGTGGAGGTGTGTTGGGAGTTATTAAAAGCGAACTCCGCCAGGGGAAGGTACTCGGCCCAGTTGTCCTGCTGCTGGTTGACAAAACAGCGGAGGTACTGCTCCAGTATGCCGATGACCTTCTCCGTGCCCCCGTCAGTCTCCGAATGGTGCGACGACGACAGGCACACCTGCACCTCCAGCGCGGCCATCAGGCTTTTCCAGAAGCGGGCCGTGAACTGGGCCCCGCGGTCCGAAACCACTCGGTCCGGCAGGCCGTGGAGGCGGAAGATATGTTGCAGGAACAGGCGAGCCGTGGTGCGGGCCGAGGGCAGGCCGCGGCACGGGATGAAATGTGCCATCTTCGTGAGCGCATCCACCACCACGAGGACGGTCGTGTACGTAGCGGACAGGGGCAGGTCTGTCAGGAAGTCCATGGAGATGGCTCCCCACGGTCTCTCCGGTGTCGGCAGCGGCTGGAGGAGTCCGGGAGGGGGGCCGGACGCGGCTTTGGCCTGTCGGCACGTCACACAGGACGTCACGTAGGCGTGCACGTCGTGCCGTACCCGAGGCAACCAAAAAGTCCGCGTCACCAGGTTCAAAGTCTTAAAGAAGCCGAAGTGCCCCGCCGCGGGGTTGTCATGGCACTGGTTCATGACGAGGGCTCGGAGCGGACTCGTGGGCACGTATAGCCGACCCCGGTGTCTGAGCAAGCCCTCCTCCACGGTCCATGGGGACGCGGGGCCGACGTCCGCTCTCCGCTGCTGCGACCAGTCGTCCCGTCGCTGCGCTTCCAGCACCTGAGCCCGCAGGTCCACCGGTTCCTGGACCGCGGCCAAGGAGTCCACTGGCAGCACCGTCCGGGGGGGAAGGGAGTCCTTGGGGCAAAAGTATTCCGGCTTACGGGATAGCGCGTCCGCCCTCTGGTTGAGGTTGCTCGGAATGTATGTGACGTGGAAGTTGAACCGGGCGAAAAACAACGACCACCGGATCTGCCGCTGGTTCAACTTTCGTGCCGTGGTGAGGTGCTCCAGGTTCCGATGGTCCGTCCGCACCTCCACCTGGTGTCGGGCCCCCTCGAGGTGATGTCGCCAAGCCTCGAACGCGGCCTTGATGGCCAGCAACTCCTTTTCCCAGATGGTGTAGTTGCGCTCGGAAGGGTTGAGTTTCCGCGAGTAGTATGCGCAGGGAAAAAGAGTGCCGCCATCCACCGGAGCCTGTAGCAGCACCGCCCCAATTGCCACGTTGGACGCGTCCGTCTCCACCACGAACGGACGGTGTGGATTGGGGTGCCTCAGGACTGGCTCTGTGAGGAAGGCCTGCTTGAGGACCTCGAAGGCCTGCTGCTGCGGGGGCCCCCACTGGAACGGGACCTTATTCCGAAGGAGCTGGGTCAACGGCAAGGTCAGGGTGGCGAAGCCCGGGATGAAGGTCCGATAGTAGTTGGCAAATCCCAACAGACGCTGGACGTCCTTCACCCGACGCGGGGGTTCCCAACTGCGCAAGGCCTCCACCTTGCGCGGGTCCATTGTGATGCCCTCGGGGGTGATGATGTGCCCGAGGAACTCTATGGAAGTCTGGAAGAAGTAGCATTTCTCCAACTTCGCATAGAGCTGGTGCTCCCGCAGGCGCTGCAGGACCTGGCGGACATGCTGGAGGTGACTTTCCGGGGTCCGGGAATAGATCAAAATGTCATCCAAGTAGATCACCACGAACCGATCCAGCATGTCCCGGAACACATCGTTCATCAAATGCTGGAAGACCGCGGGGGCGTTGGTCAACCCGAACGGCATGACGGTATACTCGAAGTGTCCATACCGAGTGCCGAACGCCGTCTTCCACTCGTCCCCCTCTCTCACGCGCACCAGGTTGTAGGCCCCTCGGAGATCAAGCTTAGTGAAGTTCGAGGCCTCCCGCAACCTCTCCATCAGCTCCGGGATCAGCGGCAGGGGGTAGCGATTTCGCACTGTGATGGCATTCAAGCGCCGGTAGTCGCAACACAGGCGCAAGTCCCCCGTCTTCTTTTTAACGAAGAGGACCGGGTCCGAGAGCGGGGAGGTCGAAGGCCGGATGAACCCACGGGCCAGGTTCTTTTCCAGAAAGTCCCGTAAGGCGGCCAGCTCGGGCTCCGACATGGAGTACAGGCGTCCCGAGGGCAGGGGCGCGTTGGGCATTAGGTCCACCGCACAGTCATAGGGTCGGTGCGGGGGCAAGCGGTCCGCCTCCTTCTCGCTGAACACGTCAGCGAAGGGCGTCAGCTCCGGAGGCAAGGAGACGTTTGGGGCAGAGACGTCCTGGCCGGCGCAGGTGTGGCGAAGGTGGTCGACACACTGCCGGCTCGGGAATGAGATGGCGTTTCTCGACCACGCCACCTGAGGGTCGTGCGCCTGAAGCCAGGCCATCCCCAGGACCAAGGGAAAGTGCAGATCCGCCGTTACGTAAAACTGGATCGCCTCCTCGTGGTTCCCGATGGCGAGGCGCAAGGGCTGGGTAGTGGTTTTGATGGGCCCCGCCACGAGTTCCCGCCCATCTATAGTTTCGACCCTCAACGGAGGGTCCACTGGAACCAAGGGGACTTTGTAATGGGCCACAAAGGCCTGGTCCATAAAGTTCGTGGTGGCCCCCGAGTCCACCAGCGCGTGCGCCTGGAGCCCTTCCGACCGGTTAGCCAACAACACCCGGGTGTTCAAAATCAGGTGCCGAGGGGGCTCACAGTCCACAGCCGCCGACTCCGGCGGGGCATGGTCACGTGCCTGACCCAGAGTTTCCCCTAGGCCAGGCCTGGCCCGTTTCCCGGCTGGTCACGCCGAGACTCCGGAACAGGCTTGAGCGGTCCACTCCGCTTCCGGGGACACGAGGCGGCAAAATGTCCCGCCTCGCCGCAATAGAGGCACAACCCCCCTTGACGTCTCCGCATCCGCTCCTGGGCCGTCAGTTGAGGTCTGGCTGCTCCAAGCTCCATGGGCTCCTCAGCCGTCGCCACAAAACGCTGTGCGGTCCGGAGCGCTGTCGGTGCGAAACGCGGGGGTGCCGACTCTGTCGATGGTTCCGGAAGAGCCCGACGGGGCCGTCGCAGGCGGGCGTCGATGCGCAGGCATTGGGTCACCAGCGCGTCGAGGGTCGGTGGCGCCTCCACACGAACCAGCTCGTCCTGCATCTCGTCGGAAAGGCCGTCCTGGAAGGCGTCCATCAGCGCCACCTCATTCCAAGCCGAATCCTGGCCTAGCAGTCGGAACTCTGCAATATAGTCCTGCAGGGGGCGCTTGCCTTGGCGGAGGTCCTTGATGCGCCTCGCTGCCGTCTGCACCCGGAGGGGGTCCTCAAACATGGTGCGCAGGTGTTGTAAAAAGCCCTGAAAGTCCAGGAGCAAGGGGCTATCTTGCAACAACAGAGGCGTGGCCCATCGGGCGGCAGTGCCAGAGAGGGAGCTGATAACAAATGCCACCCGAGCCCGGTCATCCGGAAAATCCTCCGGCCTCATCGCCATAAACAGTTGGCATTGTCCCAAGAAGGCCGGAAACATCTCCTGCTGCCCAGAAAACCTATCTGGCACGTTCACTGGGCATCTCGGACGGGGAGGGGGAGGAGGTGGAGCTGCAGGAGCATTTCCCAAAGCAAGTTGGGCAGTTAGCTGTGCTACTTGCTGTTGCAGAAGCTGATTGGCCTCCAGCATCTGCTGTATCTGCTGCTGCAGCTGTTGGTCCATCGTGGGTTAACGATGGAGTATGGGGGTGACGAACAAGATGATCTGTCCCCGTCCCCACACACACACCACACAGCCAGCCGAGGGTTAAGGAAACACTTTGGAACGCACTCAGTTCTTATCTTCCTCTTGGCAGCGATAGACACACCGTCTGCCAAGGGACTTTATTTTCACAAACAGACAGATAAGATACGAACGTTCAAGAAAGTCCAAACAGAAAATAATATTCCTCCCAGCAATTCCGGATGAGGCTTCAGTGACTATTCAAGGTTTACTTTTGTTCGTCACAAAAGATTCTTGACCACAACCCTCTATTATATAGTCTCTGGGGTGTGGTCTCTGGGGTGTGGTCCAGTGACTCAGTTCTAATCCCTCGCACGCCTCCCCAGCTGTTGCAAACATTTATCACGTCTTCGGAGGCGTGCGTCCAGGAATGAGGTGTCATTATCACTCTGATCTGAAGCAGCTGTTTCTTCTCCCTCGGCCGGCACTTGAAACAATGCCAGAGGGGAGGGGCCTGGAGAGGGAGGCCTGGCTGACTCCTCTTCCTCATGCTCGGAGCTTTCTTCCTCCGATGGGACAGGCTCAGAGGGCGGGGCCACAACAGGGAGGCAGAGAATAGATGGGGGCGGGGCCAGACAGAGGTGATATTTACCAGTTCTCCGAACTACTCAAAATTTCCACTACCGGTTCTCCAGAACTGGTCAGAACCTGCTGAATCCCACCTCTGGCATAAACGTCTATCTTTCCTGGGTGACTTTTGTGTATACAGTATGTGGTGCTAAAGCAATGTTTCTGTTGGAAGCGGAAGTAATATGTCAAGTCTGTTTGGAAATGTATTTTTATTACTTAAAAAAACCATAGAACACATGTTCAGCTACATTATGCCTGCAACATATAAGAAGCATCAATGCAAACTGTGGTAGAGGAGTTTGATACAATCCTACACAAGCAGCATCTGCTTAAGACCACCGTGAAAAAGATGTTTTCATTCAGTGTTGCAAATTACTAATTAAGATCACCTGGGAGTCTTAGGAGAGAATTTTGCTCCTGCTGGGCTTTGCAGCAGTGAAAACCAACATCATCTCCCACTGATCTTCACCATTTTCCTTATTTAAAAGCCCACCCCCAAACAAGCCTGAAAATATATAATTTTTCCAACAAAAAGTGTTTCTATTATTTTACTACAATATGTATAGAAGCCAGAGGACTTTAATCTCATTTTTATTTGAATAAAGTTGCATACGGGCATAGTGTTTATTACCTCTTAACAGAAACCTGAATTAAAACAAATAAACAAAACAAATGCATCTATTTGCACCTGCAGCATGTGGGAGGTTACACATTCCTGCTCCTTGGTAACACTTCCTGGAAAAGCCATGTGACAGCACAACACTGAGAGTCCAGGATATGCTGATGAAAAGAAATCTTTTTGTGAGGAGCCCACAAAGGTTGCCACTTTCTGCCAAAAATTCAGGAAATCAAACCGTCCTTTTATAAGATTTAGCACAATGCTAATACATTTCTGTACATACAAAGATGTAATATATATAAAGTTCACGATTTTTACAGGATTCTATAACATGTTATAAGAAGCTGCCCAAATTGGAAAGCTACTCTATTTTCTGTACAGTAAAACACGGTACTTTGTTCATCCAAAGATATAATTTATATAAGGGTCCGTTTTTATTTATGTTAAATATATACCACATCTTTCTTCTTATTGTTCAAGGAAGATTACAATAATAATGAAGTGATAAAATAGCAATATATAAGAAAGCAACAAGCCTAACAATAAAAATCCACTATAAAAATCGCTGCAGCAAAAGCATCATAAAATTTAGTTGTAAAAAAAAAAAGCTTTGTTGAAAGATTGGAAAAATACTCTCCATCCTGCAAAATAAAGCCAAAGCTATTTGAGAACATTAAAAAGCAATGTACCATAATATTCACAATTTATTAATCATTAACACGATACAGACTGACCACTTTTCATCTTACTTGAAAAAGGAAACCTGCGGGGGTGGGGTGGAAATCATCCTATACAGCTGAATAAATAAAGGAATTCAGGAGCAAGATACTCCAAGATAGCGAGGATAAGATTATGTTATGAGAATGCCCACTATTTTATAAAGAGAACAAAAATGGGATGAATTAATTTGCCTGTTTATGAAGCATGATAGTTTTGTATGTTCTCACTTAAAACTCCATTCCACTCAATTTTTTCATCAGTCCATAATTAAAAACAAAACAAAAAATGCAAAAAAAAAATGTTGAAAACAGATTATGTTCCAAGAATGTCCACTATTTTATAAAGGGAGCTTCATCTCATCTCCATCTCATGCTGAAAATAATCTGTAGCTCTGCCAAAATTTATGGTTTTATTCTTCTTCTGACCTAATTTTGTTATGGATAAAATCTGGTATGTTTCATTGCTTCTTTGATGGCGGACACAATCAGGAATGGGGCTCTGCCTAGATTCTACTGGCTACTTGAGCTTGATGTGGACATGCCTCCTTCCCTCTGATCACTGGGCATTGCCCTCCATGGGCATTTTGGCTCAAGCTGCAAGAAAGATTGGACTCTTGGGTCTTGTAAAGAAAAACATTATGCCTTACTGGCGTTTACTGTAGAACTTCTTAGATCTTATTAACATGGGCTTAGTGCTTTCTTGAAAGAATTCTAATACTATATTGTACACAAATTTGATTTAAACCAGAAAATATAATGGTGTTTAACCAGCAGTATGTTGCTAGTTCTGCCATCATCAAGAGCCACAGTGGCACAGTGTTTAGAATGCAGATTAAAATGCAGTACTGCAGGCTGATTCTGCTGATTGCCGGCTGCCTGCAATTTGGCAAATCGAATCCCACCAGGCTCAAGGTTGACTCAGCCTTCCATCCTTCCGAGGTCAGTAAAATGAGGACCCGCATTGTTGGGGTCTGACTCTGTAAACTGCTTAGAGAGGGCTGTAAAAGCACTGTGAAGCGGTATATAAATCTAAGTGGTATTGTTATCATTGTGTGCATTGTATTCATATGTGATTGTATTTTTGATTGGCTTTATTGCAAGTGAATGCTCTAATGATGACCCTAATTGGGCAATGCTCCAAACACCAAACTCATAGTTGCAGTTTCTGCATTGCACTATGGTTATTTACATCCTCCTGGGAGGCAGGCAGATAACATATTGTCCATTCCACTCCAGCTCTGGCGACCATGTTCACCTTAACCATGACTGTACTATTACACACAGACCAATCACAATTGCAGAAATGTCCTCTCTAGCACATCCTGTACACTCTCCATTCCATCAAGCAGCTACTTCTGTCAATCTGAATTAGGTTGCTTGGTCACTTGCTGCCAGCACCACCATTCCCTTTAACGGAGCTCCCTCAATATTGATTGCTTCTACCACTTCATTCTATGCCCTTTTCTCCATGCCTGTCAACTGGGCTATTTCTGAAAGCAATTTTAGCACTGAACAGTACCATACCTGTTAAGGATATTGTTGTGTTACCAACCAACAGAGTAAGTGCACAGAGAAACGGTACTGAGAGCAATGAATACAATACATACAAACTGGTTTAACAAAGCTTTTACTTGTTAATGAAAAACAATTGCATAGTCTTTTAGTCAATCCAAGTCTTTAGCTATTCAAATCAATCCAAAGTTACAGATATCTTCTTACCAGACAAACAGCAGTTCAACGCTGGTAACAAATCACGATGATAGCAGATCCACCCACTTCTTCACACACGACAGTAACAGTTTCAACCAGCAAGTCAAGCAACAAGTCAAGCAATAATGAGAGCAGGTCCAACAATGACTATAGCTCGGCTCTCTCCTTATATACAGTTTACACTAGTAATTATCCACTTAAGGTAAGTTAAGTCAGCAGTGCAATGACTCAACAGTACAATTATGATAATTGCAGTCAGCAGTCAGTCAGCAGTCATTAGTCATTACAATGACTCAGCAGTACAATTACTCAGCATTACATTTTAGAGTTACAGAATACATTTAAAGTTATAGGACACATATATTGTCTGGACAACTTGTTAGACTTATACCATATCCTAACAATACCCATGTTCAGAAATAACCTTGCTGACAAGAAGTCTGAGGAGAGGTTAAGAGGACGTACAGGAATAGAAAATTTACTAGTGTTCGCCTTATCAGAACATTTAATTGGTTATGCATAGTAGGTTGTGTCAATCTATCAAAGCGGATGCTTTAGAAGGTAAATTGAATTGGATTAGAGTTGTCAGATTCTTTCCTAGTTTAAGTTGTTGGGAGTTGTGCAGCATATACATGTATTATTATTGATGTGGTTGGTCACACAGTCAGCTAGGTGTTTGGTATTTTTGTCTATCTATCAAGTCCTTCCCAAGACCTGGGATAGGCAGATGTTTTTTAGTACTATTACAGGTATTGTCACAGGATGTTCCAAGTAAAGCTGCCTTTTATAATTGACTGATGGTGATTTTGTCATTGTCATTGTCAAACTAAACCACAAGTGGTATTTTAGTTGTTTGGGGATTGCATCCAAGATGCCCATTACTATCTTTGCTTTGCCACAGTTGTTCTACTTCTATTTTCAGTCGTTATATTTTGTGATTTTCTCCAGTTCTTTCTGTTCTGTTCTGTTCTGTTCTGTTCTATTCTATTCTGTTGTCTCCAGGAATTACAATGTCTACTACATTCTACGGGTATCAACACTTCTAAGTCTTCCATCCTTGCAGATCTGAAAAGATGCAGAACTTCCTTTGGGATCGGTAATTGGTGACGCTCACTCCACCTTGGTGGTCACAAAGGTAGCAAAACCCAAAAAGCCAGCCTGTTTAGTTGTGGATTCATCTTCCAAAATTCCCAAAGTGACAGGCAGAAGCAACCAGGTCCACTCATGAAGGGTCGAAGGCAGTAACTTTATTGTGTTCTACTTGTTAAGGATATTGGTGTTGTGTTACCAACCAGCAGAGTAAATGCACAAGGAAACGTTGCTGAGAGCAATGAATAAGAGATATGCAAACTGGTTTGTCAAAAGCTTACTTTATAGTAGAAAAACAGTCTCATAGTCTTTAAACAAATTCCAAGTCTTTGCCAGTAAATCAGTCCAGTAGTTACAGAATCTTCTTACCCAACAAACAGTAGTTGGTTAGAATAACAAACTCACTCTGGTTCACAAATCACGATGGTAGCAGATCCATCAAACGATGATAGCACAATGGTTAGCAACTCCTCACACTATGGTAGCTTATCATACTCTGGTAGCATATCACATCAGCTTCATACACAATGGCAGCATATCATAGCAGCAACTGAACACGTTACAATATCATGCTTAAATACTCTCACAACCAGTCATTACCTAATTACAGCATGACTCAGCATTACAACGAATCAGCAGTAAAACTTTAAAGTCATACAATACATATTCAGCTTAAAGTTACAGTACACATATATTGCCTGGACAACTTGTTAGGCTCAAACCATATCCTAACACTACTGATAATACAAGAATCTCACCAGATTGCTTGCCTTCTCTTGGGAACAACAAGATAAGGTACCATGGAACTTAGGGGGTTAAACTTGTGGCTGTGCAAGGAATCAAGGCTAGTTCTCCACTTGATTCCACCTTCCTGCCTGGCTGGGAGTTTCCCAACACAAGGACTAAG
This sequence comes from Pantherophis guttatus, assembly GCF_059756535.1. NCBI lineage: Eukaryota > Metazoa > Chordata > Lepidosauria > Squamata > Colubridae > Pantherophis > Pantherophis guttatus. The sequence goes on along the minus strand of NC_142063.1, from coordinate 233,141,689 downwards.
CTGTGCAAAGATAGTATATATCTCCTCTTCTTTAAATAGCATGTGACATATTGAGCAAATAACTTTTCATTTATTTATTTTATTTATTTATTTGACAAGCATGTATAAGATAACAGATATAAGCATAAACATGATTGTGAATACAGGGAATGGATACGAATAAATGGGGACAGTAGGACAGGGATGGTAGGCACGTTGATGCGTTTATGCACGTCACTTATAGACCTCTTAGGAATGGGATGAGGTCAACAGTAGACAGTCTAAGGTTAAAGTTATGGGGGTTTGGGGATGAAACCACAGAGTCAGGTAGTGCATGCCAGGCATTGACCACTCTGTTGCTGAAGTCATATTTTCTGCAATTCAGTTTGGAGTGGTTTACCTTAAGTTTGTATCTATTGTGTGCTCGTGTATTGTTGCAGTTGAAGCTGAAGTAATCGTTGACAGGTAGGATGTTGTAGCAGATAATTTTGTGTGCTTAGGTCAGACCGAAGATGGCGTAGTTCTAAATTGTCTAAGCCCAAAATTTCAAGCCTGGTGGCATAAGGTATTTTGTTATGAGCAGAGGAGTGGAGGATTCTTCTCGTGAAATATCACAAGAAACTTCTCATAGACATTTCGATAGAAGTGAAACTTCTGCCAAGCTTTTTGATAGAACCTTTGAATTCCCCAATTCAAATAGTACAGTGTTACCAGACTTGTTTTATCAAACAATGCAAACAACCATAAACAAACCTTGCTCAGAACTTTAGTTTACAGACATTCTAATAAATAAATGTTTTATGTTACTTGCTCAAAAGCACCAGTGCTTTGACTGTGTTACTCATTACCATTTGCTGGTATATTTTCCTTTTTTTAAAAATAAAGCAAGAAAGCAAGCAATTTTTTTTTTTACTAATTTTTAACGAACATTCCAAATTACAATACTCTTATCAATTCATCAAAATATTTTTTTCCCAGGAAGTACAACAGGCTACTGCTGTTTCCAGCAACAGTCTGGCACTTTTGAAATAAACAGAAAAATAAACCTAGTCAGGAATTGAGACTAGTGTACAAATAGAGGGAAGGAATTTCAAACACTGTGACTTTCAGTCCTCAGGTTTCCTGAAGCTATTAATGTATTACTCTGACTGATTACTCTAAATGTGCTGTTCATTCACACTTCTGGGCTCCTTTTCTATTTGCGTGAGTAAAGGAATCCTTCCAGGGAACTTTGACGATAGTGGTGAATATCTGTAGCTCAGGTGGAGGATGAGGGTGAAGGTTTGTTCTCCGAGCTTGTGGGTTGGTTTCCGAATGTGGATTGGTTTCCAAAACCTTTATAAAGAGAAGAACACTGACGCTGACATCCCCTAAACTCACCAACCCACAAGCTCGGAGAATGAACTTTCACCCTCAACTTCGACTATGGCCAGGCTGATAAACAGCCTATAAGGAATCATCAGAAAGTTAGAAATGCAACATATAGGCTTCAATAGCACAAGTAAAAATGTACTCCTGCTTAAATGTTTACAAAGATGCACCAAATAAAGAAGGTATGTGCAGAAAACCTATATTTGTGTTTGTGTGTGTGCTCGCACATGAATGCGTGTTGTAGAAAAGCAGTGAAGTCAAACACTTATTTATATAAATTACGAAAGAGCTATTCTGTTCAAAACCAGACCTTCTTTCAGAGCTTGTCTGAATCTTCAGAATAAAGAGGATTAATTTGGGATCTTCAAAGTTCTACTCAAGATTTGAAATGATTTAGTTGTGTGCTTTCTTGACCAGCTAGAAAGACAATATCCTTCTGAGCACCAATCTTCGCTTGCAATTTGAGAGAAGCGTTATATCCTAGTGTTGCTCCTAAATCCCAAACACACAAACAAATCTCCCTTCTCCATTATAATCTAAGCAGAATCTGGTTTTAAAGAATCCTGATGTTTCAATTTCTCTATCTGAATGTGGCGGTTTAAAACCGAGGCAATTTTTAAAAGCCATTTACTGTAAATGTTGTTGTAGTAGTAGTTCCAAGGATACACATTCTCTATAGAGATTCCGATAAGCTGCTCCTAAAAAGAAAAAGCACTTTGCATCCAGAAATCAAACAACGGGATAAAGTTAAACCTATACACTATACACATTTGTGTTCAACCAGGTATAAGGACATGAATACAGTGAGTCATGAGGATAATTGCACCTTGTGTACTCTGTAAACTGAGAGCCAGTTTGGTGTAGTGGTGAAGGTGCTGGTGTAGAAACCAGAAGATTGTGAGTTCTAGTCCTGCCTTAGGCATGAAAGCCTGGTGACTTTCTTCTCTGTAGACTTCTTCAGAATCTTTCAGGCAGGGGTGAAATCCAACAGGTTCTGCCAGGTTCTAGAGAACTGGTAGCGGAAATTTTGAGCAGTTTGGAGAACCTGTAGTGGAAATTTTGAGTAGTTCAGAGAACCGACAAATGCCACCTCTGGCTAGCCTGAGAATGGGGTATGACTGGAGATTTTGTAATATCCTTCCCCCTGGAGTGGGGTGTGAATGGAGATTTTGCAGTATCCTTCCCCTGCCACGCTCACCAAGCCATGCCCACCTAGCCACACTATGCCCACCATTGCTTTCAGGGTATGATAGCACTGCAGGGATGGGGATGTTTAGAGCACAGGGAGAAGAGATGGAAGCCAGAGCATCCTCAGTTGTTCTGCCACTTTTCTCTATCATAAAAGAGATATAAACAGACTAATAACCAAAAGGTGAGAGTTTCAGATGACCAGAAGACATGGACAGCATGGCAAATTATGGTTGCCCAAATTCTCCTTCATGCTATTTAAACCAGAATTCTGATACAAAAGATAGATAAACCGAGCTTGCAGAATGCTAAAGGAACAGATGATAAGAATCCATTTTATCCCAAAGATGCTTTTTCAAGAGGCAACTCAACTTTCTGGTTTTTCTTTGAAGACGTTTCGCTTCTCATCCAAGAAGCTTCTTGCCACCCACCTGACTATTTCAAGTGACTCTGAGCGGCATACAATAATATTGTATAATACTTTTATTTTAAGAGGAAATGCATAGAAAGAGAAATGAAAAATATAGAATAACAGAGTTCGAAGGAACCTTTGAGGTCTTCTAGTCCAACCCCCTCCTCAGTTAGGAAACCCTATACCATTTCAGTACTTCCTGTAAGAAATATGAGGATTGAGACAGACATTCTTCAGAACTAAAGCTGCACTGAAAGAGAAACAAAAAGTTCATGGAGACAAAATAAATAAAGTTTGTAGTGGTAGCTCATAAACTGAAACAGGTCATATTCACCTATATGTAAACACAACCAGTTATTTTCTATGAAGTCTTAAAAGTTGTAATAAAAATATTCATGGGAAAATACTGGTGGTGAAGTCGTATCTTGAATCTATTTAATTTTTTCAAATGATATGAAAAACCAAGGAATATAATGGCATTGTACAGGATTTAATGAGAAAACTCATCAGATTTTTTCCCCAGAAATTATTATCATATGGAATGATTATCTATAATATCTTAGGCAACGACAAGATCGCTCAGATTCGGGATGGGCTGGACTCCGACTGGGCAGGGTCGGTCGGGGAGGTGGTGGCAGGACAGGTGATTTGGGACGAGTTCAATCTTGTTACTCCCCAGGAAGTGGACAGGATCATGGGGAAGCTAAGTACCACCACATGTTTGTTGGACCCGTGTCCCTCCTGGTTCATTTATTCGGCCCAGGAGGTTACACGTGGCTGGATGCAGGCAGTGATTACTGCCTCCTTGGGTGAGGGGAGTTTCCCGGACGTCTTGAAGAAGGCAGTGGTGAGACCCCTCCTCAAGAAACCTGCCTTGGATCCAGCTATTTTGAATAACTTTTGTCCTGTCTCCAACCTTCGCTTTATTGCGAAGGTTGTTGAGAGCGTGGTGGCACATCAGCTCCCGTTGGCCCTGGATGAAACATTATATCTGGACCCGTGCCAGTCAGGTTTCAGGCCCGGGTACAGCATGGAGACGGCATTAGTCACACTGGTGGATGATCTCTGGAGGGCTCGGGACAAGGGATATTCCTCTGTCCTGGTCCTATTAGATCTCTCGGCAGCTTTTGATACCATCGACCATGGTATCCTACTGCGACGCCTTGAGGGGTTGGGAGTGGGAGGCACTGTTCTACAGTGGTTCTCCTCCTACCTCTCCGGGCATTCTCAAGCGGTGTTAGCAGGGGGACAGAGGTCTGCCCCGAGGCCCCTCACCGGTGGGGTTCCTCAGGGGTCGGTCCTCTCTCCCCTTCTGTTCAACATCTATATGAAGCTGCTGGGGGAGATCATCCGTGGTTTTGGGTTGGGATATCATCAGTATGCTGATGATACCCAACTTTTTATATCCACCCCGAATCAGCCCAGTGATGCCCTCGACGTGATGTCCCGGTGCCTGGAAGCGGTGCGGCTCTGGATGGGGAGGAACAGGTTTCAGCTCAACCCTGCCAAGTCGGAGTGGCTGTGGATACTGGCATCTCGGTTCCAAGGGAATATTCCATCGCTTGTTATAGAGGGTGAGGTGTTGCCCCCTGTTGATAGGGCGCGCAACTTAGGCATCCTCCTGGATTCACAGCTGACTCTGGAAGATCATGTTACAACCGTGACCAGGGGGGCATTTGCCCAGATTCATCTGGTGCACCAGTTGCGCCCCTACCTGGACTATGATGCCCCACGCACAGTCACTCATGCGCTCGTCACCTCCCGGATCGACTACTGCAATGCTCTCTACATGGGGCTGCCCCTGAAGACCACTCGGAGGCTTCAGCTGGTGCAGAATGCGGCCGCATGGGTAGTGATGGGAGTGTCCCGACACTCTCATGTTACACCCCTCCTGTGGGACCTGCATTGGCTACCAGTTGCCCTCTGGGTGAGATTCAAGGTGCTGGTAATTACCTATAAAGCCCTACATGGCTTAGGCTCGGGGTATTTGGCGGACCATCTGCGGCCAGTGACAGCTCCCCATCGTCCGGTGCGTTCCCACAGGGAGGGCCTCCTTGGGGTGCTGTCAGCCAGACAAGGTCGGCTGGTGACCCCTAGGGAGCGGGCCTTCTCTGTAGGCGCACCTACCCTGTGGAATCAGCTCGTCCTGGAGCTCCGGGTGGCCCCTGACCTTCGCTTTTTCCGCCGTGGCCTTAAAACATGGCTATTTTGGCTGGCCAGCTTGGACTGAAGGGATTTTAGAGGGGATTTTAATGGTTTTTATAGTTTTATTGGTATTTTTTTAAAAAATTGAACTTTGTGTATTTTATTGTTATGAGCCACCCTGAGTCCTTTCTGAGATAGGGCGGCATATAAGTCCAAATAATAAATAAATAAATAAATAAATAAATAAATAAATAAATAAATAAATAAATAGTTTCTTTCCTATCTTGTTAGGAAAGGGAATATCTTGTATCTTTTTAGGAAATAAATAACTAATCATGTTATTTATTTTCTTCTTAGGGAACACTAAATTAGTTTGGAGAACTGCACCTCATTGTGAATTACTTCGTTTTACAGGCATTAGTTCAAAGACTAATGTGGAATGTGCTTATATTGTAATTATAAATACATTATTTTTATATTAGAGATGCATTGTATATGTTTTTATATGTCAGCTTTCAATTTTAAAAAAAGCCCTGAAATGACTTCAGGGTTACAAAATTGCATCAAAGCAACAGAAAAGCTGAAAAATAAATGCCAATATGATGTCAAATTCTGTACTGAGATGTCACTTTTATTCTAGGCCCAAGTGTTTAATTAATTGGTTTCTTTTTCCAACTTTGTGTGAAGGTTTGACTTTTGTTATCTGAAAGATTAGTACTTTGCCCTTTAGTTGTCTTTTAGGTTTCATACAAACAAAGGCAACAGAAGTGATTGCTTGAAATGCAGACTTCAGTAACAGTTTTCATCCTGGAGATAAAATCACTCTCTAATTACCACCCAGATTGAGAATCCCTTTGAAAGATGTGGGCAGGAGAATGAAATACTAGCTGTGTAGTCTTTTCCAAATGGGAATTTTGAAAGAAGGCTACAATTGCAGGCTTGTTCCAGGAATGAGGACTGCATTAAATTGACAACCACAATTACTCTTCTTCTATAGATTGGCCTCATTCTCTATAATGCATTTCTCTTTGGTTGCAACATAAATATTTAAAAAGTGGTGGTTTTACGAAATGTAACTAATAAAGTACTGTGTTCCTCTAGTATCTAGTATTAAATTGGGTTTTTCCCCATAGCTAGTCAACCAATGCCATAACAGGAAAAACTATAAAAGCGAAATTGAAATTTTAATAAACAGAATGAACATATAGATATCAAAGCAGAGACACACTGCATGGTGGTTTTGCTTAACTCTACATGGTACTTTTTTAAACATGAAGATGAATCACAATTACTGCAAACTTACACTAATCAAAGGAAAGACACCAGGGATGCATCAGGAAGAAAGTTAAATTGATATTACATATAAATGAGATGGGATGTAGGATATATGATTTTTGTTTTCTCTTACAAGTGAACCATCTTCCTCAACTTGACACCTTCAAATGTGTTGCAACAGCAGCTTCCAAAATTCATCTGGAGGATGATAGGTTACAAAGATTGTGGTTTGTTTGTTTGTTTGTTTGTTTGGCATATGACAATGCTCCATTAGCTGGGAGACTACAGTGCTAATGCAGACTAGTAGTTTAGGCACTAGTAGTGGTACTAGTAGTAGTGCCTAAGACTGCTAGGCCTGTCTGCTTCACCCTCGCACACTTTCTGAGGTGTGTCACGAGGGGCAAGCTAGCTCCGCACCTGAAAAAAAGATGAATGGCTTTCCTGCAATGTCACCTAAGGCTCCCTTCCTCCACCAAAGCTGCCTCACAAATGGGCATCACAATCAGGAAAATTCAGCGCCAGCAGGTTCTAACCATCTGCACAAAGCATCAGCTCGTCTCCCTACTGAAGTGATACCTATTTATCTATTTGCATATAACATGCTTTTGAACTGCTAGATGGGCAGAAGCTGAGGCGAGTTATATGAACTCACGTTGCCACGCAGTGCTAGATCTTGAACCATAGAAGCAGTGATGAGATTCAGCCATTTTGGGCCGGTTCAGGCGAACCAGTAGTTAAATTGATGTCTGGCTTCTCCCCTCCCCTTCCAGGAGTCTCCATGCGCCCTGTTTTGGCTGCCAGGTAACTGGAAGGAGGCCTACTAGGCCCAAAATGGGGCACGGGACGTGCATCCCCCGCAGCCCGTTTTCGCTCCCAGAAGGCTTTAGGGAGGCCTCCTAGGCTCAAAATGGGGCGTGGGGTGCAGTGTGGCCCCCACTGCCCATTTTGTCTCCCAGAAGGCTACAGGGAGGCCTACTAGGCCCAAAATGTGGCACGGGGATGGCACGTTCCCCCCCCCCCCCACAGCTTGCATTTGCTCCCAGAGGTGCAGGAGGCCGAGTGCTGCCTCTCACACCCCCTGGCCACACCCACCATGGCCATGCCCACCCAGCCAATCATTAGGGCAGAGAACCGGTTGTTAAATTATTTGAATCCCACCACTGCATAGGAGCAATGACCATCTCCAGTATCACTAAACCATGTGACCCTGTGCCTCCTCAAGGGTTGTGATAAAGTACTGGGAATGACAGTAGTCACTCTAGACAGTAGTCTAGAGGTTTCACAGGAAGTTAAATTTGGGGAGAAATATGCCCTCGGCTCTACTGAATTTTATTTAAAGAATATTCTATCTTAGCTGCTAAAGTTTGAGAAAGCCTCTTCTCCTTTGAAAAAATTCTGAAAGCAAATTCTTTTCCATCCACTGGATGAAAACTAGTAGGAAAAATGCAGAATTTAAAGAAGACTAAAATTTAGAACATTTGCATGTAAAAGAAGGTGCACCATTTACATAATTATTAAACTTCCTCTACAAATACCAGCCATTCTCTAAAAAGTATACACATTTTCCCTCCCTCTTTTTCCCCTTTGTCCTTCCAGAAGAAAAAAAAGCAAAAGAAAGATGATAAAAAATCAGAATGAAGATGAAGCAACAAGAAGCTGTGACTGTGCTAAGAGGAGAAATGAAAAGAAAGGGTAGGCCAAAATTACATGAACTTAAGAAAAGAGGGAAAAAATATTGAACAGAGAAAGAAAAAAAGGAGTGAAGGGGAAGCCCTATTTTTTTAAAAAAAGGATTTTGATAAAAGAGAATATTTGTAACTCTGAGTTGAACTCTATAGTTTTGGCACTCTCTGAGTCTGGTGGATTTTTTTGCAGATATTTCATTATCTAACTAGGTAACATTACCAGTGATGATGTTGGTTAATGAAATGTCTGTGAGAAAACAACCAAGCTCAGATTGCACTAAAGACCCCACAAAAAGGATTTAATTTCATTAGTCAGCAGCCTCTCTCTCAAGCCAAATGTAAATTGAAAAGGACCTGTGCTTTCCAGCAACAGCATTTTATGGTATCTGCATTCCTTTACTTGCCAGACAATTATCTGGGACAAAGCCTTGTCTTCCATTGGGTAAATACTATGTCTGTTTGTCTGACTGCCTGGCTGTAAAAAGATTCCCTATAAATCAATCTCACATTCAATCTTTTTTTTAAAAAAGGTTAAGTTATTATTACACAGCAATTGCAGTGGAAGAAATGGATTTTCCTGAGGCCATACAGTGGCTCCCAATTTTGAAGAGTACTGTTGAATTGTGCTTTCTGAGGCAAAAATCCAGTCTGTCCTTGATTAGATCCCTCACAGGAGTCCCACTGAAACATCATTAACAATATTTGCTGAGTGCTCTCCTCATGTACAGTTGTGAGACAGAGAAAAATGTTCAGAACAAAACAAAAAAAAATTAAAACCTGCCATTGGGTGAAAACTTGACAGGTCATCTGTGGATTCAACTATTAAACTTCTTATCATCTATTTTTCTGAAAAATCCTCTTCATTTTAACCAAACACCAGTTGCTTTTACAAAATGCCTCTAGGGTGATCTTGAAAATTGTTTTCTTGTCAATGACTTGGACATGCTTTTTTATCCATCTTTCAAGTGCTTGAGTCAGGAAATGCAGCCGCAAATGCAGGCAGCTGAAAGAAGATAACAGATGTGTAAGAAGACAATTTTTTTTATAGAACATTGTTTGTCACTGGCTCTTTTTTCATCTTTGGACACATTTTCTGCTTTTCATTGGAAACATTTTGGGGTGAGCCATTCTACTTGGCCTTCTTTTGCAGTACTGTCTAGCAGTAAGCAAGAAGTGATCATTCCCCAAGTCCCTCTTTTGTGGGGTGCCACAGAATTCTGTCTCTTTTTCAACATCTGCCTGAAACCATTGAGTGAGATTATCTGCTGGTTTAGGATTCAGTACCATCAATAGACTTGATCAGGAGGAAGGAGGTAATACACCATCAATACAGCTGAATTCTTTCAATTCAATTCTGGGCTGACTAATTAAAATTATCAAGGTTCTGCCTAGTCCAGGGATGCCAAACTTGCATAACCATGGTGGCATCATGTGACGTATCACGACTTTTCCCCCCCTTTGCTAAACCGGGCGTGGGTGTGGCCAGAGCATGAGGCATCTGGACCACGGAGTTTGACACTTCTGGCCTACGGGCCTAGAGGCTGTGTGAGTTTGGATGCAGAGCAACAATCTCTTCAATTCTATTAAGACCAATTGGCTATGGGTATTTAGACTGCTCAAATTTGGGGATATTCCATCTTTGACCTTGGATAGAGTGGCATTTACCCATTTAAAGGTGATGCCCAATTTTGGGATCTTCCTGAATCCACAGCTTCTGCTTGTGGCAGGTGTCAACTGTGGCCAGGAAGGTCTTTGCACAGTTTTATCTGGTGCACCAGTTGCACTCTTCCCTAGATCAGGAGACCCTGTAGATAGTCACTCATACCTGGTCACCTCATGGCTTGACTATGGTGACAACTGTACATGGGGCTGCCACTGAAGACCACCTGGAAGCTTTGACTGGTCCAGAATGCAGCAGTGAGGACAAAGTTGAGGCAGGCCCATGTAACACCTCTGCTTTGTGAGTTGCATAGGCTCTCCTTTTTGGGTGTGAGTCAGAGTACTGTTTGCTACCTAAAAAGCCCTACCATTTATGGATCAAGGCCTGGGGCTTGGAATGTGTTAAAGCTCCTCTTACTTGGCTTTATTATTATTATTTAATAATCACAGATGCTGTTTATACTTGTTTATTTCATGTATGTTTTTATTGCTTTAATGTTTTTTTAAATTGTTTTATATTTTTAGAATTTTAAGCCACCCAGAGTCACTTGGTTGAGTGGCTAGAGAAATCAAAGAGAGAGAGGGAGGGGAAGGGAAAGGGAGTGAGGGAGAGGGGGAGGGAGGGAGGAAGATTAGAAAGATGTATTGTGAGCCACCCTGAGCCCTGAGTCTCCAGAGAGGGGCGGCATATAAGTTTAATAAATAAATAATAATAAATAAATTAGTTTTTGTTACAATTTCAATACTTTTGCTTCCCTCTTCCACTCAGAAAAGTTATTCTTGAAAGGCCCATTTCTGTTGGGCTCCACTTCTACTTCGTACCCAAAGAAGTAGAACATACATGAGAAAAATCACTTGTAATTATTTCTCTATGGCCCTTGGATAAAGTTAAAGATTATTTGAAAGTGTCATGGCACCTGAAGCTGCAGAATGAGGACAGATTAGTTGATACTGTCTTTTGATGGTGGCATATCTTAATGTTGTGACCTAGACTTCCTGAGTCATTAAAACATGTGAGTAGTCCCAAAAAACTCTTTTATTGCAACAGCTGTGAATTACATTCATTCACAGCTGAGTCCCAATTAGTTGCAAAAAGTCCTTCGGGAGAAGTCCTTCGGGATAATCACCAACCTTTATCTCCCTTGACACTCTGCCAAAGACCTATTTGGCAAAGCCACACGGATTCCAGAATCAAACAGAGATGCTGACTGGGAACAGAATTAACAATGTTGCTCTCCTGCAAAGGGCCCACGTGCCTTTGCTCCTCTTTTAAGCCTTATGGGAGGGGCCAACCATCTCCAGGCCTCACTCCCGAATCGTCCCTTTTGCCTTCTGGCAGTTCTGTGCATGTGCGCACTAGGAGCAGGCTCCTCCTGTTCCTCTGCCTCTCTGCTATCTGACTCTGAAGGTTCTGGAGTCCGCACATCACTCCCAGATGGTCCTGGACCCATCTCTGCCTCCAACATAGAGCCCTCATCCGGGCCTTCTCCAGACTCCAGGACTGGCCCATGTTCCTCCCCACAACATCTTAATACAGTGGAGACAAAGCTGAAGAAGGACGATACCTAAATACAATGGGACTGTGGGCATGTTGACACCTAGGAGTTGCAAGAAAATAGGAGTTAAATAAAGTTGCAATTGGCTGAAATCTACAGGATAGCAGTGTGTTCCAGAAAAATTGAGGAAAGGAGGACCCGGGGGGAGAGGGAGGGGGAGAGATTGAGGGAGGGGATAACAGGAAAATGATATATTGAAGACACATGGCGTCAATGTTACTGCTGAACCGAAGTCTTTGAAAAATAAGGAAAAATACTTCCGACTTCTAGTATAGCACAGGGTGACCAAAGGAAAGAAAAAAGAGGGGAAGAAAACAGTGGATGTCCAGTGGGGTTCTTACAGGTCCTCTTGGGCTCCATAAGTAGAATCAGGCCTTGTATGAAGAGCAATGATAAATGACATTATCTTTGCCTCCTTCTTTCCAAATATAGCAGACAAGGAGTGTTACTTTCCGCATCAGAGGATGTTGGAAAAGCTCAGTATGTTGTCCTTTCTTCTCTCCTTGGCAAAACATAAAGGTTACAAAAATAGAAAGAGCTGCTCCAGCTGCTGTTAATGGTAAGTGCTCCGCTTCTAAAATTGCTTGAAATTTTTTCCCATTTGCAAAATACCATCCATCCCCCTCCAAAAAAAAAAAAAAAAAATCAGAGTTTTGAACCAGGATCGAGTATTGAAATATATCTTTTGCAATAGTCCTAGTTTTATTCTTATGATATTATGCTGAAGCACTTTTTTTAAAAAAAAAAAAAAACTCTTCTGTGTAATCTAATCACTTACAGAAAAAATCTCAACCTGAGCAAAATGAGCAAAATGAGGTCCGTAGCCCATGTATCTGATAGCAAATCCAGAAATAATGAGATCTCACAGAGTCATCATTACAATAATCTAACAAAATAAATGGAAATCCATTAATCCCACGTGTGCTGTACTTTGGGCAGTTTTACATAAAATTGCAGACAAAAGCTTGGTTACTTTATTTCATATTGCTCAAAGAGACAAGAATTAAATTTGATTTACATATGGAGACAGGCTAAATGCATTTTATGATTGTACTTTGTAAAATGTATGTTTTGCCCCATTAATTCTGCCAGATGTAATATAATCAAAAAGAAGAGGCAGAGTTATTATTCTTGTATGCTCTGTTGCATAATAATTTGTTTCTCTAAAACACATTGTTTAAGCTTTTTTTAATTGCTTATTTCAAGCATCCTTCTTAACTAAACAATCACATTTACTTAACTTAAACTGTTAATGTACGCTATTCAAGAATGATTCCGCATTAATCAAACTTCTCGGAGTGTACCAAGAGAAGACAAGAAGATATCCACTTAGTTTATAGTTTACTTTATTGTCATTGCACATGGTCCAACAAAATTAAATGCCCTCTTCAGTGTACATTATAACTATAAAAACACAAACATACATCCTTTACATTCTATATAATTGAAATTGAAAACCCGATATTGCACTATATCGTAGAATTCAATATGGTTATTGCCCTGGAATAGAAGCTGTTTTTCAGCCTGTTTGTCCTTGTTTTTATTATTCTGTACCGTCTGCCAGATGGTAATAGTTCAAAAAAAGGGTGCCCAGGATGAGATGGATCTTTAAGAATGTTTTGAACTTTCTTAAGGCAGCGGGAGCTATAAAGCTCTTCCAAGGAGGAGAGAGGGCAACCAATGATCCTCTGGGCAATGACGTTGACCCTCTGAGTGCTGTCCTATCTGCCACTGTGCAATTGGCAAATTAAAATACTCTCTATGGTGCAGCGGTAGAAGGCCACCAGCAGTTTTTCATTCAGTTGTTGTTTCCTGAAAAGTCTCAGGTAGTATAATAGATACAGTCCTCTAGCTACATGGCTACCAATCTCCTCATCGGGAGTCATCAGATGTGGCCCTCGGCAGCTGTATGGGATTATTTAATGGAAATAAATTTAAACATGGTCAAAGTGGTATCTTTGCTTTGATTATTAAGGCACATTATTATGAGGACAAATACTATAATATATACATGTGCCAAGTAACAGCCTGCTTTCCCTCATATGGAAAATATTTAAGAAGAAGCTTCTTGTTATTGTATGACAGGCTGGGTCAAATTTTTCTATCCAGTATTATTTATATCCCTGAAGATATTTTGAGAAAAGAATGTTTGTTATCTGGTACTCTGCTGAGAACTTTACATTGTTCCAGTTTTCTATATGAGATCCTTTTCAGATGTTGTTTTGAACAGCTTATATTTTTATATATATATATATATTCCTTTGCTACTGAATATTTGAGCTGTAGCTACTTATAGCTCAAAAAGAATCTTTACTTATCCTCATTTTATTTTTCAAAAAAAAAATTGTTTTATTTTTGTGTGAGATTAATCTATAACAAACCGATTGTACTAGTTGTATACTTTATGCTACAGACCTAGGAGATGATACTATAGAATTGATTTCATTGTTATCATCTTCTTTTCTCTTTGGACATGCCAGTAAGGCCCAAAATCACTTGGGATCTTTCATATGCCAGGTTTAAGGGGAGCAGGCAAGGTACAGGAATTCCTCTGGATCAAAGATGGCAGCGTCAGTCACTGCCAAGCAGTTATAACAAGGCAGGAATACAGGACTAAGGCAGGGGTGCTATTCAGCAGGTTTTGATAGGTTCTGGAGAACCAGTAGCAGAAATTTTGAGTAGTTCAAAGAACTGGCAAATACCACCTCTGGCTAGCCCCAGAGTGGGGTGGGAATGTGATTTTGCAGTATCCTTCCCCTGGAGTGGGGTGGAAATGAAGATTTTGCAGTATCCTTCCCCTGCCATGCCCACCAAGCCATAGGGCTTCTTGGAAAGGAAACTTGAGCCTTTCAACTTTTCACTCTATGGACTCATTCCTAACTCCTCCAAGAGGTTTCATGTACGTGGCCAAAAGATGTAAAGAAATTTAGAAGACAGGAATTAATCTGAAATAGCCAAGTAAATTGTTGCTTGTAAGGTTATGTTTTCATTGAAGGAAATAGTTTAAAAAACTCTTGGAATGTGCTGATGACAATGTCAACTTAATTATCCAAATGTCTATTGCATTGTTACGTGCAGTTAAGGTAACACATGATGTAACTTTATAATTTCTTACGTTTCACTTCTGCTATCCAATCACTGTGTCAATAACATGGAGGAGCTGTATTTCATGAAAGAAGAACATGATATTGCTTTCAACAGCCAATTTAAATCTGCCATTCTGGTTTCAACATAATACCTGACACCCGGTCTAATTATTTTCTATTCATATATACTATACTCCGACTCAGCTTGATCTCCTTCTGTTTATATAAAATGATGCATATGATAATCCATTTATCCTGTCGGATTCTTGTTTTTATAAAAGCATGGCCCAAAATTTCATATAATACTTCTGTTGTGACCCAGGCCCACATAGTTGATATTAAATGCAAAACAGTTCCAAAAACAAACAGATTTTATTAAAACAGCTGAGAATTAATTCATTCTCAGCGTATTCTAAATGAAATGAAAGCAAAGTCCTTAAAACACCAGTCTTTAGTTTATCTCTGACCTTGGGATAATTAGGCAAACTGCCAAAGGCTTTTCTTTGCAACAGTTCAGGAACAGAAGAAATAACTACAGCCAAACAAGAAGCAATTCTCTCAATGGTTGTTTTCCGGCCAAGAGGCAAAGAGCCGTTGCTGGTCTTTTAAGCTTTATGGAGGGGTCAATCATCTCTTGGCCCTACTCCCGAGTTGTCCACTCTGCTTTAGCTGCTCCTGCCTTCTGGCAGCTTTTTTCATACGTGCACTAGGAACAGGCTCCTCCTGTTCTCTGCCTCTCTACTGTCAGCCTCTGGAGGCTCCGAAGTCCACACATCACTCCCCGATGGCCCTGACCCCATCTCTGCCTCCAACGCAGAGCCCTCATCCAGGCCTTCCACAGCCTCCAGGACTGGCCCATGTTCTTACTCAGCCTCATCGCTGTCCAACTCTGCTGCCAGCTCTGCAGGCTGCTGGCAAACCACAACAACTTCATAGTTTTGGTCAGTAGAGACTCACCATTAAATTTATGACCTCCATAAGGCCTGGATTTAAATACAAAGGCACTAAAATGTGCCAGCTACATTATATAAGTGTTAATTGTTCACTACATGACAGTTCTGTATTTAATTTTTAAGGCCTTGTCTTTCCCTCATGTCCCGCCCCAAGAAAAAGACAGGAATTGGGCAAAGCATTGAAAAGAATAAATGGAGCTAATATGAATAAATGTGAGGTTCCAGAAACAATGGCCCAAAAAAGAGATCTTGGATTATTGAAGTAGCCTACGACCTGCCGCTTATTTTCCCTTATTATGAATATCATCACAACCATATGTAACAGCCTGCTGCAATTATGCATTCATAGTCGATGCTTTGTGAGTAGACCGTTCTTAGCAACGGAAAATTAAACTGAAGTTGACAAAATGAAATATATCATTGCTTAACTGAATCAAAAGTGAATTCTTGCATTAATGGGATTAAGGCCCTCAGAATGATCTGCTCTTCCACTTGCTTCTAACTTTGATCATTGCATTGGATCCATCTTGCCTCTTCATTGGAACAACTGTCCTTCTGCCAGCCAGTTGCATGTGCTGGTGAAGTTGCTTCAACCACCTCAAATAGGAAGTCCACAGAAATCTCTCACCAATTTCTTTTCAAAGGAAACAACTGGTCTAATGAAAAATAATCCATTATGATAGAAACAGATGCACCGTCTACAGTAGGGGTGTCAAACTTGATTTCATTGATAGCCGCATCAGGGTTGTGTTTGACTTTGGGGGGCTGGGGTGGGCATGGCCAGGGTGGGCATGGCCAGCTCGACGCCGCTCATGTCGGGGGTGCCTGTAGTGTCCCAAGTGCTCTGCCAGTGAAAAACGGCTCCTGAGCTGCATTTTTGCTGGCAGAGGCACTGAGGACTAGTCCTTTGCTGTTTCCAGGGCAGCCCCATGGGCCAGATCTAAGCACCCCGCAGGCCGGATCTGGCCCCCGGTCCTTGAGTTTGACAGCCGTGGTCTACAGGATCTCCTAATGCTGGTCTTGCAAGATGAAAAAAAAATCTATGCAGCAGGGGTGAAATCCAAAATGTTTCCCTACCGGTTCTGTGGGTGTGGCTTGGTGGGCGTAGCAGGGGAAGGATACTGCAAAATCTCCATTCCCACCCCACTCCAGAGGGAGGATATTGCAAAATCTCCATTCCCACCCCACGCCAGCGGAAGGATATTGCAAAATCTCCATTCCCACCCCACTCTGGGGCCAGCCAGTGGTGGTATTTGCTGGTTCTCTGAACTTTTCCTTGGAAGCAGGTTCCCCTTGAAATGAATTAGATTTGTTAATAAGCTCTCTAATTAAAAATACTGAAACTGTCTATTTTATTTCCAGTACCCCAATTTAGAATATGTATACCTGTGTGTAAAATTTGTTTATTTGATAAATACATTTATATCTCATCTTTCATCAGCAAGTGGAGGCAGCTCAAGACAGCTTACATGGAAATTTTCCTTCATTTTATCCCCACACAAAACGTTATGAGGTATGTTGAGAGTATCTGATGCAAAGTTACTCAATGAGCTTCTTGGACTGAGTGTAGACTTGAACCTAGATTGCCTCAATCTTAGATCTACACCTTGACCACAGTGGGTCACAACTAAAATCATGAGACAGGCCTGCTTAAATCCTTTTGAAATAACTGAGTTTCATCAGGAATAACTTTAGCTCAACTTCATTCAAAAAGACTTCAATACGGGTTAATTTTCTTGATAATCCAAAATGTTGAAATTCATTAAAGATAAACGTTTGAGTTACTCAGGCAGACAAATTCTCTATTGTGTGTTTTCAATCAATGCATGACCTGCTCTTATTGAAGTTGATGGTACGACACCAAACAGTCTGATTAGATAAAAAGTGGCCTTATAGAGATGTCCTTAAACATGGGAGGGAGATTATCAGCATGCTCAGTGTCCATTTCTTGGATATCACAGAGGAGCATATGCACAGAGTTCTTAGAAACCATTCTGTGCAGTTTGTGCTTATGAATATTATTATTATTAAATAAATCATATGGAAACATTTACCAAATGTGGAAACTTCTGAAGGAGGAAACTGTCAGACCCCAAGAACCAAGAACAGAGTTAATTTCTGAGTAATTTCCCATATTGTTCTTCACCAATAGACAGAATCTTGCCAGACTAAAGAAACTGTCTGCATAACTGTAGATATAATCTAAGAATTGCTATGGAGGAGCTATTTTTACCTGCTCCCTCCTGACCAAACATTCCAACCTCTGTTGCCTCTTTGCCCTCTGGCATGCAGCCCCTCCCTCCTGGAAATCCAGACTACATTCTACCACAGAGGCTGGGTAGTGTAATGATAGTATCTCCATCCCTCTCCCCTACATACCTGGAGAGTTTTAGTGAGCAATCTTAAGTAAGTATGCATGCCAACTCAAGGCAAAGACCATCATGATGTGGTATAATATGGAACAATTAATTTTTTTGAGCTTATAATATTGGGAAAGGAAACAAGGGAAATATTGACTTTAATAATCATTAAGCCTATCCTCAAATTAGAAAAAGTTGTTACAGTCTCTGAAAATTCATTCTTCCTATTTTGTCTCTGTTTCAATTTTTGCAGGATTTTTTTTTCTTAGCATTTTTCATAGCGTAACTGTATTTTACCTATGCAGACTCTATTCATAGTATCCATACTGTACTTAAGTAGAAATGGGCAATACAAAAGAATCTAGATCTTTTATACTATGTAGCCAATGGTCATGGTTGAGAGGAATTATTGTCTAAAACACTAGCGTCAAACTCGCCATGTCATGTTGCTGTCACCTGATATTTTGCAATATTTTTCCCATTCACGGAGTGATGTGGGCATGGCCTGCCCATGACACATCCAGCCCACTGGCCACCAGTTTGATACCCCTGATCTAAAATATTTAAAAAGGACCAGATAGCCTCCCCCAGAGTATATGTAAATATATCTTACCTACTATGCAAATGCAGTATATATTCAGTTATTTCTTACTAATGGCAGCTGCTATATCCTGGCAGTAACTTAAGATGTTTTTGTAAAAAAAATCTACTATATTTTGGTTTTTAAATTGTTGGAAGAAAGGCTGGTAGTTCAGGGGATAGAACAAGTGACATCTTACATGCCACTTACTTTGACGGTCCAACAACTACAAATTAGATATACAATTTATATTTTTGTTACAGTTTATTGAAAATTCTAATGGGTTAATTAGGAGAAGGGAATGGCTGCTTTTATCCTTACTAGGAAGATAGTAATCAAAACATATTGTCAGTTATACAGTGATCCAGAAATTCCAGTCACTTCAGTGGTGGATTGCCCCACCAATTCGGACTGGTTCGCAAGAACTGGTAGTAAAACTGGCGGGAGGCTCTGCCCACTGACCCCAACGTCATCAGGGACGTCGGGGTCATCGTGCGCATGTGCACGAGCAAAGCAAGCATGCACGGCCCCATTGCAAACCAGTAGTAAAGGTAAATACAACCCACCCCTGAGTCACTTGTCTACTTATCTCCGGAATGCAACAAAATGTAGATGTAATGTTACAGTATTGATATATGAAGAACGATCTTCTAGATCAGAACAAAGAAAAGAGCCATTCTTGTCTAGTATTCTGTTTTTCCCAATCCAAAGGTGTCTTAGAAGCTCATAAGCAGAATGTGATAATCATAATCCTGCTTCCAATAAGAGTTGGCTTTTGAGTGGTACAAGTGTGGGAGCAACACACCCAGAGTTCATTTCAATCTGCATGATGTTCAGAAACTCCAAATTTGTAACCTTTATATTCTTTACCATCATGATCAGATCAACTAGCTGTATTAAAAGTAAATTGTTTACATGCACTTCAAGTTATGAGATATTAAAGGCCATGGAATGATCTTTACAATAAAGCAATAATGTTGATGCCTAGAGTTTTACCCAATGAGCTTTTTGTCTCTTTAGGGATTTGAATCTGAGTTTATTGTGGTTAAAGTTCAGCATTTTATTTATTTACAGTAACTTTATATTTTATTTCTCAATATTGTAAACATGTAATATACCTGTGTTGCTTTTGATTATTTGCCATTTTTGTTCATAAATACATTGCAGTAGAGACATTATTTCAACTGAAACATTATTACCCATGTGTGATTATGGTATATTTCTCTAGTATCCAAAAAGTCTTAATTTATTGAATTTTCTATCTCAACAATTATTCATACTGATATATATTTTCCTGTGATGTGTTTCACATTATTTAGAAATCGCAGTTTTTGAATGTCTTTAGGCAGGTTGCATAAATGGGTAAAACAGATTTTTAAAACAAATTCCTAACCTTGGAGATGGCTTTTTGTGTATGACCCTAGCAAACAAGAAAATCTTGCCCAAAATGCTTCAAATACTTTTGAAGGTTGTTGGCTATCCCAGAGGAAAATCAGACACCACAGACTACTGTAATACTGAAACCCTGAACACCATTTCATGGTTTTATAAAAATCAAAATAGTCTTGAATCATTGATCTCACTTATCCAATATTTGATCCACAGGACCAACATTATGGGAGCAATGTCCATTAATTGGTCATTTGAATGCTGCCTCTAATATTCCTAAAGTAAGGGGAAAGAATGTTCATGCCACTTTGGCAGAAATACAATGAGGTTGTAACATCATTATTTTTACATTTTTAAGGAGATCTTTAAAATAATTCCATCCTTTAGAAGATACATTACCATGCTCTGATTAATAATTCTGGAATTTTAAATTCCTTAAATAGTTCCTTAAATAATTAAGTAATAATTTAAATTCGTTAGATAACTCCAATACGCTCCTTAAATTTAGGACAAATTCCTAGCCCTTAGATCTGCGCAGGCTTCATGCAAAATTACAACAGAAAGCAAGAGGACTGCAGTGGAGAAGCATTAGGGGAGTCATTAAAATTGTGAAGTTTTTCTTCTCAGACCATTAACCCTACTCCGATTTCCCACACTCTGATTTTTCCTGGTCTTTGTCATACTTTGTTTTTCAAAGCTTGGTAGGCACTTCAACATCTTGGTGGTCCCCTCAACCCGAAGCTGCCATTATGCCTTGGCGTGAACATTGCCACTATTGAAGAATGATCAGTCACTTAAATCTCTTTGCCGCTGATTATGTTGGAAAGATATAAACCTGGCCTCAGGCACAGGGTGACCCATTCCCACACATATTACGGTTAGATATTCAAGCACCATTAGAAGCCACTTTCTTGTGACTGCAGCTTTACAGTCAAGTTGGCACAGCTGAAGCATTTTTGAGGCTAGACCTAGAGAATGTAGAGAAAAGAGCAATGACATGGAAAATGGCCAGGGAGGGGACTGAACAAAAGCTGGCAAATTGCTTTGGAAATTAAGAGGCTCCCATTCAAACCAGGAAAACTAAATGGCAAGCAGTGCCTGGGTGGTGAAACAGTCAGCAGGCTGGCAGGCTGGGATTATTATTAAACTATTCAGTGAAATCTGTATAAAATAATGCATCTTATTCAGTTACTGCCCTGATTACCCGCTGGCACGCTGGAAAGCCAAGGTGCTGTCATATTTTATGGTGCTGTGTTTTATTATGTGGCCCTATCAGATCTGTTTTACACATCCACAAGCTCCAATTCCCCCATGTGCCAACATAGTCAGAAAGTTAAAGAACAGCTGCACTGGACTTGGGAGAGAGGGAAAGAAAGAAAGGGAGACGTTCGCTGTTCCTTAATTCTTTTTTACATTCTTCAAAGTCTTCAGAGTTACACAAAAGATAAGTAAGGTTGGTAACCTTACTGGGTTGGGACACAGTGGGAAGATGATTTAAACAAAAAGGTAGGTGTAATAAGCTTTGAGTGTCCAAGTTGAACCAACAAGTATTAAACCACATTTCTGTTCCCAAGAAAAAAAACAAAAAATAAATTTCAGACTACAGCAGGGAAATTACCTGCAAATGGCAATTGCATTGTCAATTTGGGAGAGAGAGAGAGAGAGAGATTCTCTAAATTAACATGTTAATTGTGCCACTGCTTTGTGAGTAAATACTTTGGGTTTGTTTCTAATACATACTGCCTTAACAAACTATCCATATATTTTTGTACAAAGCTATTTGCAGTTTCTTAACTGGCTTTCTCTCTTTCACACAGGTATTCCTTATCACAGCTTTCATATGCTCACTTTGTTAGACAGCTTCAGTATTTTCACTTCCCAAGCTAACTTTTAGCCTAGAGAAGAAGGGGAAAAAAAGAAAGAAAATAAATCTAACTCTTTCTTCAGTTTCTTGTTATTCCAGCAGCTTGGTCACTGATTCCATATCTTTCTTTTCCAAAGATAACTGCCTTTTCCATCAGCCAATCACTTCTGCAAAACTCTCTTTCTGATCCTGCTTCCCGCTGTTGAACCTCAGCTGCCTTCAACTTTGTCTGGATTCCCACAGCATCAATAGAACATCAGCTGCCTTCTCCTTAATCCAGCAATTCTCAAATGTTGGGCATCTCTGGAGATTCACAAACTGGACAACCACAATCTGCCCAAGTTCACCACCATTCAACCACTGGCTGGATTTGTGACTGAAAATTGGATCATTTCAATACGGAAATAGTACTGCAAGTAGCCATGTGAACACAAAAGTTTTTTTTTTAAATTGACAGTAGGAAACAGGTCTACCAACTATGAATCCAAATGTGGTGAAACTGTGTTCTCACAAAAGTTACTTTAAAAATTCAAATAAGGATTGCAATTGTGAATATCTAAACATGGGGTGTTATTAGATTTATTATTATTTATTAGAGGAGCCATGGTGGCATAGTGGTTAGAATGCAGTATTACAGGCTAACTCTGCCCACGTACCAGGAGTTCGATCCTGACCAGTTCAAGGTTGACTCAGCCTTCCATCCTTCCAAGGTTGGTAAAATGATGACCCAGGTTGTTGGAAGCAATATGCTGACTCTGTAAACTGCTTAGAGAGGACTGTAAGGCACTGTGAAGCAGTATATAAGTCTAAGTGCTATTGCTAGTGGTATTAGGCTAGAGATCCAGTTGCCTTTAGCAACTTAAGATTCAGAGATTTTTATTCACAAATATTCTTAATCAAGCTTGTTCTTAGATTTGCTATTTTGTCAAAGGTACATATTCAATTGGGTTATCATCATGTTTCCAAAATGTTTATTTAGTTGTACATGACTATAGAAAGTTGAAAAAAATGTCTTAAACTGGATTTGGTGTTGTTATTGTGGGTTTTTGCTTTTTTGTTTTTTGAAATATCATTCCATTCTAAACAACTAGGTAAATAATGTGATACCTAGTAACTATGAATAGTAATGAACACAGCTATTACAAATTTGGTTTCTTGGTAGAATAGCCAATTTTGCAAATTCCCATAATATAGTATCATTTTGGAGTGTTCCAGAAAGTAATATTTCTTATCTGATTATAGCTTGGAAACATAATTCAATAGTATGCATGGGAGAAAAACTTCCCCTAAATCCTTTTTGCCAGAAGTACAATGACAACTTGCAAATATAAAAGGCTTTAAACAAAAGAGTTTTTATTTCCGACATGGATTTTATAGGGTAGCCTTCCTTAATAATGTTTTTCTCCAAATGTAATGGACTAGAGTTCCCATTGTTCTTACTTATACTTGCTGGGGATAATGAGAATTTCAGCCTAACATATATGGAGAGCCTCAAGTCAGCCAAGGTGATCAAATCATTGTTTTCCCCACATCTCAACTAGTATTAATTAGTTTTTGATACCATCTGGTATAAAGGATAGAAAAGGCTGAATGGTGCTAAAGATGGATTTGGACAATGTTGAATAACAGACAACTCAGTAGGGGGGGAAATATTAGTGACAATTTTAAAAAGGCCATGGTTCATGAATATTGTTGATTAGAAAAAAGGTAGCTATAATTTATTTATTTATTTTTTATTTTATTTATTTTATTTTATTGGATTTATATACCACCCTACTCCCGAAGGACTCAGGGCAGTGAACAGCCAAAAAGATAAAACACACAAACTACAAAATTTAAAAGACAATATAAAAACCCATTAGATAATTTGGCCCAAAACAAATTAAAACACCCCTAATATTTTAAAACAAATTTAAAATTTACAATTTAAAAGGGAAGTTAGGCCAGGCCAGCCTGCTGAAATAAAAAGGTCTTGAGGGCACGGCGGAAGGTGCGTAAATCCGGGATCATCCATATCTCTGGAGGGAGCTCATTCCAGATGGCAGGTGCCCCCACAGAGAAGGCTCTCCCCCTGGGGGCTGCCAGTCAACATTATTTGGCCAATGGCACCCTGAGGAGCCCCTCTCTATGTGAGTGTACTGGCCGGTGAGAGGCTACTGGTGGCAGAAGGTGGTCCCATAAGTAACCAGGTCCTAAGCCATGGAACGCTCTAAAGGTGGTAACCAAAACCTTGAAGCGCACCTGGAAGACCACCGGGAGTCAGTGCAGTTCGCGCAGGAGAGGTGTTACATGGGATCGCCACGTTGCTCCCATAACCACCCACGCGGCTGCACTCTGAACCAGTTGGAGCGTCCGGGTGCTCCTCAAGGGGAGCCCCATGTAGGGAGCATTACAGTAGTCCAGGCAGGAAGTGACGAAGGCATGAGTGACCGTGCGTAAGGAGTCCCAATCCAGAAAGGGACGCAACTGGCGAATCAGGCGGACCTGATAAAAAGTCCTCCCAGCCACAGCTGTCAAATGCTCTTCTAAAGACAGCCGTGAATCCAGGAGGACACCCAAGTTGCAAGCCCTCTCCGTGGGGGCCAATGACTCACCCCCAATAGTCAGTGATGCCACCAACTGACTATATCAGGGTGCCGGAAACCACAGCCACTCAGTCTTGGATGGGTTGAGCCTGAGTCTGTTTCTCCCCATCCAGATCCGCACGGCCTCCAGGCACCGGGACATCACTTCAAGGGCATCATTGGGGTGGTCCAAGGTGGAGATGTACAGCTGAGTATCATCAGCGTACAGTGGCTTCACATAAATGTTGAACAGAAGGGGTGAGAGACCCGACCCTTGTGGCACCCCACAAGGGTCCATAAGGCGCCTTGGGGTCGACCTCTGCCCCCCTGCCAACACAGACTGCGACCGGTCGGAGAGAAAGGAGGAGAACCACTGCAACACGGTGCCCCCCACCCCCAACTCTTCCAACCGGTGCAGCATGATACCATGGTCGATGGTATCAAAAGCCGCTGAGAGGTCTAATAGGACCAGGACAGAGGAACAACCCCTGTCCCGAGCCCTCCAGAGATCATCAACAAACGCGACCAATCCCATTTCCGTGCTGTACCCAGGCCTGAAGCCCGACTGGAACGGATGGGAATGGTGGGAAGGTAACAGTGTTTCGTGCGCCTTTGGCGTTTAGTCATGCCGGCCACATGACCACAGAGACGTCTTTGAACAGCACTGGCTATTTATATACATACATACATACATACATACATACATACATACATACATACATACAATTATATATATATATATAGTGTTATATATATAGTTTTATATATACAGTTTTATGTATATAACTCTCTCTCTCTCTGTGTGTGTGTGTATATATAGTTTCAGCTTCACTGAATGTATATATGTATCTTCACTATCTACGTATATATTATATATATTATAATCCAGGGAGACATTAACTGATTGATCACCAAGCATTTTTTTAAAAGCAACTCATGAGCCAAAGTATGTAGTTTCACCTGATGAGTGGTTGATCCTACCTGTCTTGTCAGAGGTTGGGTTGACCCATTATGTGTAAGACAACATATTTTTTTCCTGACTTAGCATGTAATTCTCTTCTGCAGTTTGTGTTGCGTGAGTCTAGCCAGGTATGGTATGGTATTTTCAACAAACCATAGCTAAACAAACTAACTTAACTTGGTTTGTAAACATAGTTCAATTGCTAGTCTATCATCTCTAACAGATGTCTGGAAGTGTCCCCGGAAAACCAGGTTGGATATAGTACATGGAGTTTTGCAAGTAATTGTGTCATTTATTGGGATTTAATTGGGGCAGAGAGTTAGAGAACTTTCTGCATATTTAGATCACTTCAGATTCAAATGCAAATACAGATGCAGTGACCTTTTTCTCTTGTTTTAATAGGGAACAGCATTTTCTTGACACTGGTTGTCCATAACTGAATGCAGCTGAGGTCAGGAAGTGCTGATTTACTTGAAATATTCTTCTTCTCATTTAATAAGCTAAGCGTATAATAAAAGATGAAATACAGGGGAGAGGGGGATAGAGAAATATAGACTGTTTCCTTTTCCCTCCTTTTAAACAGGTTTTGCTGAAAGTGGGATGAATTTGAAGTATGTTTTCAGCTGGAATTTGTGCTTGTGAAGAAAAAAATAAAACTTTGATCTTGGTTTTGTTGATCAGAAACTTTTGGTGTTATAGAAATGGCTCGTTAAATATTACTGTGTAAAAGCAAAAAGTTGAGGTTGGAGTGTTTATCTTCTACTGTGCGAGGAAGAGTTGGAAGTCAATGCCCCCTTTTCTTTCTTTTTCTCTTCCCCCTTGTATCTCACACCCAACAATAGGATCCATTTCTCCTATTCCCTTTCCTTCCCTTAATTTCCTATTTTCTTTTCTTCTTTGTATAATAAAAATGAAAAAAAGTGTGTTTTCAGCTGTATTCTTAAGTTTCCCAGGAGTTTAATAACAAGCCGCCAAGTACCAGCGCTATCATGCTACCATTGAGAACCAAAGACTATCTCTGGATTGGAAAAAAAAAAAAAAAAAAGCAAAGAAATTATGGGTTGAAATCCATACAACGATGCAAGAGATATTGCAGATTAACATTAAGATGAAACCAGAATTGTTTATATTGGGGACATTGAACTAGTAAATATGGGAAATTAATATGTATATGGTAACTGTGGCAAAATTACTGTATGTAGAAAGAAGGAAGAATAATGAAATATCCACAGTGGAAGATTAGATTTTAAACTTGACCGAGCTTGCAGAAATGATCAAAGTGACCAGTTTCATCAAGGGGAAAAAAACCAATAACCTTTTTAAAAGAATAACAACCATATATGAACTTGTTGTTGAAAGAAATTAATGATTTATAGATTTGGGGACTAAAATTGGATAACCATTTGACTG
Source organism: Pantherophis guttatus (assembly GCF_059756535.1). Lineage (NCBI taxonomy): Eukaryota > Metazoa > Chordata > Lepidosauria > Squamata > Colubridae > Pantherophis > Pantherophis guttatus. The sequence continues at coordinate 233,115,252 of NC_142063.1, read as the reverse complement.
AAGTGGTGTAGGGCAGTGGTGAAATCTAAAATTTGTTACTACCGGTTCTGTGGGCGTGGCTTGGTGGTGGGGGGAGGTAATGTGACTGGGTGGGCGTGGCCAATTTATTCATTTTTTTACTTTTAAAACCATTTTTTCTACAACCTCTTCGGCGAAGAGGTTGTAAAAAAATGCTTTCAAAAGGCTCTGACAATCCCAGTTGAGTTGCCTGATCGGCAGAAGCTTTTTTTCTTTTAAAAGCCTCTGCCGATCAGGCAACTCAGCTGGGATCATCAGAGGCTTTTAAAAGCATTTTTGACCTCTGAAGAGGTTGTAGAAAAAATGTTTTTTTTAATTGAAAAAGTTTTACAAATACAGATTTTCCCCCTTTCCCCCCCTTTCCCTCCCTAACCCTCCCTTACCCTCCCCTACCCCCATGACTTCCCCAGGGTGAAATCCAAATCCAAATCACATTATATAATACTTTACCGCCCATCTACTCTACCCCCTGTGAAGTATACATTTCTTCCTAACATACAACTATTCTACCCTATACATTTCTACACAACGTTCAGCTAAAAGTTATCTGGTACTTCCTGGTTTAATATTTATTCTGCGTAATCCATCCATTTCTCCACTCCTGTACATAGATCTCTTGGGTCCGGTCTTTTAAATATGCTGAAATCTTCGCCAAAAAACTGGCCACCTTCAGATTCCATTCTTCGATAGTAAACATAACATCCCTTTCCCAGTATTAACCAATCAGTAACCTAGCTGCTATCACCATATACAATATCAATTTTATTTCACCCAGTAAAAAAAAACCTTAACTATACCCAATAAAAACAATTGAGGAGAAAAATTGGAGCTTTTCCTCAAAACATTTTACATAACCCACCAAATTTTTATCCAAAAAAGCCTTCACTTTCTTGCAGGTATATATGATAATAGTAACATCCAAACAATCACCTCAGATTAATCCCTTCTTCCAACAGTATATTTAATGTCTTTAATTACCACCTGCCCCCATCATTGAAGAATACTTCTATATATAAACCCCACCCCCCGAGTGACTTTATATTTATATTCCGTATGATATAACCAAAATCCAACCACAACGGTCGTCTTTGTTTTTTCTTCTATAATGTCTTTCATCTGGATTGTTAATTCCATCAATCGTGTTTGGGTAACAACCAGATCGTCTGCAAATGCCCTTGTTCTGTATTCCTCTTGCCTTATAGCTATTCCCTTCAACACACTCTTAATCCATCTTTCTCAAAGTTTGTAATAGAAAGTTTCAATTCACTCGATCACAGGCCTTCTCCGCATCCAAAAACACCAGCACTGCAGGGATCTGTTTATTCCTCTCAAAATAGTCCAATAAATCTGTGATTTGCCTCATATTATCTTTCATATATCTGCCTTCTATAAGTCCTGCTTAATCATAATGAATCACCTCTTAGATAACTGGCATTAATCTGTTGGATAATAGTTTTGCAGAAATTTTATAATCCGTATTCAAGAGAAATATTAGTCTAAAATTTTCTGATTTTGTAGAACCTGCTTCCTCTTAAGGGGGTATTTTACCCCCTTGTTATATTCAGCTTGGCTCCTCCCATGGCTTTGAGTTTTGTGTTTTACCCTTGGCTCCCTTCTTGTATGGTGGCTTGGATCTCTGCTGTTGTTGTTTTTCTAAAATTTGTTTGTAGGCTGAAAGAGTTATACGCTGATCTTTAGCTTTATAGCCCCCTGTGGCTCCTTGTGTTTCCATTGCCTCCATCTCCATCTGCTTCCGCTGCAGTTCAATCTCTTGTTCAAATTGCTTTTCTTTATCACCCTTCTGTATTCCTAACACTGAAAATGTACGTGGAGATGTTGGGCCAATTTTTAAAACATTGAGGTAAAATTCTTCCGCTTTTTCAACAGTATTTAGTCGATATCTCTCTCCTTGATACCTCAATATTAAGCCAACTGGAGCATCCCATCTAAATGGAATTTGTTGTTTCTTTAATTCAGTCACCAAAAATCCAAAATCCTTTCTGTCTCTTAACATCTTGGGCAGAAGCTCTTTATAAATCCCAATCTGCCTTCCATCCACTTGTAAGGTAGAAACAAAAGACTTTTGCAAGATGTCATTTCTTATTCTTCTATCTATAAAGTAGATCACCACATCTCTAGGCAATTGCCTTTCCCTTGCCACCCACAAATTCACTCTGTAAGCCTTGTCAATCTTGCACAAAATCTCTTCAGGGCTAACCTTTAGCATCACAGCCAAGGCATCAGCACAAACCCTTCTCAAATCCTCTCTGTTATTTTCCTTTATGCCTCTCAATCTTACAGCAAACTCCATAACTCTAAATTGCATCATTGTCACTTCATTTTCAATCCTTTGCATTTTATTGTCCACATTAGAAATTTTATAATCAGCTTCCTTCATTTTGGATTCTTCTTCTAAACTAAGTTCTTCCACTTTTTTATCAATCTGGATAACTACTTCTGAGAAGCCAGTCAAAACTGTCAGTATATCTTGCTTCACCTTGTCATACTTTTCTTGAACCACCTCCTTAATTTCCTGTTGAGATTTTTTAAACTTCTGATCCATAATTTCATCTTGTTTCATCAGAGCCACAACAATAAATTCCTTCAAATTTTCAAAACCTCTCCTTTATCTGGCTCTGTGTCTGCAAGCTGAAAGGCTGCTCTTGTGACTTATGAGTGGGGGAGCCCCCCCCCCCTACATCTTTAGTATCTGGCTTTGTTTGCTTTGAAGCCATTCTGCCACATAGTCTAACTTTTTCTAAAAAAGGACGTCTTCCCTCCCTTTTCACCACCACAAAGTCCTCTCAAAAATTTCCCCAATTTTAATCAATTAAGGGAGAAGGAATAGATCAAGATCTCTTTAAAAAAGACTTTTCCGTTTTCTTCTAGCCAGCGCTGTTACTTTAAGTACTTTGTAGCGTATTGAAACAATCATGCAAATCCACTTTTGCTTTCAGCTTTTCCTACCGCTGAAGCCGGACGCCATTTTAACAAACTTTCACTCTTTCTCCATTCTTTAAATTCAATCACAGGGCTAGTACAAATACTTGCAGTTTTAAGTTTCAGGTCCAGATTCCACCCTGTTTATTTTGATAATTCTCTTTATTTTCACTGATAAAGTTGGCCGCGTCGTCTGGCTCTGCTGGATGCAGAGTTGTCCCCGGAGTCCGGAGCCTCGGCGAGCTGGGTAGGGAGCCTCATCCTGCTTCCTCCCCAGAAGCAAAAAAGACAGTCTGGGGACTCCACAGGGGGCTCTACCTGATCTCGCCGGCTCTCCTCATGGTTCCTGTGGAACTCGGAGTTTTTCAAGCCGCCTCTCAGCTGTAGAGGCGGCTCTTACGGACGGTGGGGCTGGCGGTCTTGAGGAGACCGTCTAGCGACGACGGCGGCGCCAACCGGAAGTCAGTCTAGAAAAAATGTTTTTAAAAGCCTTTGATGATCCCAGCTGAGCTGCGCGATCATTAGAGGCTTTTTTTTTTTTTACTTTTAAAAGCATTTTTTCGGCCGAAGAGGTTGTAGAAAAAATGCTTTTAAAAATTAAAAAAAAGCCTCCGATGATTGCGCGGCTCAGCAAAATCAGGGATTTTTGCTACTGGTTCTCTGAACCACCCGCCTCCATCGCTACCGGATTGGGTGATCCAGTCTGAACCGGGAGCATTTCACCCCTGGTCTAGGGTTTCCTGCCTAAACAGGAGGTTGGACTAGAAGACCTCCAAGGTCCCTTCCAACTCTGTTATTCTAAAAAGGGTTAAAAGGGAAGGGGGAAGGAAAATACAAAGTAAGAAAAAATGGAAGGGAAATGGAGTAAGGTGGCAATTATTCAATAGAAAAAAAGGAGTAGAAGTCATCATTCTATCTTTTCTTCCTTTTTTCTTTTTTCTTATTTTTACTTCTACTTCCTTTTGATCCTTCACATTGTATTGTATTTAAAATTATAATAAAGATAGACTAGAGAGATAGAGATGGTAGAACCAAAGGCTATGTATTCAAATTAGAAAGATGTTCTATATTTTCCAAAGCCCCATTCAGATTTATGCAAAACATGCAAAAGCCATTCTTCTGTGCCATTCTGTGGTAATAAGTCCCAATAAGATCCAATATGGTCTATAAGTTTTATTTCTGAATTGACATGCTAGAACAGCATTGCAATGATCCCATTTCAAATTGAAACAAATAGCAGTCATTTAGCTTCTACAAATCTGAAAGCTCTTTCCTTACCTATTGCTCCCAGATCCAAACATCTACTCTAGATAGCTGCAATAGAATAAAACAGAATAAGAAGGCTACACGCCTTTTAACCTCATCCAATAAGTTTTTTCTTGCATTCCTAAAATTCATTGCTGTTTTATAACTACCGTATTTTCCGGCGTATAAGATGACGGCGTATAAGACGACCCCCAACTTTTCCTGTTAAAATATAGGGTTTGGGCTATACTCGCCATATAAGACTACCCCTCTTCCAATGCACACCAAATAAAAATTAAAAAACATCAACTGGCTCACCTACAATGTAAAAGCAGCTGTGCTAGACCCAAAATGGCCCCTGCAACAAGCAGGAACCTCACACAGCCACAAAAAGCCCCCCCCCAAAAAACTTTCACACTCTAAACAAACACAACACAACACAAACTGGCTCACCCACAATGCAAAAGCAGCTGTGCTAGACCCAAAATGGCCCCTGCAACAAGCAGGAACCTCACACAGCCACAAAAAGTCCAAAAAACCAACTTTCACACTTTACACACACAAAATTCCACATACAGCTTTGTGAGATTTTGTGTGTTTGTGTAGTTAGAGTGAAACACTACAGAAACACACTAAATCTCAGAAAGCTGCACAAATATTATTTTATTTTATTTTATTTTTATTTTTATATGAAAGCTAAATTTAAAACTTCCTAAACTTTAAATGGCTAGGTCTAAAAAAGAACAACTAAAAAAACCCCAATTGACTATTTTTTTTAAAGCTCCCAAAGGGGAAAAAAACTTACACAATAGAACAGGGGACTCCAACCTTGGCAACTTTAAGACTTGTAGACTTCAATTCCCAGAATTCCTCAGCCAGCAAAGCAAAGCTGGCTGAGGAATTCTGGGAGTTGAAGTCCACAACTCCCTGCTTGCTTGATTGCAGGCAGGGAGTTGCTTGCTGATGGAATAGATTCAGGCAAGCGAAGCAAGGCAAGCGTTGCGACTAGCAGCTGAGGTAAGCAAGCTGGAGGGGGAAAACTTTTTCTCTTTTACATGGCTCTGGCCATCCCAGCTGAGTTGCAGGGAACTCAGCTGGGATCGTCAGAGCTTGGATCGTCAGAGTAAAAGGGAAAAAACTTTTTTCCTTTTACATGGCTTCTGGCAATCCCAGCTGAGTTGCAGGGAACTCAGCTGGGATGGGATCGACCGTCAGAGCTGGGACCGTCAGAGCCATGGTTCTGGCGATCCCAGCTGAGTTGCAGGGAACTCAGCTGGGATCGTCAGAGCTGGCATCATCAGAGTAAAAGGGAAAAAACTTTTTTCGTTTTACATGGTTTCTGGCAATCCCAGCTGAGTTGCAGGGAACTCAGCTGGGATCGTCAGAGCTGGGATCGTCAGAGCTGGGATCGCCAGAGCCATTTAAGGCTCGTCGGAGCCTTTCGGGCTGGTCTGCCTGGTTACAGGAGAACGACACCCGGCGTATAAGACGACTCCCGACTTTTGAGAAGATTTTCATGTGTTAAAAAGTCGTCTTATACGCCAGAAAATACGGTACCATGTACATCTATCTTTGCAAAGCATATCTTTGTTTCCATTCCATGTCAACCACCATGAACTCACATCACAAAAGACAACAAAAATATTATTTTATACCATAGTTTATCTTTACAATCAGATTTCTTCGCTGCCTTTTTAAAATACAAGATGGGAAATATATCGTGTGCCTTTTCCTATATGCCCATCCGCCATATTTCAACTCTTTGCAGATATTTTGGAGCTCAGGGCAGGTACCCCAAAATGGATTTCCTCCCCCCCCCCCCAGTTTTGATGGGTTCTTCACTGGGGAACTCACTGCCTTCTGAGATGTTTTAAAATATAAGTGGAGAAGGCAATAAAGTGGTGAAACTATGCAGCAAACAAATTAATATGCTCACCATAAAAATGCTAGACAATGGTTTTCAATATTTTACGGGGCCTTCTATGTGCATAAAACATTTTTTCAAACTCTCTCTTTAATGTGCCCTCTTGCCTCTAGGTCTGCTTTTATTTATTTATCTATTAAATGTAGGCACCACCCAGGTTCAAGTGAACCTGAGTGATTTACAAATACAGCCATAAAACTTTATAAAAGAGACATAATTGAAAGTATAAAATAGAGTGAAGAACAGAATAAAAACAGAGTTTAAGAAGTGAGGTAAAGGGCCACTGTGAGGGTTGCATGCCACTCTTCGATTCCCACGCCAATTAGCAAAGCCAGGTCGTCACATTCTTCCAGAAGGACAGAAGAGTGAGGGCCAAACTCACCACTGAGGGCCAAACTCACCATTGAGGACAAGACCTAGAGAAGGGGCAGTGGCAGAGAAGGCTCTTTTCCTAGACCCCACCATGAAATTCCTTAAACAATAAGATCCATAACATATCCTCCCAGTCTCACCAGTGGGAATGGTCAATATAATCAGGAGTGGGATTCAGCCTATTCGGACCAATTCAGGCAAGGCAGTTGCTCCGACAATCAGCTGAGAGCGAACTCGTTCGCTCCGATGATCATGTGAGCCCGCCTGCCCGCCCCTGCACTATACTGACCTTTATTTTCTTTTTTTTTCTTTTTCTTTTTTTTTTTGAAGCCCAGTTGATACGCGCAGCAGAGCGGATTGCCGCGCCTCAGCTGTATTACTCACTGGGGCTGCAGTTGAAGGTAAGTTTTAGACCAGTTTGGAAACAAATTGCGCATGCGCCGAGCGCACTCAGCAAACCAGTTGTTACACTGGTTGAATCCCACCACTGGATATAATTCTCAGCAAGAGTGAGTATGATTACTTCTCAGTAAGGTATGAAACAATCTTCATTTGTTCATTTCTTCACCAACAGCCGTGGTGGCACAGTGGTCAGAATGCAGTACTGCAGGCTACTTCTGCTGACTGCTGGTTGCCAGCAGTTTAGCACTTTGATCCTGACTGGCTCAAGGTTGACTCGGCCTTCTATCATTCTGAGGTCAGAAAAATGAGGACCCAGGTTGTTATTGGGGGCAATATGCTAACTCTGTAAAACTGCTTAGAGAGGGCTGTAAAGCACTATGAAGTGGTATATAAATCTAAGTGCTATTGGTATTGCTATTTGTAAGGAATGAAAAATCTCCATTATCATTAACATTTTCATTTATAAACACATACTTCAGTAAATTTTTCTGGAGAGGTGGGTTTCAGCAGGTTTTGACCAGTTCTGGAGAACCGGTAGCGGAAATTTTGAGTAGTTCAGAGAACCGGTAGTAAAAATACTGACTGGCCACGCCCCCATCTATTCTTTGCCTCCTGAGTCCCAGCTGATTGGGAGGAAATGGGGATTTTGCAGCAAACTTCCCCCGGAGTGGGGAGGGAATGGAGATTTTACAGTATCCTTCCCCTGCCACATCCACCAAGTGTCACCCACCATGCCATGCCCACCAAGCCATGCCACACCCACTAAGTCACATCCACAGAACTGGTAGTAAAAAATTTTGAAACCCACCACTGGAGTAGACTCTCAATAGTTGCTATACAAATCCTTTCCCATATTAAGTAATTGTCCAACACTTATGTGGCTTGCCAGAGTGACATACCTGTAATATAATTCTAAATCCCGAGCTGAGGCTTCACTGCCAACATTGGCAATGTTTCATCAAGCATTGGCTGATCCTTCATCACCAACATGGCCATCATATTGAGTTTTCCCCCTAATCCATTCTTTACCTATAAATGTTTCTTTTTTAAATCTACCTTCAGCAGATTCATGCTCCCACATGCCAAGCCATGACTAGAAAACTGGTGAGTTCAGGATGTGAGATAATGGTTTGCCTCTGTTTCCATGCAGACAGGGAGTGCTAGGTGCTGCACCTGTCATTCAGGTGCGGAGACTCTCTCAGAACAGCTGAGGAATGCTGCATTCTCAAGGTCTCTTGGCTGATCAAGTGGAGCTGCCAAGCTCAGTTTTGAAGAGCTTCTCAGCCGGTGTACACAAGTCCTGTAGGAAATGGTGGAGAGCTTTGCTGTGCAATGAGGAAGAAAAAAGAAAGGTTTTTTTTTTTGCCTCCTCTTTGTTAATAAACATCTGATGGACATTTGTTCAGGAACTCCTTTTTCCTATTATAGGGGAAATATATTGTTCAAAAATGAAATTCTTTGGTTCTAAACAATGAAGAGTAACAGCCGATTCCAGAATAGCATTTGCTATTTCATTACAAATGGCAGCTTTGGTCACATTCCAATATTTCTGGACTGCCCCATATCTTCTTTTGCTTCCTTCTCAGAAGCTTTCTCAATGGCCCCCATCAATAGGGGCCTTCTAGTCAGGCATCTGGGAGGGCCCCCCGTTCCTCCCCAAGTGAACAAAAGGTTGTCTCCACCCCAACCCCCACAGCTAGAGCTCAGCTAATGCCACTGAAGATTTTTGTGAGTCTCAAGCAGACCCAAAGCAAAAACAGCCTGTTTTCCCAATAGGACCTACTTTTTGGGTTTGGTTTTCAAATTCAATTAAAATCTAAACAATATTGAAACGAAATGAAACTTTTGAATTTGCCTTGCGATATTTCACTCAAGTGGAGGAGTTTGAGGGGATGATACATGTTTTGTATCACAACCCCGCCCCACTGCCCTTCCCATAGATGTAGATCTGTGAAAAAGCCATACGATATTCAGTACAGAACTACCAAAATATATTTCTAGAACCATTTTGACCAACCTGGTCTCTCCTGGAGAGCTGAGACTACAAATCAGTGATGGAATCCAAATTTTTCTACCAGTTCTGTGGGCGTGGCTTGACTTGGTGGACATGGCTTGGTGGGTGTGGCAAGGGAAAGATACTGCAAAATCTCCATTCCCACCCCACTCCAGGGGAAGGATACTGCAAAATCTCCATTCCCATCCCACTCTGGGGCCAACCAGAGGTGGTATTTGCTGGTTCTCTGAACTAATCAAAATTTCCGCTACCGGTTCTCCGAACTGCTCAAAATTTCCGCTACCAGTTCACCAGAACCTGTCAGAACCTGTTGGATTTCACCCCTGCTACAAATCCCATAATTCCTAGCAAACATTTTGGGCATTGCAGGGCTAACACATCAGGAAGAAATCAGGTCAGGAATGTCTGTTTGAGGACTGGTTTTAAACCCCCTTCAGTGAGAGCCTTATTAAATGCAATCTTGGAATGAGAAGTACTAAAAGCATGGCAGGCATTGGCCTGAACAAAACTAGAAGGATAAGGAAGGAAAGCAGAAAGGATAACCTGAAATGAAAGACTATCAAACAAGAAAACCACAGTAGTGTGTAATTGAGCTGTAACCCACTTAAAGCTATTATTTATTAAAATGAAAGGTGTGTGTGTGTGTGTGTGTGTGTGTGTGCGTGCGTGCGTGCGTGCGTGTGTGTGTGTGTGTGTGTGTGTGTGTGTGTAACAATGCACCTAAGATGATATCTGCACCCACCCTACTTTTGTAGGGTCTGAAGACCTGGATTGCCAATTGTCCTGGGGACCCAAAAGCAGTGCACCATTCTAGGAGCCATGACGGCACAGTGGTTAGAATGCAGTATTTCAGGCAAACTCTGCCCACTGACAGGAGTTCAGTCCTGACTGGCTCAAGGTTGACTCAGCCTTCCATCCTTCCCAGGTTGGTAAAATGAAGACTCAGATTGTTGGGGGCAATATGCTGACATTGTAAACCTCTCAGACGGCTGAAAAAGCACTGTGGAGTGGTACATAAGTCCAAATGCTATTGCTATTGCTATGCTGGAGGTGGCTATTGGGTTAAGAGAAAAACCTCACCTCTCCCCCATGTACTTCGTGTTCCCTTCTTTTAACTTTTTATATTTTTTTATTATCATTGTTATTGTTTTATCATTTTAATGTGAACCAGTTTTTAACGAGCATCTAATATACATCTAATAAATAAATAAATAAAAATAATTATTCATTTTTATTAAATAACTGCATTTTAATTGAACACCTAGTTGGAAATCACAAAATAAGGCAGGCAACGTAAACATTTCAGTTTTCCCCACTATCAGCTAATAGGGTAAACACGATATTTCTGAACTGGGGGGGGGGGGGGGGGGGGACTTGCTTTTCTTAGTTATGCTTCTTTTAAAACCCTTATTATGAATGTATTTATTTACACCGTTTTTAAAAAGTCCAAGTCCCAGCGCTTCTCATCATATCCCTTCACAAGAAAATTGCTGCTATTGTTCTGGCATGAAATGCTAACATATTGATTCCTTTAGTAACCTTTTCCTGAAGCAATTCTCTCCTTTTATAAAGCATATGTTAGTGGAAACCCATTCATCTATATTAAAAAGGGATGGCAAAGATGTTCACGGTTAAATATGAAAAATTCAGATTTCAGCTTTTGCACATTCTAAATCGGTTTAGGAAACACTGGGGAACAGTGAACAAATCCAGCAATTTTTTTTTTTTCAGTTGAGAGAACATGGGTGTAGATTTGTAGGAAGTAATCAAGAATTCTGCTGCAATCTTACGGCCTTTGGGGCAATATCCCAGGAACCACCAGATTTCCTGGATTTTCCTTTTTGCAGAGCTGTTTGAAAGGCAGACCAAACTGTCTTTATTGTAATGGTAGCTGCAAATGCAGCTGTCTTTGCCTAATATTAAAAAAAATGGTGGTGAAGAGTTGAAAACTAAATAAAACCTGCTATTTATTTCAATTAGTTCTATGCTTCTTTTTGAACAAAAGAACAGAGCCACACTTTCTGCTTGGACCAGGGATCTGCAACCTTAAACACTCAAAGAGCCATTTGGGCCCATTTCCCAAACAAAAGAAATCTCCGGGAGCCGCAAAACCCTTCCCATGCCTGACTATTTCCTGAGCAGCCATAAAACTGGCATATGTCGTTGAATTAAACGTTCTGTTTTCTTCTGAAACTTTTCTTTTCTTGGATTTATTCATGGTTGGCCTACCGGGAGTTAAAAAGCTCAATAAATTGTGTGCCGACGGATATCGCACATTGGGGGTTGTGACTCATATTTTGAGCGACAGGGAGCCGCAGCAGAGGGGTGAAAGAGCCACATGCGGCTCCAGAGCCGCGGGTTGCTGACCCCTCGCTTGGACCATTCCATGCATGAGTGCTCACCCCCTGAAAGATAAAATGAAGTGTGGTTTTTTTTAAAAAAATATATTAAAAGGAGATTTAGGCTTCATACAGAACTCTAGAGGCATGGCGTTGTTCTGCTATCCAGTGGACATTTGCATCAAACTGGTAATCCTGCTTGGCATGGACTGGGAAGGAGGACATTCCTCCATCCACTGACTCATAGCCCCAAAGCAGCTTGTGGCCCATACTTTGGGAAAGGCAAGCTATTTGTAGCTTTTGCTTCTCTGCTTCTGTTTCACTATTGATGTTTTGGCTGCTGTATCCCATATTATGGGCTTTTAAGCTGCTTTCCGATGGGGATATTTAATGTCTTACTTTTTTATATATGGGTCTTTTAGTAAATTGCTTTAAGTTCTTATTGCTTTATCTGGTTTAAAAGGGGGTGACATGATAGCAGTGTTCCAATATTTAATGGGCTGCCACAAAGAAGAGGGAGTCAAATTATTCTCCAAAGTGCCTGAAGCCAGGGCGAGAAGCAGTGGATAGAAACTAATCAAGAAGAGAACCAACCTAGAACTAAGGAGAAATTTCCTGACAGTGAGAACAATTAATTGGTGGAAGGACTTGCCTCCAGAAGTTTTGGGTGCTTCAACACTGGAGGTTTTTAAGAAGATATTGGACAATCATTTGTTTGAAATGGTATAGGGTTTCCTGTTTGAGCATGGGATTGAACTAGACGACTTCCAAGTTCCTTCCCAACTCCGTTATTCTGTTAAAAGGCTTAGAATACAGCAATAGCACTTAGATTTATATAGTTCTTTACAGTAGGGGTGAAATCCAGCAGGTTCTGACAGGTTCTGGAGAACCGGTAGCGGAAATTTTGAGCAGTTCGAAGAACTAGCAAATACCACCTCTGGCTGGCCCCAGAGTAGGGTGGGAATGGAGATTTTGCAATATTCTTCCCCTGCCACACCCACCAAGCCACACCACACCCACCAAGCCACATCCACAGAACTGGTAGTAAAAAAATTGGATTTCACCACTGCTCTACAGTCCTCTCTAAGCGGTTTACAGAGTCAGCATATTGCTCCCAACAGTCTGTGTCCTCATTTTACCCACCTCGGAAAGATGGAAGGCTGAGTCAACCTTGAGCCTAGTGAGATTCGAACTGCCAAATTGCAGGCAGCCAGCAGTCAGCAGAAGTAGCCTGCAGTACTGCACTCTAACCACTGCGTCACCGTGGTTCAAATATGCATATATTATACACATATTTCCACCAAACTTAATACATTTATTAATTTAATACCTAGAAATCGATTAACATTTCTTTAAACATCTTGACATCATACAGTTCAGTTACATTTATTATGTATCCCTTTACCGAAGTAGACACACAGTATCTATATATTCAAAAAGAAAGCGGAAATACATGTCTCTTATCAATGGCAACTTGGAACAATATCTCCAGTGGGGAAAGGAGAAGGAGGAAGAACATTAAAATTTAATTCATAACTCAACTTCTTCCAACCTGATGTCCTCCAGATGCAATGAAATTAAAACTTACAGAATTCCCAACATATCTGAAGAGTACTAGGTTAAAGGGAAGCTGGGTTATGTGAAGAGATTGTCCGGCTTTTGACATATGTTGTGGAGACAGACTTCCTTAGCCTGCATAGTAATTTGTACAATCTGTGATTGCCGTGAGCCAAATATCCATACTGTCTATTGAAAACATCACTGGCATTTCAGAACCACATTAACCCAGCCTTATGGTGATTTCTTCCATTTTAAAGGAAGGCCAGGAGATAAATGTTTTTGAAAACATATGCAGCTATTTCTTCTCAAAAACACTTCACTCCTCACAGGAGGAGCTGTTTCCTAATTTATATCTAGGAGTGATTCACTCCTTGCACAGTAACCAGAAAGACACAATTTAGTTGCTCATGCATGGAAAGAAAACTAATAGTTTATGTTGCTTGGGGAAACGGAGGTTAAGCACCCAGGGTGAATTTTGAAGCAAGAAAAGAAAGAAAACAGCAATATAGTTTGCCTGTTTTCATTCTCATATATAAAGGGCTTTGCTTAAATGCCCTAGGACCATGATGGCGAGCCTATGGCATGCATGCCACAGGTGGCACGCATAGCCATATCAGTGGGCACGTGAGCTCAGCTTCAATGTGCATGCGTGCGCCAGGCAGCTAATTTTGGGGTCTTCTGGGCCCACCAGAAGTAGGGAAACAGACTGTTTCCTGCCTCCAGAGGGCCTGACGGGGGGGGGGGAAACCCATTTTTCTTTCTCACCTGGCTCCAGGGCCACTCTAGGAGTTTGGGGAGGGCGAAAATGGACTTCCCCACCACCCTGGAGGACCTCCGGAGGCCAAAAACGTTTTCGCCCTCCCCAGACTCCTAGAGAGGCCCTGGAGCCAGGTGAGAAAAAAAAAAAACAGGCCTACAGGCCATCTCATGCCAGGAGCTGGGGGAGCAGGGGCGTTGCATGCGCATGCACGGGAGCGGGGCGCATAGAATTATGGGTGTGGGCACACACATGCGCAACCCCCCCTCCCCTTCCTGGCACACAATGGCAAAAAGGTTAGCCATCACTGCCCTAGGAAGTCCCCCTAACACACATACTTTGTATTAGGGCAGAGGTGGGAAATATTTAGTCTTTATGGGACCACACAGACACAGTTGTGCATGCATGCAGTAGTGTATATTTAATTTATGCTTGTTCACTTGCTTTCTGTTACCGCTCACCTCATCCTGCTATCCCTCCCATTCGACCAGATATTAAACTTTCTTATATCCCACCCCACCCCAGCTGAGAACAGGAGGAAATAATCCCATTGGTTATTGCAGATAACTGTAGTTTTCCAAGGTTACCCTTGCTGAGACTAAGGAGAACAGGCTTTTCTTCATTTCAGCAGGAACAGATTAAAATCTTTCTATTCTACAGATTAGTAATTTGGTGGAGTAGAGGATCACAATCTACTGGGATGTGATTGTTAGAGGAGATAAATTGAATCCCACCTGTTCTTTTCATTTGCTTTTGATCATTCAGTACTTTTCTCTCTGTGTCCCTTATTATCCCTTTGCCTGCAGCAAATAGAATCGAAGAGGTGGTCTTAAAAAAAATAGGGTAAAAAACTTTCCAGCTTGTTCTTTTCTCTGTGTCTTTGTAATGTCTTCATCCCAGCACCTTTCTTTGTTTCTTTTTTAGTTTCACGCTGAAATGCCTCCTTTAGCCACTTTGCTTCATCTCTTTCATTCATGGCTTTAGCTTTCGTTCTCTGTTCAGCAACTTGGATGGTTTCCTGTGACAGCCATGTGCTTATCTTCATTGGGTTTTTGTATGCTTCAATGGGCTATTTCAATGATTAGGGCTTTTTCATGTCTTCCCATAGTTTTATTTGATTGTTTCCCCATGAAGTTAAGTAAATTGAATCTGGGGCTTGTACTGAGTTTATATTTTTTGTTCCTACATTTCCCAAGATTTATGCTCTTCTTGGTGTTGCAGAAATTGAATTTAAGACAGACTTTGGCTACAAGTAGTTGACGGTCCAAGTCAGGGGTCTGCAACCTTGGCAATTTTAAGACTTGTAGACTTCAACTTCCAGAATTCCTCTGGGACTTGAAGTTCACAAGTCTTAAAATTGCCAAGGTTGGAGACCCCTGGTCCAAATCACAGTTTGTACCAAGTAAAGTTTTAGTAGAAATAAATCTGTTTTTCTATCATTGGCTGCACAAGATGCTATCAATATGGTTGTGGTACAGTCCATTTGGAGATGTCAATGTGTACAATCAACATTTGGTTGAATAAACAATGTCTTGGTGAGTCTCAGCCAATTTTCTTCATAGAACTGCTCCATGCAATCATCTGCTTCATTCCCTTCGCCGAAGCCAAGTCTGCTAACAATTTCTACTTCTGGCATTGAAATCACCCATGATATAAATTATATCTCTTTTCAGCATGTGTTGCATTATTTCTTGAATGTCGGCATAGAACCTCCATTTCTTATTCAGATACATCTGTTGTTGGTGGATAGACATATCTGCAAAATTGTGACCTTCGGAAGTTTACCTCAAGTTCTAATAGTCATTATTCTATCATTTTATGCCAAGATATTTTCAATTGATGCTTTTTCCTTTATTGTCAATGTTGCTCCATGTCTTCTAATGTTGTCACTTCCAGCATAGTACATAGTAAATGCATCTGATAGGCAGTACCTGATTCCAGTTGAATTAATCTAACTGATTCTGAGAATGCCTGTTTTGGTCCTTGTCATTAATTTCTTGATGATATCCAGCTTTCTGTGGTTCATCCTTTGCACTTGCCAATTATTTTCATCATAGGCTTCCTCAGCTTTCAGGCTTCTCATGGAAGCTTCTTCTTTTGCATCACTATTTCCTTACTTCTTGCCAGGTATCCAACTTTCCAGTACCATCTTTGAACTTTTCTTAAAGCGTTGGTGATAATAGTGGAGTAGATCACCTGGCTTTTCTCCAGCCTTGCCCATTTATAACCAGTATGAATTGAATAGTATTGACTCTTCAAGTATGTTTTTTTTTTTTTTAGATCAGTGGTGCCCAACCTCTCTGGCTCTGCAGACAGGCTCCAGTGATGGTGGTGGAGAGGGGATGTATCACACATGTACATGCCACTTATGCAAATGTAGATTTGTGCAACTTGCCTGCCACTTGTGCTGCCCAGTTCCCAACAGGCTGTGGCCCAGTACCAGGCCACGGACCAGGGGTTGGGGATCCCTGCTTTAGATTCTTAGTTTTAGATTACACACGCTAAAAAATATCTTCCTATCTTCTAAACCATCAGTGGTAAACCAATGTTCAGTAGTAATTCTACCCACGCCAGAGAGAAATTTATCATCCTAGTAGCATTTAAGCAAGAATGAATTTTGCTTTCATAAGTTGTACCACCTCTTCTAGAGGTACTACATTTCCAAGACATAAAATTAATTTCCAAACCAACCTGACTAAATGTCAACCTATGCCATAAATACTGATGGTCAGACCCAAAGAATCAAGAATCATACATGGATTTACTTCTGAGTAGTTTCTTTATTGCTGCCTACAGACAGAATTTTGCCAGATTCTACTATGTTTATTTATTTGTTTGTTTGTTTGTTTGTTTGTTTGATTGATTGATTTTTATACCACCCTTCTCCAGCAGGACTCAGGGCGGTGGACAGCCAAAGTAAAAACACAGCATACAAAAATTAAAACAGTTTAAAAGATATTAAATAATGTCGGCCCACAATTTAAAACAACCCAGTTAAAATTAATTTCAAATTAAAACCAAAGGATGGGATCAAGCCAGCCCGGCTAGATGAAATAAGTGAGTTTTAAGGGCCCGAAGAAAAGTCCGGAGGTCCGGTATCATGCGTATCTCTGGGGGTAGGTCGTTCCAGAGGGCGGATGCCACCACAGGGAAGGCTCTCCCCCTGGGGGTCACCAGCCGACATTGTCTGGCCGACACCACCCTGAGGAGGCCCTCTCTGTGCAAGCGTACTGGCTGGTGGGAGGCAATTGGTGGCAGAATGCGGTCTCGTAAATATCCAGGCCCTAAGCCATGGAGCACTTTAAAGGTGGTCACCAACACCTTGAAGCACACCCGGAAGACCACCAGGAGCCAGTGCAGCTTGCACAGGAGAGGTGTCACATGGGAGCACCCCGTCGCTCCCATAATCCCCCACGTGGCCGCATTCTGGACCAGTTGGAGCCTCCGGGTGCACCCCAAGGGGAGCCCCATGTAGAGAGCATTGCAGTAATCCAGGCAGGAGGTGACGAGTGCTTGAGTGACTGTGCATAGGGAGTCCCAATCCAGAAAGGGATGCAACTGGCGTATCAGGCGAACCTGATAAAAAGCCCCCCTGGCCACAGCCGTCATATGCTCTTCTAAAGACAGCCGTGCATCCAGGAGGACGCCCAAGTTGTGAGCCCTCTCCGTGGGGGCCAAAGACTCACCCCCAATAACCAGTGATGGCGCCAGCTGGCTATATCGGGATGCCGGAAGCTACAGCCACTCGGTCTTGGAAGGGTTGAGTCAGAGCCTGTTTCTCCCCATCCAGGCCCGCACAGCCTCCAGGCACCGGGACATCACTTCAAGGGCATAGTTGGGGTGGCCTGGGGTGGAGAAGTAGAGCTGGGTGTCATCAGCGTACTGATGGAACTCCACCCCAAAGCCACGGATGATCTCACCCAGCGGCTTTACATAAATGTTGAACAGAAGGGGCGAGAAGGGTTCTTCTGAAAGACGAAAATCTTTCTGCTGTTAGTCTTTGTGTAACACTATAAAAAGTGGGTAATAAAGTCTCTGTAAGTCATTCCCAACACATTAGTTTGGATGATATCTACTCAATGCAGCAGTGATTTTGAAATTGAAAAATATAATTGCAAGGTGAAACTGATACATACATTTGCAAGATACTATAGGCCTAATAAAAGCTCAGCAGAAGAGCATTTACTTTATACCCTCCAAAGTATTAACTAACAGACTAATATACAGTAGTTATTACATATAGTATGTGAGAGTTGAAAATCAGGTCTGAAATGACATTGTTGGATGGATTCTTTGGATATACAGATACTCTGGTATCTGAATATCCAAAGGCCAGCTGAACCACAGAACTTCTGTATTTGAACAGAAAGCAACTCTTTGACTCTATTTGAGAATCACCAATCTTTTTCTCATGACCATGATGGATAATGAGTTTAATGAACCATATGATGAATATTCAGCCTAATGAAGGACATACACACCATTTGGATGGAAAGTGTATGGAAGGTGCATGCAAGGGTAGGCTAAACAATGATGTGCTAAAGACCAAGAAAAGGTAAAATTATGACTGATGCATCAGGAATCAACTCATGAACTTCCCTGATCAAGAACAGTCCAGGAACTGCCAGACAGACCATTCCCAGCGGTGGGATTCAGCCAGTTCACACCTATTTGGGAGAACCAGTTGTTAACTTTCTAAGCAGTTTGGAGAACCGGTTGTTGGAAGAAATCTTATTTTGTTTCTTTCTACTTTACAGGGCTAATCCTGTAAGGAAGGCAGGGAGGAAACATTCTGGTGTTGTTTCTAGCCTAATCTTTATTGCCCTGCTTACAGAAACTGCCTCTCTGGTTAACCCTTATTACATTGTAGCAGCTAAGGTGAAGCGCCCATCGATGTGAGTGATGTTGAGTTGGCCACGCCCACACAGTCACATGACCACCAGGCCATGCCTACCCAGCTGGTCATTAGGGCAGAGAACCAGTTGTTAAACTATTTGAATCCCACCACTGCCCATTCCCCATCTTCAAAATTGTGACAACATTCCTTGACAAGAATGATGAAAACCAGCTGGTTGGAATCCGTTTTTATGCTATAAAATAAATGAAGATTGTGGAGACAAAAATCCTGAAAGGAAAGGAAACAAGTCTCTAGGTTTTCTTTCTTTTAAAAGAAGCATATATAAATAAAACTTCAATACTTGATATCAATTCGATCGACTGTTTTAAAAAGATTCAATTTTAATTCTCTTGGGCTCTTATTTCATGAAAATATCATACTCACTAGATAATATTTTACTATGTAAAGCCCCACAAAGCCCTCCATTTTTCCAGTTTCATTGAAACATTCATGACTTTGTCTCAGAGCTAACTCCCTTTCCTAATTCTAACCAATATAGCACATCATCTGCCTATAGGCTTATTTAAGCTGAGGCCTTTCATGGTTCACTTCCTTCCATATAAACCAGCCAGCTCAGGTCTTGAGCTTGTCAGCTGAAATCTTCTCTAAATGCCACCTCCAGATGAGTCAGAGAGCTTATGAGAAAGGTGGGACAGGAAACTCCACATCAAGATATGATTGATCCAGAGAAGCTGCTTGGTTTCTAGTTTCATAGCAATTCAACACCTGGCAGTGACATTTTCCCCCATCAAGAATGTTTAAATTTCATTATATTATGGCTTCATATCATTTTAGTTCTATGATGTTTCTCCTTGTTCCAGGTATAGAAGTGCTGCCATTTAAGACGTTTTCTCTGGTTTTAAAGGAACAGTTTGATCTTACGTCTTAGCATTTTCAATTGCGTTTTATTCAAGTGTGGGTTTTGTTTTGTTTTTTAGCTTGCATGATATCCAGAGAAATCTTGTCTGAATCTAATCACCACCTACTGCCATGAAACTTTTAGAATATTATACTCAGTGTTCAGTATTGATAAATCCAGACGTCTGAAGTTGGAATCTATGGTTTTCAGTTGTAAGTGGACACTGCTGTTTATTTAACAAAGCGTTCTGCAGTTAGAAAATGAGACCACAACCATCATGATAATTAAGACTTATTTCTCCAATGTGCACTATGGGAATGGTTTTAACTGAGAGCTGGCAACTTGTTCAGTGGTGGGAGCCAAAATGGATATATATTTTACTTCTCAACACCACAGATAATGTGCAAATTTTCCTCGAGTTGTTATTTTTGAATTGTTTTCATGACTATGGTTGACCATAGATCATTGATCAACCTTCAATGATGCTTCTATAGAGTTATTCAACATTATTATCCATATTTTAAAAATAAAAAAAACATTTTATAATATTAGTCCTTACGCCAATAGCAGTAAGGGTGAGTATTCTGGCAAAAGAATCTAAATATATTCTTACAAATCATGGAATTTGGTAAATATTAGAGAGTTGTTGATGTTAGCCTACTCCCTATAGATTGTATGTGCTTTCAAATACTCTTTCAGGACAAATTTTGCCCAACTGAATTTCAATTTATTCTAGATAACAATTGTGCTAAGGGCGGCTATGTGAGCATGCATTCTGGCAATATATTGTAGCAGACTGGCTTTGCCTTGAGCGAAAAAAAGGAAACTGTCTATAGCCTGAATTTGGCCCAGAAGTCTCTGGTTCTTCCTGAAGCCAAACCTCACTAGGATGAAGCCCAGTAAGATGGGGAAAGCTGAGTTTAATTAACTAAAAAATAATGAGGATGTAGATGCCTCCCATTATATGTAGCTTGTCACTCTCCTAATAAATCAAGAATGGGAATGTCACTGCAGATCCTCTCTTCAGATTCTAGTTTGTTAAGTCTTAGCACTTTGGCTAGTTTCTAAGAGGTTCAGCCATTCTTTCTAAACAAGAATGAGTCGAGTAAACAGAGTTATTTGGCATAATAAACCAGAATTCTCAGGGCTTATCATTGCATCTGTGCATAGTCAGTGCTAGGCCCAAGCTAGCTAAATGAAATCAAAGTATTTAGTTCAGCTAAAGTCCTACAGAAATCAATGGAGCAAGTTAATCATAATTGAATTAGATCCTTGTTTGCAATAAAACTAACTCAGGGCTGACTGTATACATGACAGATGCCATGGACTTAAAAGCCTTTAAAACTATATATACTGCACCCCACCCCACTCTAGAAACTAAACTGAGTGATTCAGTGAGCAGAACTTTTTAATCTTTTGACTAAAGGGCAGCACCTCTATGCTGTTTTAGATCACAAGCAGATGCTTCAACTTATCTTAGTGTGTGGTCTAAAAGTGTAACAATATTTGTGTCTGTTGTTCAGGAATATATACGTATACAATATATATATATATTAGAGCAAAATGACTGCTAACATAAGCCTGATGATGGCAGATGGGATTCTGCCGAAACGTCGCTTCTACCCTTTTAGGGATATATCCACAATTACACGGGAAGAAACCCGAAATATTAACTATACACACATACATACCCGTGAAAACTTACATAAACATATATATATATATATATATATATATATATATATATATATATATATATATATATATATATATATATATATATATATATAAAATTCCCTGAAGAGTTATCCCTGACAAAAATATTTTTTGTAAAAAGGCAATCTTACCAAATTTGTTTTATGGAGTCTAATAAAAGATACTGGCGTGAATCCAGCTCTGTCTGCTGTCTGATGTACATTCTCATTTGCTACAACCCTCTCCAGAAGAAGTATTGGAAAGCAGATGAACTGATGGGAAAAGGCTAAACGCACTTGGCTCACTTCTGCATATGTGCAAATTGGAGTGATTCGGCAGAGTTTGAGGCCAACCTTTTATCAATCCTGCAGTAGATAGTAGATCTACCTAAGTAGGTAGGTAAGATGATAGATGATAGATAGATAAATAGATAGATAGATAGATAGATAGATAGATAGATAGATAGATAGATAGATAGATAGATGATAGATGATAGATAGATGATAGATAGATTCATTTCATTTCATTTCACCTACTTGTGTCTTAGAATTTTAACTTTATGCCTTAGTTTTAGATACATAATACTCTTTTTGTTATCTGTAGAGGTATAGTTTTTACTGGTAATAATAGTGGTAATAATATTCTGTACTGTCCTTTTAGCTCAGGGCTGTCAAACTCTCGGCCCGCAGGCCAGATGCGTCATGTTCTGGTCACACCCACACCCTGTTTAGTGAGGGGGGGGGGGAAAGTCCTGATATGTCACGTGACGCCACCATGATGATGTGAGTTTGACACTCCTGTTTTAGCTTATCCTTTCTACCAGGGTTCCCCAATCTTTATGGTTTTGCAGACCGGTGGGAGACAGAAAGAGGATGGTTACGCAAGAGCAAATGGAGTGCGTATGCATCCACTGTTCATGTAAGTGGGGATGCATGCTTGTGTGTGCTTGCCTGGTACTTCCGTGGCCTGGTTCTGAACAGCTCAAGCCCCAGAGGTGGGCCATGGCCCAGGGGTTGGGAACCCTTGCTTTCTATTCCACCTTCCTCTTTCACTGCTAAACAGTTCGTTAATTGTTTTCTTTGATACTGGTCTTGGACTGAAATAAACTTTGAACTGAATTGAGTTTGTATTCTAGAGGCCTGAACCTTTTCCCCCAGAAACTCTACCTTTAATTCAGAGTGTGTTTCTCTGCTGTTACGGTTCTCTGTATTTTTTGGTCTAATATTTCTTCATGGCAAGTTACCAAAGTCCTCAGTTTCACATCAGTACAAAGAATCAAATCTCTCTGAATGTTCTGAGTAGCTTCTGTATACTCGGGATCTTCGTGTGCATCTTTGAGCAAACACAAGTGCTCTGGATAAGAGCCATATATTTTTGAAGTTTTCTCTTGAATAAATTTGAGAACTGTGTTTTTATTCTTCAATGCATATATTTCTTCAATGTGTGCGTTTTTATTTACAGTGTTATTTATGGGCAAGTTTCACCAAACTCTTTGTTCAAATGGAATTCATTTTTGTGCAAGAAACTTTTCCGTAACAAGCTTTTTTTAAAAAAAATTGGCAAGCCTAATTGCAAAATTTGGAACAAATTTCTAATAGCTATGTATCTGTTTATATCCTGCCTCAAAAATAAAATTAAATACATTTACTTTCAAATGCAAGCCAAAATATTTTTTCTATATCTCCAGGCCTAGAAGAACAACATAGGATTTTTGACTGAAAAATCAAGGGAGTCTGCAGGCCCTGATATCACCAGATAAAGCTAGAGAAAATAACATTTAAAATCTTAGAGAACACTTAACAGTTACTGTAGAAACTAGACAATACAGAACTATATAAACTATTTCAATGTAAGGCAGCTTCCTAAATTTCCTACAGAGGTGTTCAGTGCTTTGAACTGATTATTTTTTAAAAAAGTACTTTGGAGCAACTGGAAGCATGAAAACAATTTCCCTCATCAAAGCAATTATGTCTTTTCCTAGAATTACACGGCAACCACAGAAGGTAGTCACATAACTCCAGGAAAAGACACAGAGGTCCTTATAAGAGTTGCAGATAGATGCTACATTCTCACACTTAGAGAGTTGAAAGCATATTTTAGAGACAAATCTAAAATATTGCACAATAAAGAATTATTTTCCTCTCTTACATTTCTGATTGTTCATATAAAAGAAATACAACATTTTACTAGATATAACTTCCTGATATAGCTCTCATTGTGTGCTCTTATATATGTACTTTATTTATTTTGGCATCTTTTATTCCACATGCCTTGGTGGGCTTCCCCATCCTGTCAGTGGGAGTTACAGGAAGTGGTTTGAAACTGCAAATGTCATCTCACACGATTCCAGGCTAAGTTATGTTTATAGCCCATTAACTGTAAGGATTTCATTAGTGATCTCTACTTTTCTTCTTCCTAACTTAAAAGAGTTTGAAATAGGAATTCTATTTAGCAGTGCCGTTTAACAAAAATGTATAATTCATTGCTTTCCAAAAGATGGTTCTGGAAAACTCATTTGATTCATTCATTCAATACTCAGTTGGTTCCATCAGCCAGGAACCGTAGGTCAAACAAGACAGGAAAACTTCCTTTCACTTGCCAATTGTTATTGCATTTTATAGGTCAGGGAATTATAAACAGGTTTAAAGACTTTGCAATAACAACATTTCTTCCTCAATGCACCTTTTCATGGGATTTGTTGGCAATAACACATTTTTGTTAATCAGACCCAGTTTGACCATCATATGCTTCCTGCCTAGTTGAATGCCTCTAGATTTTATAACCACAAGTGCCTAACTAAATTTATGATTGATTTTTGATGTTCTAAATTAGTGTACTAACCCAGTAAACACTGAAAAGATATTGTAAGTATCACTTCAAACAAAAAAATAGTACTCTTGAGATGATCATAAGAGACCCCTTGTAATGCTTTATTATTTTATTTCCTTGAGATATCTCCAATGTTTCTTTTCTGCCCCAACTTGGTTACTACTGTATACTGAATATGACTCTCACTGATGTAACTTCCCCATCACAAGACCCATCATAAGACTTTCACTGATGACTCAGACCTGGCCCATCACAAGCCTTTCAGTTGACACACCTACACCTGAAGCCTTTATAAAAACACTGACTCCTCTAAATTCCACTGAAGAACCGGTTTGGTGATGTCATATCGCCACCACTACTGGCTCGGCGGAACCGGGAGGAACCCACCACTGATGTCTAGTTTAATGAAAAGAAGGACTAGGGGTGACATGATAGCAAAGTTTTGATATCTCAGGGTCTGACACAAAGAAGAGGGAGTGAGGCTATTTTCTAAAGCACCTGAGGGTAGGACAAGAAGCAATGGGTGGCAACTAATCAAGCAGAGAAGCAGCTTAGAATGAAGGAAAAATTTTCTGACAGAACAATTAATCAATGGAACAACTTGCCTCCAGAAGTTGTGAATGCTCCAACACTGGAGTTTTTAAGAAGTTGTTAGATAACCATTTGTCTGAAGTGGTGTAGGGTTTCCTGCCTAAGCATGGGGCTGGACTAGAAGATCTTCAAGGTCCCTTCTAACTCTGTTATTCTGTTACTTCTATTCCCTTTCACCTTCCTTAGTTTACTTCTCCCAAATACAAAGGGAACTATGGGTGTGCATTTAAATGCTTTGTATATTTACAACTACCTCTTTTAAAAGAAAACATACTGAACTTCCAGAGCTACAAAATACTATTAAGTTATACCTACCAATCACCCTAGCAGCATTTTTATATTGTAACAATGAAAAAAGCTTTTATTTGCTACAAAATCTTTAGCAGTAGGATTAATAAAGTGAGCTAAATCTGGTTAATTAACAGTCCTAAGTATAAAAAGAAGAAAATAAGGTCATTACGCACAATTTTGTTTGTGCTTATTTTATTTCATTTGCTTTCTGTTTAATCTTCCTGCAATTGGGGATTCATCTTCAATTTAATGTTATCTTCCTTTTGGGGAAATAGTAATAACAATTGCTCTATCAAATGGGCCCAATGAAATTTAGAATTCTTAACTTTATCAATGAGTTAAATAACCAATAAAATGCTTTACAAATTGAAAATGCAATCTTATTTTCTGCAGCTTAAAAGAACACCTTGAGCATCACACATGCCTACAGGAGAAGTAACAGATTTGGAAGGATCTTCAGTAGTACCGTACTCCCTGATGGCATAGATGTCTGAAGCACACCAAGATAATGCAAAAAAAGCAAAATGTGTATGGTGACATCATAATCCAAACCCTTGACTTTTGTTCTTGCATGTTGTACTTTTGGACATATGGATGTAGGTCATAGGTTTTTATTGTGATGTCATGATGCATGTTTCATCACACTTCCTGGTCCCACCCTATCCCCTTTTGTACACCTATGCTTGGGAAGTAAAGGTTTTGGGTCCAGTAGAACTGCCTATACTTGTTGAACTGGATCCCATGGGTAGTGAACACAAGGGAACAAAAGACACCATGGCACAAATTACATGATTACATAATTTGTATATTGACTTCATGGGATATATGCCATCTCTCTTAATAATGCAATTGTGACTTGCAATGAGAACACATCTACTAGGCTCTGGCTAAACCTTTGTTAAATCTGTAAAGGTGTCAACTGTGGTACTTATTTTATTAGATTTGAAAGGCTGCCAATTCACATAATTAAAAATAGACAATATAGAATAACAGGATTGGAAGGGATCTTGGAAGTTTTCTAATCCTACATCTGTTTGAGCAGAAGACCATTCTGGACCAATGATTGTCCAATGTCTACTTGATAACCCTCACCCACAACTTCTAGAGGAGAGAGAAAAACAATTAAAAATAAAAAAATATTGGATGCCAGAGAAAAATGCATAATACATTACAAACGGACGTGCCAAGAGCTCAATTCCTAATTCCTAGCCTGGGAGCAAAACTATGTTTTCAAATACTTACAGAATTTCTGACCTTGTTTGATAGAAGGGACCCACAGTACCCCACTCTACCTGGTCTTATGAGATGGGCAGAAACCACTGGAGGTAAGTAGTTCTCTAATAAATATTGGGCAGAGCCAGAATAGTTTTTAATGAAAAAGTCGCACAGACATTTACATAGGTTTTATTGGCTTTACTGTCATTTCTTTGTTGTGAACTGCCCAGAGTTGTTGTGAATCAGATGTTATACAAGTTTAATAAATTATTAAGTTTTATTAATGTAAAAATAGAAACTTATTAAATTGTGCAAAAATGGCAACTGGGGGGGGAAGCTAATATTTGATTGAGAAAAGTAGATGTTTTAGAGAAGAACTTGCAAAACTATTCATCTGGTTTCTATAACATGTCCATAAGAAGGGAAAAATCAGCATATTCAGATTTTAAAAGAGCAGGGGAGACAAAACTGCTTTCACAACATTTTATTGCCCTCGTGAAAAAGTAAGAACATAATTTCAAACAAATGTATCCATAAAGAATTAAAACCTGACACATGGAATATGCATTACAAATGCCAGAGTCAGGAGGCAAGTTTAGGACATGCTTATATATATTCTTCCACTGGAATCAAAATATTAACTTTAGCTGAGTGATGCTCCAAGTTTTAATGATATAAGGGGGGGAAATCATGAAATGATAAAGGATTCATCAAAAACACAAAGAGAATTTGGCTGTTTCTCAACACCAAAAGCCTCACTAAGCAGCTATTTACAATTTTAAATGCCTAGGAAAAAAAATCTTCAAAAAGTTCCAACACATTTGGCTTACATATGCTCATCAATATGCTCCATTTGGCATGGTTTACTTTAAATTTTTGACTATCTGGAACAAACAGATTTACATATTGCAACAACTCTGATAGGATTAACAAAAAAGAGAGCCAGTGACTATGAAAAGCAGAGCTTTCTTGGCACTTAGATGCTAGAACCCCTTGCTGAATTCCATTAGAACATATGCTCAGTCAGGTCATAGGCTATTAGTGCCTTATTTATATTCTTTGGAACTGTTGTTCATTTAGGATTATTACTGCATGTTATACCACTATGTAGGGCAAATAATGAATGATCTAAAATAAATATTCAGCAGTAATGCCCGCATTTGGGAAGCACTTTAGTTTTGTTTCCTCAATAGTCAATATTTGGTAATTTCTAGTAATTTCTGAGAATCCTTTTCAGATTGCAAATGTACTTCCTTTTTTCATGTGGTTCCTTTGAGGCTAGTTCTGCATTATTTTTTTTAAAAAAAATTCAAATCCTGTTACATTGATGTTCACATTTGATGCATGTTTTATAGTAGAGATTTCTTCAAGAACTGGATCAGCATTGTAGTTCTCCTCTACGTGCCGGCAGAGCTGGGGGGGGGGAGATGGAACAGATGCAGGGCACGAGGGGGCACGAGGGGCACGAGGGGGCTACGAGCAGCCCACCCACGCCTTGTTTTTGGCCTCCATGGTCTCCAGCACCACTCTGGCTGCCAAAAATGGCCCACACAGGAGCCTCGTGGGGCCTCTCCGTGGCCTGTTTTTGGCCGGCAGAGGCACCGTGGGGCAGTCCTTTGATATTTCCAGGCCAGCCCTATGGGCCAGATTTAGGCACCCCTGTTTTATAGTAACCCTATCTAAAAAACAATGGATTGCATCCACAAAAACCAAAACAGAATTCATCTTCTACAAAATAAAGTTCTAGCATCTTTCACCAGCTGCTTATGAGAACTGACGAACCCTCATATATGTTGCCTTTCAATTTAAGTTTATAACAAGCCCTAAGCAGACTCATTCTGAATAATTCTCACTGAGTTCATAAACATTATTCTACACTAAGCATCTCTAGCAATGCCACATCAGTTTCTAGAAAGTTATTGTATGGACAATGCATAGCTGATTATTGAGAGAAAGAGATTTAAATACTGGGATATGAAGAAAGAACACTTCAACCAGTGGTAAAATGTAAAATTTGTTACTACTGGTTCTGTGGGTGTGGCTTGGTGGGGGGGGGTGTAATGTGACTGGGAAGGCATGGCCAACTTTTTTTTTTCTTTTAAAAGCATTTTTTCTACAACCTCTTCAGCCGAAGAGGTTGTAAAAAATGCTTTTAAAAGCCTCTGACAATCAGGCAACTCAGCTGGGATCGTCAGAGGCTTTTAAAAGCATTTTTTTCCTACAACCTCTTCAGCCGAAGAGGTTGCAGAAAAAAATGCTTCTAAAATCCTCTGACGATCAGGCAACTCAGCTGGGATCGCCAGAGGCTTTTAAAGGTATTTTTTTTCTACAACCTCTTCAGCCGAAGAGGTTGCAGAAAAAAATGCTTTTAAAAGCCTCTGACGATCCCAGCTGAGTCACACGATCATCAGAGGCTTTTTTTTTTTCTTTTAAAAGCATTTTTTTGGCCGAAGAAGTTGTAGAAAAATGCTTTTAAAAGTGGGGGGGAAAAGCCTCTGACGATTGTGCGGCTCAGCTGGGCATGTGGGGGGGGGGCAGGGATTTTTGCTACCGGTTCTCCGAACCACCCACCACCATCGCTACTGGATCGGGCGATCCGGTCCGAATCAGGAGCATTTTACCCCTGACTTAAATCCAGTAACAGTTCACCACCTCAGATCATGAGTTCTAAGGACAATTAATATACTCTTTAACAGGATACTATTAAACATGTGAAATTTATAAAAAGAACCCAGAATGTAATCCAGGCACTTTTTCAGCATGCCATTACAATTCATCAGAGAGAAAAATCTTGTTTTACCTTTGATATCATGGATATTGAAGCTACTGGATGCTTTAAATCAAAGAAGAAAAAGCAGGGCTCTAAAAAATTAGATCAAAATACAAAGCTACAAAAGACAAAAATACAACTGACAGACAGAATTGGTTCAAATAAGCCTGTCACTGAAACATACCTTAAGGCTCATGAATTCATTGACTTAAGAATCCATTTCATCCACTAATTCTAAAATAAAGTTAACACGGGGTGAATTTCTTGAGTTTTATGTGGGAAATATTTCATTTGAATACACCTTGATTGAGACTTATTTCATCACCTAGAACCGTGATGGCAAACCTATGACACACGTGCTGGAAGTGGCGCACAGAGCCATCTCGTCAGGCACACCAGCTGTTGCCCATTGTTCTTCCAGGTTCCGGTGCACATGTGTGCACCGGCCAGTTGGTCTTCGCGCATGCGGGACCATTGGAAACTGGAAGAGCAGCTCCCTGGCATGCATACACACTCCAGGACACACTGGCCAGCTGGTCTTCGTGCACGCATGCGCACCAGAAACTGGAAGACCTTGTGCACAAGGGAACTGATCTTCCAGTTTCTGGTGCTCCCCCGCATGCGTGCACGCTCTCCCGTTTCAGCATTCGGTGCCGAAAAGGTTCGCCAACATTGACCTAGAATGTGTGAGAATCCTTTGATTCTGTAAATACCAGCTTATGCCACATTGAAGATGAATTTAAATGAAATAGCCACCACCAGAAACTAGTATAGCTTTGTGTGTGTATGTATGTTTGTGTGCTTATGTGTATGTTTTATTGACTTACTTAACACCATAACCATTTTAGAAATCTACACACATAGAATTCACATGAGATGAGCAGCATATCAATTTAATAAATTAAATAAAATAAATAAAATTATTTTATAGTTGAAATAATTAAAACAAAAAATAAAACAGGCTCTTACTGTACAATTATAAAAGCACCTTTGGAAGTGGTATTGAACAACACATAACTTTTATCCAAATAAATGCTTTTATTACTGTCAGAGTGAATGTCCTTCCAGCTCTTATCATACATCAAACACCAAGGCTTTTCTGAACCTAAGCACACCTGAAGCTCACCTTAGACTGTTCTTTGTTTTCTAAAGGATTCAAAAGAACACTGTGCTAGATAGAAGTTGTGTTGATGCAACATACCCATTCATGGTTTAAATAAACCATGTTTTACTAAGTTTACTCAATCGTTTGGGTACAGGATTCAGGTGATACACTTGAATGTATTGGCTGAATTCTCACAACAAAATAAGCCAAAAAACTAGTAAAGATGTTTTGGTCAATTATGTCATTACACTAATGCCATTAAACCTGAAGGGGAAGCGTCATATGGTAACAATAATTACCATAAAAATCAATTGGGGTGGATTCAGTCACGCTTAGAACAGCAGTGCAAAGGTGCCAGCCTCATCAGAACTGTATTGAAACATTCACTCAAATCCTTTGTTCTACTACATATTTTCTTTAAGGAAACATTTTAGCTGTTAGAAAAAACTGAAGTTTTGCTTCGTTTTAACTAAATTCTTGGGAACATTTTAAAATCTCTCTTCCCTATTTTTTTTTTTATTTATTTTTTTAAAATTTGATTTATATGCCACCCTTCTCCGGAGACTCAAGGCAGCTTACAATGCGCTAAGCAATAGCCTTCATTCTTTTGTATATTTATACAAAGTTAGCTTATTGCCCCCACAAACTGGGTCCTCAATTTACCTACTTTAGAAAGGATGGAAGGCTGAGTCAACCTTGAGCCTTGGCGAGATTCGAACCTGCAGTAATTGCAGGCAGCTGTTCTTAATAACAGAGTGCTTTAGACCACTGTACTACCAAGGCTCTTATTTGGTACTCTTTCCAAACTGAAGTATTAGGAATTCTCTATTGTTCTTTTTTTAATGTGAAAAACATTGTGTACGGTCAGTTCACTGCAAGTTTGAGTTCATTTGTAGCTCGCTCGCTCTCTGCCTCTCTCTCTTTCTCCCTCCCTCCCCCCTCTTCTTTATGAGCATATCCTATTCTATCACAGTGCTGTGAAAAAAATCCTATTTTGCTTTATTATTTTTCCTTTAGTTTTTGTTTTAAACAATAGCATATGTGCCCATCAAAGCATAGGGACAGGAAGAAGAGAAAGAGAGTGAAATGGACCGAAGAATTTAACCGCTACAGCCAATTCTATATTCTGTCATTTGGGAATTAATATTATAAATTCTGCCTGTTAAACTTTAATTTAAAGTGACAAGAATGCAGGGCAGAGCAAATAAACATAGCAACAAAGGAATGGCATGGAAGAAATTCTGCTGTGCCAACTTATTTAAAACCAACTCACTGAATCCACCTTAAAAAGACATCTCTAAAGTCAGTAGTTTATGGTACATATGGAGACTCAACCAAGCAGTTTCCTCACTAATTAAAAGTAGGAATCATTGTCTATGGTCTTCATCATTGGCTTCCAAGGTCATTAAGGAGAATATGCATTCCTACATTTTCTTTCATATGCTATATTCTTCCCTCACTTCCAATGCAAAACTGAAGGGCTACACCAAAAATGCCACATCTGCTGTGCTGTAGACCTAAAACTGGTCTTTAAACAGTTAAAAGGTGTGGATGACTTCTAGAAACTCTCTCTGGAGTTTCATCACCTCCAGTTTTAATAGTGCCTGCTCTATTTTCGGCAAATGCTGATGCAGTCTTCTGGATGGTGCCAGCTTCATTATGTGATAATGTCAATCATCAGCAAATCCTGTTATGGGAATGATTTTGCATCCACGTTTACCATGAACTGTATTTTTATGAGTGCATTTTAAATCGCCACTTATCGGTACTCTAGGAGAGCTACAGATCTTCTTTCGGCTTGTGTAGATGCATCTGTAGGCAGGTTCACACATGCAAATAAAGAAATCTCCACAATTTTTCTTATTTATTCAGGGAAGAGGATATGATGACATTCCACTTCACAAAGTATTCCCTTTTCTCATCATTTCTGCATGTCACAAATTCGCTCACATACTGTATACTCCTGAAAATATCCTAATATTGGAGAAATTTCCTGACAGAACAATCAGTGGAACAACTTGCCTCCAGAAGTTGTGAATGCTCCAACACTGGACATTTTTGAGAAGAGCTTGGACAACCATTTGACCGAAATGGTATAGGGTTCCCTGCCTGAGCAGGGGGTTGAACTAGAACAGAGGTGTCAAACTCATGTTGTCATGGTGGCATCACATGACGTATCAAGACTTTTTTCTCCTTCGCTAAACCGGGTGTGGGCGTGGCCAGTGTGTGACGCATCCAGCTCATGAGCTGGGAGTTTGACAACCCTGAACCAGAAGACTTCCAAGGTCCCTTCCAACTCTGTTATTCTGTTATATCCTTGTGTTGCTGTAATGACAACTAGGCTATGAGATTTGAAAGCCCTGCCCATAGCAATGATCACAAATTTAAAGAAAACTTAAGCTGATAAATAACATAGCCTTGTTCCAGTGGAATATATTCCATACCTTGGCCTCTTACATTTTTAAGGTTTATTTTTATCATGCTATTTGTTGGTTTAGTACAATATTTAGAAATTCATTAAAAAAATTAGTATGTAAATCCTTTCAGTTAAATGACATCAGGGTTTTGTTGTCAGTGTTGAGATTGGGTAAGTTACAAGGTATTGAGTCTGAATGGAATCCTTGCTGATTACATAGATGAATGATGACCTTCTTGACTTGTCATTGGCAATAATTTATAGCACCATTTATGGACCTTGCACTAATCTCTTTGATCTCAACATTCACTTCATTCATTTTCTTCCCCTTCTTCTTTTCCCAGTCTCACTAAGATTAATCATCTTTTTTCTGATGCATCATTTTTTTGCATCAGATGCCCAGAGGATATGAGTTTCTGCTTTCTGATATCACCACATAAGAAGAGTCTGTTTTTATTTTGTCCAGGGTTGATTTCTTAATTCATCATGATTCTCTTAACAACCCTCTCCAAATTTGTAATTTAAAGGCATTTATCTTTTGTTTTCTCTTTCTTTCTTAGTGTCTGGAAAATATTTTCAATGAAATTATTAACAATGCAAATATGATTCAGGAAGCATTCAGGTGAAATAATAAGAGGTGGATGTGGATGTAGGAATATATCTGAAGTAGGCAAAAATTCAGCAGATCTAATGAAATCACTCATTACATACTCAAAGTAGGTCAGAGAAGATATTAGTTTTAAATATGCTTGCTCAAGAAAAAAAGAAGAGGACACAGTAATGTAGTCATTTTGTAAATATGGATTTAGGCCAAAATAAAACCCTGCTTTGGTGAATCAATCTCTATAGAGCTGATCTCAGCATGAGATGGGCAGTCTCTAAATTTGATAAATAAATAAACTACTTACACTTCAATTTTTATGAGTCTTTTCCATCAGTTAAAAAATTCAGGAGGATATTGAGAAAGTCAAGAGTGTGATAGAAAATTGTATGTTAATAAAATATGTTTCATTTTGTAAGGATAGTATTGCTGTTTTTTTTCCCCCTAAACATTTCTCTTATTTTAAAGTCAATAACGGTTTTTACACCTATCAAAATTTTATGATAGAAATGTATTTGAGTTCAAATGAAGAACCTACTTGAATATACTCCAATACTATAATATTACTGATGGAATACCAATAAAAAGAAACAATGGAATAAAAATATAGGATGATTTTAAACAAACTTTCATAGCAAATCTGGGAATCACCTAGTAGGCAGCTGATTAGATTCAAGCTACATACCAATCCCACAGACCAAAGGCTTAACAAAATGTGCAAACTATTGTGCAATATCCTTAAATTCTCATGCTAGCATAATAATAGTTGGGACTATCCCAAAACAGATTAGACCTGTGCAGGGAAAAAGAGATGCCAGATATTCAGTCTGGCTTTAGAAAAGACTAAGGAACAAGTGACATTATTGCTGATGTATACCAGATATTGAAAAAGTCAAAAAGTACCATTGATTCATTGGGGCCTCATTGATTTAATAATAGAATAGCATGGCCTATAGCAAAATTCCCCAACCTTTCTGGGTTGGTGGCTTGGAACAGGGGGAGGGAGGAAAGAGGGAATGATTTTGTGGGAGGGACAAGCACAGGTACGCATGTGTGAGCATCCAGAATGTTCATGGCGATGCTCGCATGAGTGGGGATGCAAGCACCAGCAACAAGGCTCACGCGAGTGAGGCCATGTGCACACACAGAGGCACACACACCAGCTAGCCCCTCGGGTAGCTCATTGGCGATTACTCCACGACCCGGTAGTGGGCCGAGGACCACAGGTTGGGGACCCCCTGGCCTATAGCATATAGCATATATCTAATATATATATAATCAAAGAAATTTTAACAAGATAAAAACAATATCAGAAAGAAAATAAGAAAATAAGAAAGAATAATGAATAAGAAAAAAAATAGAAAAAGAAGAAAAGAAAAAGGAAATATATAAAGAAACAGCTTCTGATCTTTTTGACAGTGGTTATAAATGCATTTTATTTTAGCCTCTTTAAGATTACATCATAATTTCCTTCTTTCCATAAACTACCTTATTTAATTCTCATACTCATAAATCACAAGTTGATTTTTTTTTTCAGCAAAAAGTCCATAAGAGATTTCCATTCATTGATAAAAGTAGTTATTGAACTTTCTCTAATCAAATAAGTTAATTTTACCATTTCTATTAGGTCTGCTATCTTCAACAAACTTGCCTCTGCCTTGGGTATTTCAGAGTTGTTGTTTTTTTCATTTTTGTGCATATAATTATCTCACAGCAATCATCATAGTAATATTCCATGGCTCTTTTCTAATTGACTGTCCATTAATCTCAGCAAGAAAAGTTCTGGTTTCAGTTGAAGGTTGATCTTTAAACATTTTTGTATCATTATATGTATTTGAACATAGAAATATCTGGCTTTTTTTACAAGTCCACGAGGCATGATAAAATAACCCTCGATGTTGTCCATATTTCCAACATAAATTTGAAGTATGTACTGTAGACAATTTTTTATGGAGTCATATACCAGCAGTATGTTTTCTTTATAAAAATTCTCTTTGAAGTTATAATATAATGTACATTTCAGTCCTTTTAACCACATATTTTCTCACTATTCTATCAGTAGATTGTGTCTGAAGTTCTTAGCCCTTTTTATCATACATATTTTTTCACTTGTACTTCCACTTCAAGTTTCTATAAAGTTTATGTGTTTTAGCAATTACATGTTCATCATTTGTACATATTTGTTCACATTCTGTCTTCTGCCACTCATTTAATATCCTACTAATAACTTTTTAAAAACAATTCTCTATCCAGAATCCCACAAGGCTTTCATTCATCCTATCCTAAAAAAAAAAATCCCTGACAAGAAAGTGACTTCTATTTCTTGCTTCTTCATCTCATAAGTATCCAGATATACAATATATCCTCTACAGTTGCTCAATTTTCTGATTCCATATTTACCATCAATTCTTATTTATTTCTGAAGAATTGTTGTCTGTATGTGAAAGAACAAAATACTTTTTCATTATTTTATTTTTCAAAAAAAAATTGACAAAATACCTATTGCTTAACGCATTGTAAGCCGCCCTGAGTCTCCGGAGAAGGGCAGCATATAAATCAAAAATTAAAAAAAAAAATTAAATGTATTTTAAAATTCCATACTTCATAAAAGAAAAACCTAAGAAAGGAATAAAAAACTATCTTTTTTTAAAAAAAAAAATAGGCTGTTACTGAAGAATTTATTAATTTCTTTTCTTTTTCTTTTTTCTAGCACTTCTCTCTCTTCTTCTCCCTCTTCATAATTGTGTAATTGTTTTTGCAATTAATTGTATTTTAGCAGATATAAATATGTGATAAATTCTATCAAAAAAAAAGATAGGAAAATGAATTAATGGAACAAAAAAGAAATAAAAAGCTATATCAAATTGAACAAGAATTTTCAGAAAGATCTAACAAGAGATTACTATTATAACTAAAAAATTTATATCATTTAATCTAATATTAAAATCAAATAAATAATCATTCAGAGAGGCAATCATTATGATAAAAATCATCAATCAGAATTTCCAATTAGTAGAAGTTTCTATCTGGTTTAAAAACATCTTTCCTTATTACAATGAATCAGGTAAAATCTAGTATTTGGAAGCTTATGCTAAGAAAAATCCAAAATTTGGATGTAGTTGAGGCCTGAGTGCAAAATTAAACAATGTAGCTTTAATGGTACTGTAAGATTTTGTAACACCAACAAGATTTCCCCTGCCATAATTCACAATTATGAGGCCATGGGTTTATTACCATGCAAACTCATGCTTTATTGGTCAAAAAGATAATCTATTATCTTGGACACTTGTTGAGCAAATGCGAACCCAAAAAATATTTTATACTGTAATTGTCATACTGTTGAAATATTTTCATCTTCTCAGATGTTGGGGAAACATGGTTAGAGTAAAGAAAAAAATGGATCTTATATTTTTTTTCCTCTGATGTAGAGTGCTTCAGTTTCTCCCACTATTATGTGTAATTCATGTCTCCCACCCAAAAAAATTTAAATCAAGAAAATGGTACAAATAGTCCTCAATTTATGACCACAATTGAGCCCAGAATTTATGTTCCTGAGAAATTTGTTAAGTGAGTTTTGCCCCATTTTACAACTTTTCTTGCCACATTTGTTAAGTGAATCACTGCAGTTGTTAAATTAGTAACACGGCTGTTATGTATTTAGCAAGTTTGGAGCTAAATATTGTTCAGTAGTTGAAATATTCAAACAGTCATCAAGGACAGCCTGAGGATATATTGAACAGATTTAAATTATGTTCATTTCTCCTGAAAATTAAAGAAAAACATTTATCTTTAGGCCACAAGTCTTTCAATTGCCATTATTTTTAAATTGTCATGTTTCTAATCTCACTTTAGACATCAACATATATCTAAAGGCAGAATTGGGTGCTTTCAATGAACTGGTAATATTGAGTGACAATGACTGTGTTTTATGTCCAAGTAACCTCATATGGTTGGTAGACTGTTTGGAGACAGTTTCATCAGAGCCTCTTAATCTAGAAAATTGGTAATCCTTGATTTATGACCACAACTGAGCCCAACATTTCTGTTGCTGAAAAATTTGCTAAGTGAGTTTTGCCCCCTTTTACAACTTTTCTTGCCACAGTTGTTAAGTATAACAATGCTAGTAGATTGTTAAGTGAGTCTGGCTTCCCCATCAACTTTGCTTCCCAGAAGGTCGCAAAAGATGGTCACATGACCCCTGGACACTGCAACGGTCATAAATATGAACCAGTTGTCAAGCATCTGAATGAAAATCATGTTGCCATGGGGATGCTGCAACCGTCGTAAGTGTGAAAAATGGTCATAAGTGACTTTTTGCAGTGCCGTTGTAACTTTGAACGATCACTAAACAAATTGTTGTAAGTCAAGGACTGCCTGTACTTGCATTTATCCTGTCATTATCTATGATTATTTCTACCACTAAATGCTGAATTTTACTGCTGTCTACCAATTCTTTCTTTTCCATTCTTAAAGCAATTTGAAAACTTAACTTGTTTTTAAAGTGAACACTTTTCCATGGATTCTTATATCTGAGCAGCTCATAGTCTTGTGTTTTTAACAAATATATGACATCAACAGCTGATTCTTGATGCTGTCTGCCAACTATACAAATTCTCTCTCCCTGCATCCTGCCAAAACCCACTCATCTCATCTCATCTGAAAGAGGTAGCAAGGTTAACACAGAAAGATTGATTGTTCTCATTTCTGCAAAAATAGCAGGAGCTCTCAGCCTGAAACCCAGATGAACAAGAAGATTGACTGACTTCTGCTTCCTTTGAAAATTTCTCCAGACCAAAAAAAAAAATAAAAAAAATAAAAAAATTCATAGTTGCAGTGAAAGTGTATTTGGCATGAACACTTAATTACGGCCAGAAACTAACATCGGTTGTTAAAAGTTGCACATCTTATTGTTTGAAGAAACATTTGGCATTAATCAGAACATAAGAAACTTTTGGTAGCAGTTAGCTGCAATTAATTAATTTGTGCTTCCTTCTCACCATATTAATTCTTTTATGTTCTTGTATTTCAGTCATGCATTTTAATACTCATTTCTTGTAATGAAAAGCAGAAGCTGATGCTTTAGGTTCCATGATACAGAGGGTAATGGGCAAATGTTTATGGCACATGGGCTACCATCCATTTACTTATTCAAAGTTGTACAGTAAATGGTTCGTAATCAATATTTACCAAGTGTGGCATGGGTAATTTGGATCAGATTCAGATATATATTCTCTTATGTGTCTGGATTTACAATACACACTCACACAGACACAAAATATATGTATATGTTTCTTTGCATTTTTATGGTTATTAAATGTCGGGGTTATTGTTGTTGCTGACATACAGTTAATCAACACTTGTAATGAACTTCTTATTTGCTACAATACCTCTGATTTCTTTTTACGACAAAATACATTAGCTCAGATGCTGGTCATTAGGCTGTGATGTGGGTGAGAAAAACTTTACACAAGATTCACATTAAATGCAAGTACATGCGTAACATCATCCTGAATGTACCCAGGAAGAAACATAAATTAGTTTGGCACAAAGCAAGGATAGAAGAAGTTAGAAGCCAACAGTATAAAAGACTTTGAACATTCAAAGTCAAATAGTCTCTGACTTTGTAAAATCAAAGTCTTTCTAAAGACTCAGAAACATGAATCTGAACATTCACCAAGTCTAGGAGATGCAGAAAAACATATTTCTCTTTTCCAGAAAACTTCCCCCAAAGTATTTCTTATAGCGATGTTTCTCATTTTCAGCATGTTGGCTGAGGAATTATGGGAGTTATGTCCATACACCTTAAAATCACTGAGATTGAGAAACACTACCCTATAGGATAGGCAATGTCTCAGAACACCGCTGACTGCTCCATTCTAAGCCACCCCACAATACATACATGGAAATACATCAAGAATGCAATAATGGAGAAAGCAGAAATGCATAAACACACACAAACACTATATATGCACCTATCCTATATGGTCCCACATACAGTACACCGACCCTGACTAGTCCTTCTCTTACAAATATATAAAGAGCCATGCATGCAGACAACATACAGTCCCTAGAGAAAAAGAACGTATGAGCACAGATATAACACATTATTTCATTGATAAGAAGAGAAAACTACAAACGCTTCCTATGACCATTGCTGTGGGATAGCCAGAATCCAGAAATCATGCTCCACATACTTTGTCTATTTTGTTTTCAGATCTTCAGAAATTATGTGTGGTCTCGTCAGCTGCTTCTGCTGTTCACTAACATCTTTTCTCATTGGATTTGTTTGTGGTCTGTAAACTCCCTTTGTTTGGGAAGTCCAACTGAGTACCTTTTTCTATTTTTTTTTAAATGGAAGTAGCTTTTAAAAATCAAGTCTCAATAATTTGACCAATAATAAAATTATACTGATTTTACATTGTAAATCTTAAAAAGTAACTATTAAATATGCAGAAAAAATGTAGCTTGATTTAATGCTATATTAAATTATAAAATGCTATAAAATTAAATGTGATATTAACACTGTGTTATTACCTCCATCCAGACTACATTCTTTTTCACACATTTAGGAAAGCATATTGTTATCCCATATTATTGTGCCCTATAAATAATAAACATATTGGCAGCCTTTTGATTTTAGTGCAATTATTCAGCCAAATTAAGAGCAGATTGGTATAAGAGATTTAGTGGAATATTTCACAGAATCATAGGATTGGATGGGACATTAATGATCAGTGGATTTATGCATTTTTGAAGATTTATTGATTCCTTTGGGACTGAGTTCCAACGTTCCATGAACACAGATGCCTTTTTTAATCCAGCAAACATAATGTGAAAGGGAGGGAAGAGAGAAGAATCTGAAATTCAAATAAATATTCTTGTCATTCTGATTAATCTTTCATTGTTTTTTTTCACCTCTGAGAAGGGATTTTATATGCATTACTTGAGACAATTTGGAGACGTCTTCATATAACCACCTCAAATCATATGTATAATAATACTTTAAAATGAACACTATTTATTTATGTCTATGAAAATTATAAAAATATAAACAATCTCAGGTCACAAAACCAGCATAAATTTGGAATCAACAGCTGAATTGTGAGAGCATCAAAGTTTCTGTAGGTAATGGTGGGAGCATGACTATATGATAAATTTGTACCTATAGGCAGTCAATATTATTTCTTCAGAGCCGGTTAAGAAATTAAAATTTTCACAAGACTAGAAAGCCATAGGTCAGTGATGGTGAACCTTTTTTACCTCGGGTGCTGAAAGCGAGCACGTGTGTGCTGACACCCATAATACAATGACTCCCCCCCTCAGCCCCCACCCCCCATGCATGTGCGCACAACCCCCTGTGCTCCCCCGCCCACCACACATTTTGGATTCAAACCTGGTTCTGGATTTCTTGTGCCTGACATGCCCTGCAGGGTCATTCCTAGACAAAGGATTATTTCTGAAGCTTGCTCTAGGGTAGAATTTTGTATGTGGAGGTGCAGGAAGCTGACAGGTTTGTTTCTTGATGCTAATACAATTTACCAAAAATCCCTTCTTTCATGGGATGAAAAAGACTTAAATGTTAAGGTGAAAGAAAGAGGCAATGAAATGTACAGACTGAGGAGGTCGTGTTTTCATATTTCATTAGTATTTAATGAAATAATCAATTTGTTTATTACTCATTCATAAAGGTAAATTCTAGCCCTTCTGATTCTCTGTTATTCTCCTCTTCTCTTGTCATTATGCACAGTTGTATAACACAGAGTGTTTTTCCCCCGTATCTTCTTTTCCCTGCTGCCATTCACAAAGGAGTAGAGTAGAGTAGAATAGAATAGAATAGAATAGAATAGAATAGAATAGAATAGAATAGAATAGAATAGAATAGAATAGAATAGAATAGAATAGAATAGAATTCTTTACTGGCCAAGTATGATTGGGCGCACAAGGAATTTGTCTCCAGTGCATAAGCTCTCAGTGTACATGCAAGCAACAAATGATAAATCATAATCATAAAATACAATCATAAATCATAAAATACAACCCTCAGTAATAGTCTTGGGATACTAAATAAAGCAATCAACATAAATCATAAGATTCAAACAACAAAATTATAGTCATAAGATGCTAAAGGAATAGGTAATAGGAAAGATGAGAAGAATAATAGTAATATAGCCCTACTGTGTGGTTTGACATCCTAGGGCATAAAACAATGTTGTGGAAATTAGTTGTTTAACAGAGTGATAATATTGGGGGGGAGGGGGGGAACTGTCTGTGTCTGGTTGTTTTGATGTGCAACGCCCTATGTCATTTTGAGGGAAGAAGTTGAAACAGTTTATGTCCAGAATGTTTTCACAGGGTTTCTCTGTCTCGTTCAGTATACAGATTTTCAATGGAAGGTAGGCTGGTTCTAACTGTTTTTCCTACAGTCCTAAGTATCCATTGAAATCTGTGTCCGGGACAAACCTGACAACTATAGAGGTGCAAATGACAGATTCAATTTTTATCTCTGTAATCTGTACCTTTGTAATCAGAGCTCTGTAGTTGGACAGAAAGGTACTTAAAGAAGAGAGGTTAAGGTGCCTTCATGAACTCAGCAAGCATAAATCTCACCATTTTTGACTAATTATGCGAACAGAAAGAGAGAATTGGGTCCCTAATTTCTTTACCCAATTCCTATTTACATACTAATGGGAAATTATTTTACCGGCAACCTAGAAAATTTAACATTGTTTCGCAAAGACTGCCTCTATGTACCTATAAAAAGATGGGACAGTAAGCTGCTATACACATGTCACAGCACCAATCATTCACCACTCAAATTTACTGCCAAATAGCCACCAGTTTACATCTGAGTTCGGCAGAAGGAACAAATGTGATGAATGAAAAAGGTAAATGAAAAAGAATTAACTTTAACGGCACTTCAGCATTTCTAAGCTCTGACTTAATAGCACCACAGGGTGACTCTTACGAAGGAAAGTATTATTGTTGACATACTTCCAAACTAAGTAAGTCAAAACTGCAGGATTCAGGGGCCCTTCTCATTTTGGTGAGCACTATTATTATTTTTTCTTTTCAGAAGGCATACTGGCAATAAAGAAAATCAAACATTATAGGCAGTTCTTGACTTACAACCATTCATTTAATGACCCCTTGAAGTTGCATTGGCACTTTAAAAAGCGACTTATGACCATTTTTCACACTTATGAACATTACAGCATCCCTGTGGTCACGTGATCAAAATTCAGATGCTTAGCAACTGGCATGTATTTATGACGGTGGCAATGTCTCAGAGACATGCAATCACCTCTTGTGAATTTCTGATGAGCAAAGTCAATGGGGAAGCCAGAATCATGGAACAACCTGGTTACGAATGGTGATTCACTTAGCAACTGTGGCGAGAAAGGTAAAATGGGGCAAAATTCACTCTGTCCTGTTTAGCAAGGGAATTTTGGGGTCAATTGTGGTTGTAAGTTGAGGACCACCTGTAATGAAAAGATTTTTATTACTGATTTCTTTCAAAGGTTCCGTTTGGATCTCTTGACCCAGGAACGCTGCATATGCTAAAGGCAGAATGGGAGATTAAGGAATCTTGACTGCTCTGCTTCTACATACCCGGATAGAGCAAAACTGTAATCCTGCTTGCTATAAGTAGCAATTTCAGACCAATCTATTTAGTGTCACTCAAATAAACAGTCTTGTTTCTTTACAGATGGGTTTAAAGATCAATTAAAAAATAACCCTTAGTTTTCATTCACACATTTCCCTGACATCTGTATCTCCTGTATGCACATTTCTTAGCATGCATTGTTTTTAATATAATTTCCCTAAAGCATCTTTTTAAATGAAGCTTCCCCTGATGTGCTGTTGAATATAAATTTCCCTGAATAATCTTATTCTCTCTTGTTTCCTTCGAAGCCATCAGGCTCCATACTGGAGCTGTGCAAAACCTCAAAGCAGCGTTTCACTTCAAAAAAAACCCAAAACCCCATTAGAACAAAAACACCCCTTCAGACCTG
Organism: Pantherophis guttatus; assembly: GCF_059756535.1. Lineage (NCBI taxonomy): Eukaryota > Metazoa > Chordata > Lepidosauria > Squamata > Colubridae > Pantherophis > Pantherophis guttatus. The sequence goes on along the minus strand of NC_142063.1, from coordinate 233,072,399 downwards.
CTTCCTGACATCCAGTAGCCCCTTCTGAAGTGTGGACCTGAAGAAAGCCACTTACACGGCCTTCATTTCAGGCTGGCTTGTCATAGGGAGTCCCTTATTGAAGAAAATATGGAATGGAGAAGATAAATCCTGGCCACCTTGCTAAGATTACTAATAAACTCATAGTTTTGTATGGGCTTCCAGAAACAGATGTTCTTTTTTGGACACATACTGCTTTGTTCCCTTTATTTTGGATTGGAGGACCATCTACGTCATGGGCTATGTTGAATGTTCTCATCTGCCTTGCACTGGAGCCTGTTTGGAGGAGCTTACAAATCCACTTCCAGAGAAATGCATAGTGAAGTCCTTTTGCATCCTTAGATAGAGGAGAGGGCAAGCAAATGAGTTTGGGGGGATGGGGAAACAGCTGCTGTGTTCCATATAGGCAGCCCCATACTGAGAGCATTGCAACATTTGGACCTCAAAGTTGTTAGGCATTCCAAAGTTAGCACAGGGCTGGAAGGAGCTGATCTTCATTATTGGCAAAAATCTTGGTCCAAGGAGCCTCTTAGTCATACTCTACATTCCAGATACACTCGAGACTCCAAGCCACTCTCCTCTACAAAAAGAATGGTGCATTATTTAATGATTGCATCGGAGATCATCCATTGAACTTGCTCAACGCCTTTCATAGTGTAAAAATCCACTGCTGAATCCAGCCTGTTCTTATTGCGCTTTCTAAGGAAGAAGTAGATGCTAAGGCTGCCTTTGTTGACAGGGAAGGTGGAAAGAAGGCCTTTTCCTGTCTTTGAATAAATTGGAGGGTTTACATCTGAGGAGGCCAAACACACTGTAAGCATGTCTGGTGCACACTATTGTATTCAGATTGTATGCATGAGAGGGAATGTCTGTGTGTTTTCAAAGTGAAACACAGCAACATGTCAGAAACGAATAAAGTTGTCCTCATTAACATGCTAGAGTCGAGTTGCCCTCATTTTACCTCACGATCCAACAGCTTCATTCCACTGTGCTAGGATGGTCCTTTAACAATTTTCCTAACTAGAAGGTTTGCTGAATATGTGAAAAAGCACTTTCAGATGCAGGCATGAAAGTTTTCCACTGTGTGTAGATAGATTTATATATATATATATATATATATATATATATATATATATATATATATATATATATATATATATATATATATATAAAAATTTTCCCCTGCGTGGAAAAAAAAGTTTTCATAGAAAGTCTTCCTCTGTATGTAGATTGATTTTCCTATGCAGATTTATTCAGCTTTCTACTCTACGTGCTTCTGAAAATGTACTATGTACCACATCCATCGTTAAATCTTGTCTGTTTTCAACATATTACCATTTTTCCAAGCTACTTAAGGAAGTGCCTGACTTAGTAATATATGGATAATAACTTTACATTCACATTTTTTGTTCCAAGGAAAATATACCGCATTCAAGAATTTTTTTAGCAAAGTTTAGTTCTTTTTCTACTTGGCCACTGGCCTCCACAGCTCAGGCTACTTGGACCGGGTGCTTCCAGAACCTATACGCTTGGAGACAATTTCCATCACCCTTATCTGATACGACTTTTCCCACAAAAATAAAACTGACATTATTTTGATTTAAAGACTAATCGCATTTTCTTTTTTTTCTTTCTTTTTATTCTTTTCCCTTTTAACATTGTATTCATTCAGTGCCTCATTAGAAAGGGGGAAAATGACATGGCCCGTGGTGAGATGAGCCGTAGAGGAACAGAAGTGGCAGGAGACATATTACCATCCGCACCGCCGTTTAATTGTGAGTCCCTATTAGACTGATTTAGTAAAGCTGTCATCTGCGATGCTCTTTGAGGGAGAATTCAAGTGGAGAAAAGGCAACAAAAGTGTCCTAGGTAAAGATTTGTTATTGTTGATTACTCAGTGCAAAAATAAAGTGTTATTTAACTTAAGATGTAAATGCTTTGCACTCCCCTGTAAAGGTCAACACATCTGGAGGACATTACATAGGGGGAGGCTGACCTAATGAATTCACTTTCAAGCCTTCTGTACATTTCTATAGGATAAATGCTTTCAGCAGCCACCTTCTTTACACCCGTGTGAACACTACTCACAAAGTTCAAGTATATTCTTCATTCTCTGAGATGCATGAATGAGTTATTATATTTAGAATATAGAAAACTGTTTAATAGCATTCTGAGTATGTTCATAAAGAAGTTGTGTTTTCTTTTGTTTCAGTGGTTATTTAAAGCCTGATAATGGTATGTTTATGAGGCAGCTACTTTAAACAGGTAGGGAAAATACATACCGAAATGGGTGTGGAAGTTTTCTTCGGTGTAATGAAATAAAATGTTACATCTGCTTCTACTCTTCCTTCATGTCACATCTGTATGTGTTTATATCTATGTATACACTGAGAAGCACAGGACAGGATCTGGGTCACATGGCCAGTCAGGAGACGAGAGGGCTAAGAATGGATGCATTGGGAAAGTGTTTCAATGTTTTCCTTCAAAATCTCTGGCCAAATCTTTTCCTTTTCTTTCTTTCTTTCTTTCTTTCTTTCTTTCTTTCTTTCTTTCTTTCTTTCTTTCTTTCTTTCTTTCTTTCTTTCTTTTTCTTTCTTTCCTTTTTTTTCACTTACTTCCTTCCTTCCTTTCTCTCTCTCTCTCTCTCTCTTTTTACTTGTTTCTCCTACCACACCAACCTGGGTTGTGTTCTATTCAGTTTTTAAAGTTATCCTGTTGATAGACAGAGGACTGAGACACAAGTCCCTTTACATGTTTTCTTTCCAATATTCTGTCAGTTGGAAAGCATAAAAATGATTCCTTCATTCAGATGTAATGTATGGCTACTATGGATAGCTTTCCTTGAAGAAAGAAGGTGTGCATAGTTTTGTACAGAATCATACAGATTCCAGCAAGTAATAACGCAACCGTGAAAAATGACAGAGTTCCAAGATATTTTTTTCTATGTTTTTTTCACCTGGGGTGAACTCATATTACTTTTTAATCACCTTCCCCTACTGTAAACTGTCTTCATCTGAAACATCTAATCCAGATTTGATGGAAGATGTCCTCTCCCTCTCTGAAAAGAAAATTCTGGATGCTAAAAGTGTTCATTTTTTAGGTGTTTCAGATCTGGAAAGATGAGATTTTTCTCCCTATAATTTATTCTCCAAGTATGGCCATCCAAATAGAACTTTGACTAAAGCTTCTGCTAAGAATCATTGTCTCCATTGGTGAGAACAACTGACTTTCATAGTTGTTTTGTGCAAACTGCACCTTTCCTTAGATATTTGAAAACACTCTTAAAGCAGGAGAGAATGAATCTGTTATCTATTTTTGAAAGTTTCTATATTCTAAACATGAAAAGACGAATCAGTAACGATATGCTTAAGGATTGATTTGATGTTTATACTGATGCCTCTGATATTTTATGATCTGTCTTTCTCTCGGCTTACTTAGCGTTTTCTTCTGTTTTGTGTCTTGATTAGTTTATTTTAATCATCATAATATAGCAAGTTTTGTTTTTCCCTATAGAATCACCATTTAATCTTTTTCTTTGTGTTGTATTTGTTTTGTATCGTATCTTGCTATTAAAAACAAAGCCTAAAAACAAAAATGCTACATATAAACACTGCTAAAATTTATTTTGGAAATTATCAAAACGCAGATTTTATTATATGCTATAGCAGACAGCATATTTTCCAGAAGATACTGCCATGTGCAATTTAATTAGTGATTGCGTATGTGTCATTTAGGATTAAAAGTTCATCTAAAAGTCAACTTAATCCCATCATTGAGAGAGAAGCTGCTTCCCTGAACTAGATTGACAAAGGCTTAATTCTTTCTCTTTTCCAAATGCATCTGGTTTTAGTTTTTAGCAGCATGACCATAAGGAAGGAACTCTATGAGAGTTAAGAACATTGGGGAAACGTAAAATAAAATAAAATGGCTTCTAAAATCATTCAAAGCTTTTGAAATGCATTACAACTTTTTTTTTGAAAAAGTTTTATTTTAGATTAAAAATAAAAAAAAACAAAAAGAACACAACAACAATAACATAAAAATATCATCCTTACAAACAATTATAGACAGCATCTCAATCGGTTAAAATCATTTCGTGCTTACAATTCTCCAAATCTCCTCATATAGCAATTATTCTTTACTTAAACGAAAGATAAATATTTAAATATTTCATATATGCTATCTCATCTCCATACTTTTTTATCAAACCATTGATAAAATATCTCCCATATCAAATAGTATTTTATTTTTATTCTATTTTATTCTTTAATATTTTGGGTGTACCCCAACCTTTAACAGCAACCATATTAGAATAGGCTCCTTGTTTCCCAGAGATTCAGACTGCACAACCACAGGGCCATAATTAGGAACATAATTTATGACAAGGTTTGTTGTTGTTTTAAGTCTTATTGTCACCATCTGTCATGCATAGTAACACATATCTTAGGTTTATAAATTCTGCTTCGGTTTCTGTATCAGTTGCTTTTTAGTCAATTGGTCAATCACTTGTTTGTACATGGGTGTAATATGCTATCTCCTTTTGCAATCTCAAACCTTCAAAATTTGGAAATTCCACAGAAATGAATTTCCAAATGAATTTCTGTGGATCAGATTGGCAGGGAATTACAGACCCTTCACTTTTGAAGGCCATCAGAATTGCCTATGTTGCAATGAACAAAAATGGAATACTTCTGGTCAGGGGTGGGCTTCAAAAATTTTAGCAAGGGGTTCTATGCCTGGTTGCTGGGTGGGTGTGGCCATGGTGGGCATGGCCTAGTCAGCCTCCTGCACCATGGCAGAGAGGGGGCATTTTTGCCCTCCCCGGGCTCCGGAGACCCTTCCTGGGGTAGCCCCATTTTTCACCCTCCCCTGAGCCTCCGTGCGTGCCCTGCACTTACCTGCATCCAAAACAGGCCGCGTGGGAACCCCTGGGAGGAATGGGCAGGGCCAGCCAGGAATGGGATTTGGGGTTTTTCTGAAAAGCACAGAATCTTAGTTAGAGGTTCTCCCGAACCCCTGCGAATCCCCAGCTGCCCACCTCTGCTTCTGGTATAGAACAATCATTAGGGCATCAAAACCACAACATTACAACAGTTATCAAGTAATAATAACCTAATTAAACAATTGACACAATTTCATCTTAAAAATGAATCCTTTGAATTGTATTACTTAGTCAATCAAGATAAAATCAATGTTACCTTAAAGTCATATATATTCAATAAGAGAATAAGAATTAAGCACTTATTTTAGGTCCTGTACAGCATCTTCAGTTTCAAAAGATCGTGTTCTCAATCTTTCTGGCAAACTATTTTGATCTGTGGTTTGAGCAGTATATAATGATTTACAGTTTAATGGGTTTCATTTGTCAAATCCAACTCCCAGTTCAATTCATCCAAATATTAGTAATTCCAATAATAAAGACTGTGTTCTCAATCTTTCTGGCAAAGTGGTCTGATCTGTCATATGGACAGTATATGGTGACTTACAACTTAATGGATTTCATTTGTTAAATCCAGGTTCCACTTCAATTCATCCGAACGCAAGAAGTAAATAATACATTTACTTCTCAGCTGACCAGCTGTGTAAATCTGATCATAATATTTGCATTAAAAATCATGAACTGCTAAAGCAGGTCAGAGCCTACAAACTTAGTGCTACAAAACAGAAATTTACTCCCAAATTCCAACTTAATTAAAATGGAAGGTTAAAATTGACTGTCGAAATATTAAAAAGATTTTACAGAATTATATTCCTTGCTGTTTATAAGGGTTTGGTTTTTTTGGGGGGGGTGACAAAATTTTATTTCAAAAAAGGATGAAACATGCACTGTGATGTCATCATTCAGTCCCAATCTTTCATATTTGAATTGCAATATTACATGTAATCACATAAAGGCCAGAATTAGCACTTTTATGTGAAACTGCCTAGTTTGTCACTTTTCCTTCAATGGATGCCTATTACACAGAAATACAGTTAATCGCCCGAGTGATCACATTTGCACTTGTGTCCATTCATACTCCCAAAACAGTTAAATCCTTTCCCTATTGCATTTAAACAGGATGAGAGAAGAGCATTTCAACTTTTCGGTGGAGGTATTAAACAAGAGAAAATTAAAAATAAATTAAATTTGGATAAATTCTGAATGACATATCAACATTTCAGATTGGGACAAATGCAGAAATATTCAGTATTTGTTTGTTTGTTTATTCAATTTTCATAGCCACCCAACTCGACCAATGGGATGAATAGCATTATAAATTTGAAAGCTTTTGTTTTAGGCATGTCCACTAGTATTTCGGTTTTTTTTTTTAATAATAATAAAAATAATAATTTTATTGAACTTTTTAGTAAACATGTTAAAAAGTAATACAAACCAATCAGAGGGGTCTTCTAATAATTTAACAACTGGTTCACCTAGTGCAGAACCGAAAATGTGAGAGTGCGCGCTACTTCAAATGGACAGCAATTTCATGCACACAGCTTCCAGCACACCTTCTTGGGCAGCCACGGTGAGTAGAGCAGGCGAGGCGTGGAAATCAGCTGGCCTGCGTGGGTGGGGCAAGCGAGCCAGAGAGTGAGATATATAGGACGGGATAGTGCCGGGGGTGGGGGGGGGAGCCAGCCAATGGTCGGAATTACCAGTTCGCCTGAACCAATCTAAATTGGCAGCAGCCCACCTCTGAAACCAATCTGGGAGGGGAAGTAAAATAAAAGTTCAGAAGCTGCAGGAAAAAAGAAAACAGTAGAAAAGAAACAAGAAACAAAGAGAACAATATAGAAGTGGCTTTCAACCTTCATCACAATGAACATAAACTAATATAGTAACTTTTCACCTTCTTTTAAAATCCTCTTCTTGCCATAATCTAGCTTTTATCTATGTACAATCCACAAATCATCATCTTTTAAGTCCTGGTTCAGTAAAAAGTCCTTTAGGTGCTATCACAAATATCAATCAAATAGTTTATCCCTGATCAAATAGTCTAAATTTATATTCCTTCTTTTTTCTTTTCACAATCTTGACTTTTAAATTGCTCCGATGGCATTGCAGGATTTGATCCTTCATTAATCTTCAGCTTTTAGAAGGAGTCTTCAAAACATTCACCAGCTTACTTTGTACAGAGGCTTCATCAGAATTTCTTGTAGCAGCTGTTCCATTATTTTCTTTATTTGTCTTTTGTATTCCCATTTTGGTCATCTCAGTCTTGTTGTCTTCTATGCTTTCAAATTTTATGATTTTATGATGTCTGTGTTAGATATCATCTTCTACAAGTTTAACCATTGAAATCTGGGTAATTTCTGAGATATTTTTAGACAACTTATAACCAGCTTAGCCATTGTAACTCTTTTCAGCCTAGTCCTTTAGTTCAGCTTTAATTCATCCCATAGTAATCCCTGTACTATGAGAAATAAATATATCTCTCTCGCTTGTTCCCCCCCTCCCTTTTTAGCTGTCTACAAAATTTATCCAGCTATGATTTTGTTAAACTGATATAAAGCCTTTCTCGCAGAAGTTCAGGTCAGTGTGTATAGGACTCCCTTCTCTAATTTTATCCTGGCGGAACCCTATAATATATTAGTCTATGAAATAATGACTGGTCTGAAGTTTTCCAAGATGGAATGTGGATTTCAACTTAGGTGTTCCAAGTTCCTATCCAGCACCCTAAACACTACACTATACTGTTTCATTTTTTGTAGAAGTACTAGCAGTAAAGTAAATTAAGGTTGTTAAATAGTTTAAAATGCTAAGGAACTAAGGATATTGTTGATGATAGAGATGATTAAACTCTTCTCTGCATTTTATGTATTTACAAAAACAGAACATAAGGATTCCAAAGCATATTTAAGCTTCTCAATTTTGTCTTGAGCATAAGAGAAAGAAAAACATCAGATATTATTTTTATAGTAAACAGAACTTCCTTTGCTTCCCTAATGCATTTCCATAACAGTGTACTAAGGCATGTTGATTACTTCTCATTAAAACAGTATTATTCAATAATTAACAAAATCTGTAAGCTATAACTGCAACCAAAGGTTCTTCTTAAGTCTTTCCAAAACAGCCAATACCCAAATTTTACCAATAATTAAAAATTAAACACTAATTTTATTTTCTTGTTATATATTGGATGTATGTTTGACAATCCTGGAATATTTTCAGAGTCCTAAGGAACAAATAATGGCAAAACACCATTTATAAATACTTTTGGTCTCCTTTTGAAAAGGGTGCCTTTAAAAGAAAATTGAGGCAGGCTTTTTAATTTTGAAAATAAATAAAAATATAGGAAGTTCTTAAAAAACATATTATTGATATTCCTGCACATTGATGCAAGAAGTTTGGAAAATAGTTTTGTAATTCATCATAATTAAAAGGCAAAAATTGTAAACAGGTCATTAATGCTTAATGTTGTATGGCATGGTATGTACCGGTGCATACTTAAAGCCTCAAAATGATGTACTCCACATTTTATAGACTCCACATTTTATAAACTCAACGTTTTATATTTTGTAGGAAATAATTTTATCATTCTATTACTTCCTACAAGATATAAAATACAAAAACTTGTAACTCCTTACTCTGTAATTCCATGTCCACATCTGCTTCTGGAAACCTGGTCATGTTCTTACTTATTTAGGTTTTATCTATTGAGTAATCAAAGTAACATTCAGAAATGACTGTTTCTGGCACTGTAAAACAAAACAAGATAAAAGCACAATTCAATTTCGGAACCAATAAAGCAGAAAACAGAAACTATAAAAACAATACGAGATCTTCATGATATCTTTGAGACCGCAAACATGATTTAATTTTCTCATGCAACTCACTTTTGTGACCAAACTAACTCCCTCTAGTAATCTTCCCTCTTCACTTAAATGTATATAGCAAAGTAGGGTAACAATGGTAGGTCTCTTGCCAGAGTTGAGTTTCCTTTTTTAAAAAAACCTAGACAGAAACTTCATTGGTCTGCTGACTACAGAAAACTGAAAGACATCACTTCTTAGAAATAACAAGCTATATTGGGTTTCAACCAGTATAACAACCAGTTTGCTTCACGCACGCGCTTCGCTCACACACGAGCCAAACTTGCAGTCCGCGCAAGCTCAATACATTTCAGAACAGTTGAGCCGCGGCAATCCGCTCTGCCACGTCTATCAGCTGGGCTAAAACAAACGAATATAGGTAGGTATAAGCAGGGGTGGCGGGAGGGACCAGCTGACAGTTGGAACAAACCGGTTCGCTCTCAGCTCACCATCGCTGCTACCGGCTTGCACGTACCGGAGCAAACCAGTAGAAAACCACCACTGATTAAAAGGTCCAAAAACTTGACTGACCTTCCTTCCTTCCTTCCTTCCTTCCTTCCTTCCTTCCTTCCTTCCTTCCTTCCTTCCTTCCTCCCTCCCTCCCTCCCTCCCTCCCTCCCTCCCTCCCTTCCCTTCCCTTCCCTTCTTTTTTGTTTTTTCTTATTTATTAAAAAAGTGGCAAACATACCTAATACGCCTTTCCCCTGTGAGGTGGGTTGGGTTCAGAAAGAGTGACTATCCCAAAGTCACTCAGCCAGCTTTTATCCCTAAGGCAGGACTAAAACTCGGTCTTCAACACCCTCACCCCAATACCGAAATGATTTGAAACCCAGCTGATGCTGAAAACTCTATTCTGAAGCATGCAGATTTTACTTGTCACTTCCATATTTCAAGACAGAAATGTAGATAGAGATGTAGACATTTGGTTTGGACAGCCTATTTATCTCTTATTAGAAATTTTCATCAAGGAGTGGAAAACCAAGTCAAGCAGTATCTTGCTAGGAAGAAACAATGGTTATTACTGCAGAGTGAAGCAAAGGAAAAGTACAATTCCTATCCCATGGATCGAGATAGTAGAGAACATAAGGGTGCCTCTGTCATCACTCTGGGTAAGCCTCTTAAGAATCCTTCTAAAAGGAACACTAACAGAAACATTTATATGATCAAATCTGGACCCTGCAGAGATCCAGATGTGTATTCATTTTTCAAATTTTTAAGGGTGTTTCACTGCCCATCCTATGCAACTTGAATTATTTGTTCATGTAATTAAGGCTGTATTTATCCCCAAAAAATATATAACCCATTATCCACTTGATCAGGAACTCATGAGATCTGGACCTATGGTTAATCCTAATCCTGATCCCCTCTCTTCTCACTATGTTTGAGGAATAAGATCTAATGTACTGAATCAGTTTTACTTTCATATATTACAAACTTCATACTTGGTTGGTTAATTGGTATTTCTTTGTGTTAAATTGTGTCTTTTACTTTTTTCCACCATTAACATCTTCCATACCAATATTGTGAGCCACCCTGAGTCTTCGGAGAGGGGCGGCATATAAATTGAATTAATTAAATTAAATTGAATTAATTAAATTTAGCCTAATTACAAGTCTTGGGTCACTTCTATGAGAACTTTTAATTCATCTCAATGTTTGAAACTCTTGTTGTTTTAATAAAGGCCAGGAAAACCCCACATATCAGCTAAAGAACTGCTGTCAGAAAGATTCTGAATGATACATTTAAAAAGCTGTTCTTTGCAGCTATTTTACTTTATTTGAAATGTGACAAACTGTCTTTTATATTTTCTCTATGTTTTATCCAGTTTTGAAAGTTTTGAAACTTCAAAACAATTTGAAACCTTTGACATTTTCAAGGTATATAAAGAAGACATTATATCATCTATTGTCAGACTGCATTGTTGTTTTTTTCTTGTTTTGCCTTTGTTTTTTTTTAATGAAGAGGATCATCTTAGGAACAGAAAGGTTTATTTTAGAACAGAAACATACGTGTCAGTGGTGAAATCCACTTACCTTCACTACCGGTTCGGGAATGAGAGCACACGCATGAACGTGCACCTCTTCTGCACATGCACGGAAGGTCAAAAACGGGATGTAATGATGTCCCAGCAGGTGGGTGGAGCCTCCCACCGCCAGCGCTACTGGTTTGTGCAAGCCAGGTAGATCCAGCTGGATTTCACCACTGATACATGTACTGAGTGATAAATAAAACTGAGATATTAAAAGATTTCTCTCCTGAGTTTTTGGAACGCTGAAGAAATATACGTGCAAAGCTTTACTTTACCTAAACATAATAGAATAGATTAATCCAAGGTCACTACAAATTTTATCTGTAGGAAACCAAATGTGAGGGTGGTGTTTGTTCTTTAGAAACGAGAATACGTGTGTGCATTGGCATGTACAAATGCACATGTTGAGAAAATGGGCCAGAAACAATCATGAAAAAAACCCTTTTGGTTTAGAGACAAGAAGTTCCTTGGCTTGTTGTATTCTCTATGGTGAGAGAAACTGATAGGCAGCAGGAAAACATTGAATGACTTAGCCTCTGCCAAAGTTAAATCAATGTTGTCCTTAATGCCAAAAATTACCAGGGTGTGTTTAGAGAAGCCATCAATCAAGAAATCATTTAAAAATCAGTAACAGCTTTCAAAGGAGGAAGAAGTTAATGTACTAGACAATGCTCATATTAATGGGTGGACTTGAATTTGAAGTGAATTCCTATCTTTTGTTCCAAATACTCCAATAGGACCACGTTGCTCCTGCAGGATTCCCTGGTTTGTGAGGGGCTAACAGGCTAGATTCAACCTCAGCTGGATCTAATGTTTGTGGGGTGCACAAATGCAGGGACATTTCTAGAAAGAAGTTTTGATATTTGCATGAATTTGTAGCCAGATGGAAGACTTCTATGAGGAGGGGCAGAAATTTTTGTCCATCTGTTTCATGAGAATTTCTATTTTCTTAAAAAACCAAAAAATAAACTTTTTATCTTCTCCCTCATCCTCATTACTATACTCTCTTCTTCCGTTCATTCTGTCAGTATTGTATATGCAATGCCTCTTTCCTTACATGGGGATATAATTTGCGAGTGGGCGGCATATAAATTTCATAATAAATAAAATAAAATAAAATAACATCATGCAGCATCTACATCTCTTCTTTAGAGCTTAAAGGAAGGTGGACTGTATTTGTAATTCTGATAGGTTTTATATATCCCTCCCTGCAACATTATTGAATACTAGGATGTATAGTAGTGAGCTCTGAATTCAATTCTTGATAGATGGTTGGAATAGCTCTGGCTATGTGCAGGGGTCGGCCCACCCTGGCTGGCCCTGCCCTGCTCACCCCGCCCCACCCCTCCCACTCCACCCCTCCCAGGAGTCTCCTCACAGCCCATTTTGGATGCAAGGTAAATGCAGGGCCCACACGGAGGCTCGGAGAGGGGCAAAAATAGACTTTCCGGAAATGCTGAAAGGCCAGAAATGGGCTTATTTCTGGCCTCTGGAGGACCCCCGGAGCCTGGCGGAGACAGTTTTCGCCCTCCCAAAGGCTCGAGGAAAGCCTCCAGAGCCTGGGGAAGGCAAAAACACCCCCCCCTCCATGGAGCAGGAGGCCAACTAGCCATGCCCACCATGGCCATGCCCACCCATCAACCGGGAAGAGAACCTGTTCCTGAAATTTTTGAAGCCCATCCCTGGCTACATGTGCCCAAAGGATCCCAATAAGGAAGAAAGCAGTCAAGTATTGACTTCTGGTGGTGAATAGGACTGACAGCATCTCTTTATATTCACTCATTTTTCTTCTCATCTTCCTCAACACCTACTCATCTCTACTTCCTCTTAATCACCACAAGATGATGTCTCAATTCTTAATCGCTTTGAAATTCTGAACTTCATTTCAAACCAGTCTCTGTCTATTGCCTCTCCAAAGCATGTACTTCAATGCCTTCCCTAATCTTCTTCATTCTCAAAGTGATGTAAGAGAAAACAAGGACTGAGAGAAATCAAAATGCCCACCTAAATTCTGGAATGAAGAATTCCAGAATTCTGTTATTGGAGAATTAGCAAGTATAAGTATTAGGAAAAGTAAAATATACCTAAATACTTACAATTTGGGGGGATTTTATAGTTAAGGATTTAATAATGATATTGAACAATTTCTGGAAGAATTAAATTTGTTATTTCATGAAGCGGTTTGTCTCTATTATGTGGATATCACAAAGAGAATTATTATTTCCTGTAGCACAAAAGAAACTCACCCTCCTGATCATATGAAAAAGATTCAGGATATAACTTATATCTAGCACTAAGTCTAAAGTCTTATTTATCATGTTTCCCTGAAAATAAGGCCTACCCCAAAAGTAAGTCCTAGCTTGATTTTACACATGCACCCAATAAAAGCCCTAGCCCCCAAAATAAGCCCTAATAAAGACCCTGCCCACTCCAGGGTGCACAGGTAAAAATTAAGCTAGGGTAGAGATGGGGAGTGAACCTGCCCTACTACTTACTTTCGGACAGTTGAAGCCAGGCCTCACACACCTCGACACCTTGCTGGCTGCAGAAGAAATGGGCTGGCAAGACTTTCCTGAAGGCCTCCAGATCAATCTGGAGCTCTGTTATTGTCTGCAGAGGCCTTCAGGAAAGCCTTGCTGGCCATAGAAGAAGTCTCTGAAGGCCTCTGACAGTGAAAAGGAGCCTGTGGATGATGCATGCAAGTGAGGTGAGTCAGTGGACAACATTCCCCCCAAAAATAAGACCTGGTGCCTTTTTTGGTGGCAAAAAATATATAAGACAAGGTCTTATTTTCGGTGAAACACAGTAATAGTCATGCTGTGAAAATTAAATCCTTTTTCCTATTTTTATTTAGGGCTATGAAGGTAAAGACCTGCAACTATGGACAAAAACAGGCCAACCACAAATTTAATACTAGAGGCCCTGACTACTGTGTTATGCAAACGTAACAAATAAATTAAAGAAATAAGACCAAACAATAGAAACATGTGATGATTCTAGGTGAATGGAGAAATTCATAAAAGTAAAAATGATTAAGAAATGAAAACTAGATGACTAATATTCCAAATTTACTAAATTTAAATAAAGACACTGCATGTGTGTTTTTAATATATAGGTTACTTGGAAAGATATACGCAATTATGTTTCATCTACTTATTTTTCCTGTGCTGCTTGTCCTATCCACAGATAATTCCATTCATTGCTATCACTTGAAACACCATTTGGAAATTCTTGTAAAAACTCCAGATATTTGCATTAGATTAATATTTGCAGGTGATGGTGCAAAATTATTTCACATTTTATGGAGGACTTCTTGGATTGCCAGGAGGTTTCTTATTCATCTAGAGATGAAAGTGTGAAGCATTTTGAAGAAAATATCTTTCTTAAAAGTTAAATCTTTCATAAATCTGATTGCATTTAAGAAAGAGGAAATCCATGTTTCTCAATACAATATGATTATTTGCTAGATATGTTGAAAGCTTTTCATTTATCATACACTTATGGAATTAAACAAGGAAACACAGTCACCTGTATGATGTCAAATCTGAAATAATACTAAGTCTATAGCATTTTCAATAAAAAAAAATATAATTTTCAACTGCACTAACTTTTTACATCTGTCATTGGGAGAATGGGGATAATATATGACATTTTAAGGAAGTTCCAAATGATTCTCTCCCTGTATTATGTTGTCATATTTGAAATACTATTGGTTATTGTTTTTTCAACTCAAAGAGAATACTAACAAATTAAAAAAGATGAAGGTAAAACACAGCAAAAATGATCGGGGGACTAAAGTAATTCTCTCCTTGGAAAACATTTTTATATTGCTGGATTGTTTTTTTTTTTTTAGTTTTTTAGGGTTTTTTTTAGTAAGAGCAGTGGTTAAATTGCAGTACTGCAGGCTACTTCTGCTGACTGCCAACTGCCTGCAATTGGGCAGTTCGAATCTCACCGGGTTCAAGGTTGATTCAGCCTTCCATCCTTCCGAGGTCAATAAAATGAGGACCCAGAATGTTGGGGCCAATATGCTGACTCTGTAAACCACTTAGAGAGAGCTATAAAGCACTGTGAAGTGGTATATTAATCTAAGTGCTATTGCTAAATGCTATTGCTATTATTAAAACAATAAGGAAGAGATATATGAAATGATATTGATAGTGTAAATCTGGGCTCTCCAAAAATATTAAAACTTAGGGTTTTCCAGTAAGTTGAATGTAGGATAGATAAAAAGAAATGTTGTTCTAGGTGTCTACTTAAGGCATCGAATCAGGTTTCCCCAAAAAACTAATTATGACTAACAATTTGGATGGATTTAAAAGAGTATTAAACGGATCAACAGAGAATAAGACTATCAATGATCATCAGTCTCACTGGCCATGTACAGCCTTCAGGATTAGACGTATCATTCCTCTTAACAGCAGTTAGTGAAGAACACAACTGGAAAGATGTTATAGTATTTATCTCTCACTTGTGGATTTTAAGTTTCTAAGCACCACTGGGGTAAACAATATGCTGGACTGTAGAGACCTTTGGTCATTTTCTTCTTACATGCTCATGGACTACAGAAACTAAGATCCCTTTCATTCAGGTTTCAGACCTGGGTTTGGGATTGAAATAATGTTAGTTGTGCTTGTTTATTACCTTTGCCAAGAGCAGGTTGAAGATTTCCATTCTTGCTCTTCATGACCTCTCAGCAGCCTTCAGTACCATTGACCATGGTATCCTTCTGGACCAGCTGCAGGGTTGAAAGTAGGTAGCACTGTATTGTGCTGGTTCTTTTACTTCCTCAGTGGCCAGTTTCAGTCACTGTTGATTGGGGGGTGAGAGGTACTGCTATATCCCAAAACAAATGGGTGAGATCATTTTTCACCATGGGGTGAGGCATCATCAGCATATATCATCTACAGTATATACCTCCACCCCAGTGAAGTAAACAATGCTACTAATACATGTGGCTCTGGGGCTAGTTAGCACTCAGAAAGCCCTCCTCTCACCTTTTAATTAATTTTCACATTGACATACAGTATAATCACCCTTGCATCTTTTAAAATTTTATATAATGTTATATTTTTAATATTTTATTTGTACACTGCCCAGACCTCCTCTGTAATGGAAATGGGCAATTTTAAAATTTGATAAATAATGTCTGGAGGCTTTAGTAGTCTGGATGGTGAACAACAGGCTTTGACTCAATCTGACAAAATTTAGTAGCTTTGGGTTTATGGGTCCCCTGAAACTAGGAATTTACCATATTTGGTTCTGGATGGGTTGCATTTCCGCAGACAGACCCAGTGCACTATCCGGGGGTCTTCTGGATTCACATAAAGATGCTGATGATAATCTATAAAGCCCAGTGGTGGGTTGCTCCCTGTTTGGTCCGATTCTATAGAACCGGTAGTAAAACCGGCGGGAGGCTCTGCCCACCCGCCACAACATCATCATGGGTGATCTGCGCATGCGCAGAAGCGTGCACGCATGCTCCCGCTGTGAACCGGTAGTAAAGGTAATTGGAACCCACCCCTGAAAAAGCCCCACATGGCATGGGGCCAGATTATTTGAGGGACCGCCTCTCCCCAGTAACATCTACCTGTCCCATCAGATCCGGCAGAAGCAGTATTGTGGGTTCTATCCATTAGAGAGTGTTATTTGGTGGGGCCTTTTCTGTTGCTGCCCCCACCCTAGAGAACATCATTTCCTTGAGATCAGCCTGGCCTTGACCTTGATGGCATTCTGGAAGGGTCTGAAGACTGCCTTTGTCATCTGGCCTGAGGAATCAAAGAGTGTGGAACCATAAAACGGCTGTATTGTTTTTGAATGGCTACACTTTCCTGGGGATTCTATTGTACGGCTTCTAATTGTTTAATTGCCGCTAATGTTTGTATGGGTGTTTTTATGTGTTTGGCATGGTTTATGTTTTCATTGTAAGCCACCCAAAATCAAGAATATGAGATGGCCAGCTATATAAATTGAATGAACAAACAAACAAGAGAGTAAAATGGTGAGTGCTTCCTGCAGGATCTGCCTGATGCTTCATGAATCTCAACCAGTGATCCAGAGAAAGCCGTGGGATATTTCTCCTTGATACATGGTGCCATTAGAGATAGACTCCCAGTTCTTCCTTAGTCAGCTGATCAATCCCCAGGGAACATCTGTTTTGTGTTTTGCATGCTTGGATTGTTTATTGCCTAACACAAGGAGGAACTTGAGCATAATGGCATGCATGTTGCTGACAGAAGCATAACGGCATGCAGATCGGGCCATTGTTTGCAGCCCCAAAAGACATATTAATTGAAACTGACAGTAAATAATGGAAACAGGCATACCTCCTTATGCCTGCACATATTGCTCCAAGACTCGCTGCACAATAGAGTAATGTTTAATTAGGCAATGACATATTTTAATTAACCCTGACTTGTAATTAATGCATGCTGCATCAGAAAAACACAACAATGTACATGAACAGAGCAAATTGCTACATTTAGAAATTAAAAGGACGAGACTTAGGAAAAAAGAGAAAGGCCTGTAGTTTGTTTGTTTTTTAAATCCTATCTATGCATATAATTTCTTTCTGAATTAATTTTAAAGTCCATTGTCATTCGCTTTGGCAGAAAAGGAAGTATATCATATATTTTTTTCCCCAAAAAATAAAAATCATGTGAAAATCATGGTACAGGATTCTTATATTTCCTTAATTACGAGTGATCAACAGATTTTTATAATGGCTGGTTATTATAAATTATATAAGCCTTTCCAGTTTTTTGAAGCTCCCCGACCTCAATTAAATTCCAAGAGAAGGCATTATATTTCAATTTACCCATTGTTTTTTTCTCCCAAAATTGGCATATTTGGGAGCCAAGTACACCAGGAATGAGGGGAAAAAATCTGAAAACAACATCAAATCCTACCAACAATAAATTAAGTTCAAAAAATGCTATCATTAAAAACAAAATAATATAAAATTACTCTGACCACAAGAGTGAAAATTAGAAGGCTGTCTCATATGAGATGGAAAACATAACATTGGGGCAGGGCAGGGGCATACCTTTAACATGAAGGTATCTTACCTTCTCCTCTCCCCATCATCACCCATGACAGAACTCAAGGAAGTACACAAAGGGTGTGTGTGCCCAAGACAGAGTTTCCAAAACTTGGCAAAAGTAGGACTTTTATTCTCCTTTTTGTCATCATGTTCTCCATTCCACAAACATAGCCTTAGAATTAAATCTGATCTGCCTTTTTGAGAATCTACAAGCAATCTTTGGCTGAGTTCTTTTTCTCTGCAGTGCAGCACTTTCCTAATAAGTGCTAGTGGCGAGTTAACAAGCTCCTCTGTGACCTTAATTAGTTGATTCAAACCCTCTCCTGTGTTAGCTTGTGCTGCTGCCTGAAACTGACAAGACTTTAGGCAAAATCACACTCATCACTTTTGCCTCCTAGCTATCCCTAGCCCATTCTTACAATTTAAAAAAATGACTCTTTCTGGTGCTGGAAAAAGGTAGACCTAAATACTTTCTCTTTTTTTGAAGTTTTTCACTGTAATTTTTGTTGCAGATGCCAAGAAAATTAAACAAAAATATTATTGTGTCTTCCTTCCCTATTTGTCCCCATTTCCAATGCCTGTCTCTTTCTTTGCCTGTTCAGATAACTGGGAACCCTGTTGAGGTATCTTATAAATATATTGGCTGAATCCATCTTGCTTAGCTTAGTAAAGTTTCTTTTGCAGAACACCTAAAAGGGGCAATTACGTCTTTATAAAGATATATATCTGTACAGTAAAATAATATTTGAATCATCAAAGTTGGATAGAAGGTAAAGGTAAAATTGTACCCCCTCTAGAAATAAAATCTGTTCACAGAATCGCTATCAGATTGGCAATGTGTGCTCCATGAAAAGATGATTCCCTTTAACTACTTTTGAAGACATGTCATTTTTAAAGGTTACTATATTTACCCTTGCCAAAAAGCAGAGGCAGAGCTTTCGTTTTGTTACTACTTGGAAGTATTCTGCTCAAGGACAGTCATGTAATCACAATCAAGGCATTTGGCAACTGGTTCAAACTTATATCCAGAATCCCTTGGTCATGTGATCACTATTTGCAACCTTCCCTGCCTTCTTCCCACAATCATAATCAATGGGGAAGCCAGCAGGGAAGGTTGCAAGTCGTTCTTGTAAGTTGCTCCCAGTCGGTGGTGGGTTGCTACCGGTTCACCCCAGATCAGGCGAACTGGTAGCGGTGGCGGTGGGAGGCTCTGCCCACCTGCCCAGATGCTTCTGCACATGAGCAGAAACATTGTGCGTGCGCATCCACAAGCAAACCAGTAGCAATGGGTTTTGAAATCCATTCCTGCTCCCAATCCTGCTGCTTTTTCTCCAAGGAGACCAGTCTTACTCTCAACCAAACTAGAAAGACTTACTGTCAGCCAAACAGAAATTAGGGACTAAACCCCCAAAATATTTAAGTTAGAAGTACTGGTGCAGTGCAGCTTATTGACTCTAGGTCATATTTTAAAAAGCACATTTTTTAATTATCACTTGATTGTGAAAATGTGTCCTGGAACAGAATAGTATTTTTGAAAAGAGTTATTATTGGCAATCACATTTCAAAGGAGACCTGATAGAAATATTGTCCTCTTCATACTGAATTTGCAATGAACAAAGCCACAAATATTTAGGGAAATAACCTAAAGTGCCAGGTGCCAGATGAACAATAAAGTCTCCTTAACAGTGTACATATGGGTCTGATTTAAAGATTGTTATGTATTAGCAATTTTGATAGCCATGTTCTTCCAGAAGGAATGCATTTTTTTTTACAATGGCAGAGATTCCAAAGTTCAAACATATAAAAGTAGGAATTATCTAAGACTAGAGAACAATGAACAGTTAAGTAAGTTGGATTTCTTCTGCAGAGAAAAGTCTGTTCTGAGCTTACAACTATTGTTTTACTTTTATATAGAGGGTTTAGTGTTTGCCCTGAATTTGTGAATTCCCATTCGTATATGAGCATAGCATTTGAAAGGATCCTAAGGAATCTGAAATATCAATGCAGATGTGCTCCCATGCTCACATGATATCAATTCTACAGTCAGAGGAAATAGAGTGTAATTCCCTTGGGACAGGTAAATTCCTAATCTTTGGACAAAAATGTTAAGAAATATTGTGACAAAACATCTGGAGGAAATTTAATTCCTCTGTGGAAGGAAACTGGAAACTGAACTTGAAACAACACTGGAATTCCAATTTTAATTGGACCTTAATTTTGTGATTTAAATCAGGACACTTTCACAGTGCTGGGCAATTGAGACTGTTCTTTTCAGCATAATTAACATCAGTGCAGATGCTAATTCAATTGCACATTTCAGAAAATTTAAATATGACAACCTGACAAAGTATGACAAAGAAAAGCACATTGACTTCCGATTCAACCAGTTCTTAGGTCAGGGCTGTCAAACTCCCGGTCTGCGGGTTGGATGCGTCATGCACTGGCCATGCCCATCCCCAGTTTAGTGAAGGGGAAAAAAGTCCTGATAAGTCATGTGACAACGTGAGTTTGACACCCCTGTCTTAGGCCAAGTAGTTTGATTCAGTGTACCCAACTTTTGTCAACAACTCTGTGAGAAAACTTTCAAAAAGTAAATACTATTATTGCATCAGGAAAAATCAACCTGTATACCTAAACACAAAAGCAGCAGCAACAACAACAAAAACTCCAATGGGGCTAATGAATAGGGAAAATAATATCACAAAACACATTATCAATTTCTATAAAGTAATGTAATAATAAGATAGAATGGGAATATACAGTAAACTTCCTGTAGATAGCATCTAGTCTATTAAACATCTTCTGCAGAATAAACAAGAATTCCATGACCCTGTTTCCTAGAGTAGCCAGTCAAATGTCTGCAAGAAATCCACAGCCAGGACCTGTGAGAATAGTCCTTCCTATTGATTTTAGCAATATTGATCTTTAAAGGCAAAGATCACCATAAGAAGTAGCACACAATACCTTCTTTTTTCTTTATGAAAGTACCGTGCTGAATGAATCTGTCAGTTTTGTCAAACTCATGACAGGAAGAACTCCATCAGAAAATCCTATTAATTTGTGGTAGTGTTTATTTGCTTGTTTAAAAGTTTTGATACAAATGATTTTTTTTTTAAAAAAAAATGATTAACACATCACACACCAAAAAAGAAAGAAACTAAATCTTGCTAGGAAATTTTCTTTAAGTAAAAGACGTAAAAGAACATGCCTTCTTACTTTTGAAAATGTATGAAATTGCCAGGGCGGTTGGTCAGTCCAGGAAGTAGTACGAAAGTCAAGTAAACACTGAAATTTGTAACACAGTGCATTGAGTTTACAGCCTACAGGTACCATAGTCTTCGCTCACTGACCACTGGTGACTATTTGAAATTATGACGACACTGAAAAAAAATGGAATTTTAACTATTCCAAGTTACGGCTATCATAGCATCCCTACGGTCATGTGATCATGATTTGGGCATTTGGTAGCCAACACACATTTACAAGTCGCAGCATCCTATGGTTACATGACTGTCATTTGCAACCTTCATGGCTGGCTTCCAACAAGCAAAGTCAATGGGGAAGGCAAAAAGTTGCAAGTCATGGTCATGAGATATTATGCTTAACTATCCACCATGATGGGACTCAGTGGCTCAGTGGCTAAGATGCTGAGCTTGTCAATCAAAAGATTGGCAGTTCAGCGGTTCAAATCCCTTGTGCTGCATAAGAGGGTGAGCTCCTGTTACTTGTCCTAGCTTCTGCCAACCTAGCACTTTGAAAGCACATAAAAATGCAAGTAGAAAAAATAGGGACCACCTTTGGTGGGAAGGTAACAGCATTCCGTGAGCCTTTGGCATTTAGTCATGCCGGCCACATGACCATGGAGACATCTTTGGACAGCGCTGGCTCCTTGGCTTTGAAACGAAGATGAGCACCGCCCCCTAGAGTCAGGAACGACTAGCACATATGTGCGAGGGGAACCTTTACCTTATCCACCATGATACACTAACAATTGCAGACAGATCTGCTGTAGTAAGTCAAGCACCATCATATATATTTTTCAATTTACAACCAAGTTGCCACTTCAGAAGCACGATGGAAGTGTCAGTCCCAATTGCAATCAGTCTATGATAGCTATCTGATGGTTAAAAAAAACTTCAAATCTCTAACCGCCCCATGCATTTCAAGAATGATGATATCCCACGTGCCCTTCTAAACCAGGGCTCTCCAAACTGGTCAATTAATGTTATTATTATTTATTCTTATTTGTAGTGCTATTCATTAAAGTAGCATTTATTAAATTATTTTCATATAATAAATATTTCAGGGTCAATGAACAATGTGACACTTCCGGATGGGGTTGATGAGCTAATGAAACTGGGAACATAAACAGACTGGCTTCTTTGTTTTAATAGATGTTTTTAAATAAAAATTTTTAAAAAGGCAAGATAGGAAAACATCAGCTCAAAAAACCTGCCCTCCAAATGAAACACTAAAACAGATCAGGTTTACACCATTCCTCAGATCTATGCTGATGAACAAGTACAGCTTGGGTGAAGTTGTGCCAGACGGTGTATGCGATCTAATATGTTAATAATAAGAACAATGTTACATAAACATTGGGAGGCATTGAGAAGTAAAAGACAGAAATAGAAAGCCTGACAAAAATAATCAGAAGTGTTTTTTTAAAAGCTCCTTCTCAGTTTTCACATAAAGTGTAATTTATATATAGAAACTGATCCAAACCCTGTTTTATTGCCTAACGTACAAGGAGCCTGGTAAGCCAGCACATTTTTGTGGGCCAATATACATGAAGAAATCTATGGAACAGATGTCAAATTTCATTTAATATATTATTCTTGTAGTGTGAATTAAATCTACTTCAGAACCCAATTTAATGAAATGCCATGTTCTCCTAGAGAGCTACATAGGCTTTACCAAGGAAGGAAGGTGGGTAATCAATTCAAGCTACTGTATATAATCTATGTAAAGTTTATCCTGCCCATCCTTAGATGAAATTAATATAATTTGGACACAATTTTGTTTTTCCATGCATAGCCCATTGACAAGAATGGAAGAAGGGCAAATCAGCAAGGAAGGTAAAAATGGTATTAGAGTTAAGTGGAGAAACAGCTGGCTCAGCATTTTTATTCAGAAGATTTAGAGACCCATGGTTTCTTATCAAACTGGAATGAGAGACATGCCACAAGATTCCATCCTAAACCCTGCACTGGTCAACATTTTTATTTAACTTGGATGAAGAGATGGAAGTTGGTTGGGTTTTTTTCTTCAAATTTTCAGGTGTCACAGTATTGGATGAACTCTTAGTAACTTTATTCTGCTTTGGTCAGTCCCCAATGTAAGTCCTGGGTCTAATACTGGGCAGCACACTTTAAAAATGATTCAAAGAAATTGAAAGAGACTTAGAGAAGTATCACAAGGAGGCCCAGGTCAAAATTTACTTTTCATCAAATCCAGTGTGCAGGATATGAAATAATAGAACAAAGGCAGATTCTAACTAAACGTTAGAACAATTTCCTAATAGTAAAGGCAGTTTAAAAAGCAAAACTAATTATTGAAAATTATTGGTGGGCTCCTTTTCACAGGATTCATGAAAAGCAGACACACAACTGTCTGGTTTCCTTTAATTTAGATTTCTGCTCCAAGGAGAGAGTTGGATTTTGTAATTTAAATGGCTCCTACACTATAATTCTATAACAGTTGTTCTTTTTTTTCAACCTGGTGATCACTGGGGACCTGTGAAGATTCTATACTTACATTATTTAAACCCTCCAAGTCTCAGCTGGTGGGAAGTATGAAGGCAGTTTAATCTATTTCAGGATCCTTTCACCCCTTTTTTTCAGAAGGAGCCCCACAGTTTAGGAACCATTTATTTTGGAAGGGGAGAAAACCTCACCATGACATAATTGAATCCATTAAAGAGCAATAATAAATAAATGCCACTGAAACTCAGATTCAGTCTCAAAATGCATTCCAAATTAGTCAGCGAGTGCTCATTTGCAGCTTGCTAGTAGGTTTCCACAGTGTGGTAGTAGCCAATGTGCTAATCAACATCTGCTCTCACTTTGAATGTTGAATGTTTCTTTTTTTTTAAAAAAAAAAGGCAGACAAAGATGCAAGACCCCAAATCCCAGGCGAAAGGTCTGTGCAATTCAAAATCACATCCATAATTTATTTGCGTTATTTTTGACTCATATTTTGCTTTTGCCTTGGTTTTGTTCATATTGTCGAGAGCGGCTAATTGTCAAGGATGGGGATAGGATCACGATACGAACATTTGAAAAGCAAGAAATGAATCTTCCTAAAAAGTGTTTGTTTTTTTTCTTCCACCAAATAAAATTCTGAAAGATCTAAATCAGTAGGCCGGTCTTTATACGTCACTGGGACTGTGCAAACATGAAAACAACAAAAAGCCTACTCAAGTATTTGAAACAAACAGAAAAAACCCATGTCCTGAGAAATTTGTCTCAACCTCAGAATTAAGTATGTTCATTTGGTTCCAGATTGAGATCAAATAAGGCCATTTCAAGTGGTGCTCTTTCAAGAGTGCTAAGATTCCTGCATCTCCTGGGTGCATTACCATGGTGGCAGAGTGAGCCGCGGTGGCGCAGTGGTTAGAGTGCAGTACTGCAGGCTACTTCCACTGACTGCCGGCTGCCTGCAATTTGGCAGTTCAAATCTCACCAGGCTCAAGATTGACTCAGCCTTCCATCCTTCCGAGATGAGTAAAATGAGGACCCAGATTGTTGGGAGAGGCAATATGCTGACTCTGTAAACCACTTAGAGAGGGCTGTAAAGCACTGTAAAGCAGTATATAAGTCTAAATATTACTGCGATTGCTGTCTTGTGAAGAGTTTGTTTCATCTTTTTTATACACACCACGTGGCCAGTTTCATCTATGCTGCAACTGGCCAAGATGAAGTAGAGGAAGAAGAGGTGGGATTGAAGAAGAAATGAAAGTTTTCTAATGTAAGTTTAGAGGCAAGTACTGTTGTGCTGAATCTGTCACTGAGTCACCCAGGTTAGAAAGATAATGTGTTTGCATTGGGGCAATTCCTGGCCTCCAGTTACAAATATAGTGTAAGAATCAGTGAAGATTGTCGCTTGACTGCCAACCTGATAGGTAAGTTTTTTTTTAAAAAAGAGGCATTTTTTGTGTAGTGTGTTTATTTATTTATTCCACCAATCAATTTGTAGGATTGTCCATCTCAACAAAATCTATTCATCACTCCAGTGTCAAGAACCATTGGTTTGCATTTTAAGTTTTCATAAATTAAAGAAATATAAGGAAAAACCAAAGTAAAATGTTAACCAACATGTCTTCTTGCATATAAACATAGGAGGAACATTATAATGGCCTGCATTATTCGTTTCAAAGGTGATTCTTTCCATCAACGCTTGCAAATCTCTTGCAAATCACTTTATAGCAGCCAAGAGAAAATCAGTAGAATTTTCCACCATCCAATATTCCTTTAGAGCTTTGCAGCCTGATTTCTGGTAGTCCTAGGTTCAAGTCCAGATACCTGCACATATTCTTCTCCCTTTCTTTAGCAAACACTCCTTCCCTTTTCCAAACTGGTCCTCTTTGCCTTTAAATATGCCATTAAGACAAATATCCATCCTACATAACACAGTTATGTAACCTACATAACTGAGGGAATGAGGTAGCAAGAAAAGAAAATCTTTGTTTTTTCTGCTAAGCGGTTCAGCAGAAGAAGAGAGCAATGCCTTAAAGGCTATGGAAGTACAAGACCATTTCTCCTGTTCAGAAAAGTAGGGAAGGGCCTAGCTAAGAAAAACATAATCAATTTTAATAGCAGTTGATAAGTACAAGGACTCACTGGAGAAGAGCCTAATGCTCGGAACGATTGAGGACAAAAGAAGAAAGGGGACGACAGAGAATGAAGTGGCTGGATGGAGTCATTGAAGCTGTCAGTGTGAACTTAAATGGATTCCAGAGGATGGTAGAGAACAGGAAGGCCTGAAGGAAAATTGTCCATGGGGTTGTGTTGGGTCGGACATGACTTCGCAACTAACAACAACAAGAAGAACAAGTACAAGAAGAGTTGGATTTTCTGCTTTTTTTCTGTAAAAAACTCTGTATATCACCCAGTGGTTTATTCAAAAACACTCCTGTAAATTCATCCACTCTCCATCGTAAAAAAAAAAAATCTACAATCTATATCTAGAAGAATAACTTCTAGACTATGTAAAGGAGGAAAAATGTGTAACTTTATAAAATTGACGTGCAAGCACATTGGTAGCATTCTATGTACAGGTAGTCCTTGACTTAAGACCAGCTACTTAATAACCATGTGAAGTTCCAACAGACCCCCAAAAAGGGGACTTTATGACCTAGAGCCAAAGTTCCATCATTTGTGTCCCCCCCACCCCACCCCGTCACATCAACACTTTTCAGGTGTTCGACAATACAGCTACATTTACTGCCCTTTGTGATGTTCCACAGTCACGTGACTTCATTTTAAGACAATTTTAACTGGAACATGTTTCCAGTTTGGGGCAAAACTCTGCCATAGCAAACAATAGGTTCTCTTCCTGACCACACCACTTGCTTAACAACTACAGCATTCATTTCATGACCACCATATTCGCTTTACAAACAACAGGGAAAAAAGCTCATAAAATTGGCTCAGTCATGTGACCAACTTGTTTTACAAACATTATGACTTATGACTGGTAATGGGCAGGCTCCATTATAGTCATGACTCAAGGACTACCTCATACCATTTTCTTTGCATGTGGATAAAATTCCAAAACAGTTCAAGCAAATCTTATCTTTCCCTTCCTTGTTTGAATGATGCAGTAAATATGAAATCCAATCCGTTCATGAAAGAGCTGGATATTATCATTTTGCAGTGAAATTGCTGATCTGTCAACTGTTTCTTGTTCCCAATGAAAGAATGGGAGAAAGCCCCATGTGCTTCAGATGAAGCCATAAAATCAATCTGGAGCACTAACAAAGCACTGCAGGCTTCATCTGCTATATAATGTAGTCCTATGGAGCAGGGGTGGGTTCTACTTACCTTTACTACCGGTTCACAGTGGGGCTGTGCACATGTGCTTGCTTTGCGTACACGCGCTCTTCTGCGCATGCGCAGAAGCATTCTGATGATGTCAGGGTTGGTGGGCGGAGCCTCCCACCGGTTTTACTACCAGTTCTATAGAACTGGTCTGAACCAGGGGCAACCCACCACTGCTATGGAGGTTTAGGACCTATGAGTATTGTGAAGTGCAGCAGTTCTGTGAGCCTCACTATCACCATAAATCATATATTCCACTTTCCTTTTCACTGCCAAATCCCAACCATCTATTTCACAGGCTTGGGAGCACAATAAAGCACAAAGAGGAGGCACAAAAACCATTTCTGCGGCCCCTAGTTTAGTAATACCAGGCTGAATTTGTCTTGCAATGTTTCAAAATCCATCCACATACTCATGAATACAACTTTTATTTTTCTATTTTGTTCTCAAGGTCAATTTTTTAAAATTGACCTTGAGAACAAATTTTGGTGATATTTTGAATTTCTGAATGGAAAATAATAGCAAATGTTATTTTTGTGTTCTTCTTTTCTATTACAAACTTTTTCGTACTTTGAAGCCTCCCTGGCTGCCCCTTTACCCATTCTGAGAAAAAGAGGGGAGGCTTTCTTGCAATTAAATTGAAGTGTGAGAAGCCTAGGAGAGTATAGATGCCCGGGGAGGTAATTATACATGAAATAATGGATAATATACATATACAAGCATACGTAAGTAGAAAAATAGTACATTTCACCAAATTTCTGTTTTGGGGAAGAAGTTTGAAAAAGCAAGTTCTTTTTTTTCCTTCCCCAAATCAAATGGTATTTGTTAGGAGGACTATTCTTCCGGACAACACCACTAAAAATATGTCTCCATGGGTGATACCTGTTGCCCTTCGTGGTGCATTTCAGTGGCTTGGATGGAGATATAGAGAAACAATATCAAAAAAGAGGAAATTGTTATTTCCAGTGGAGAGCCCCAAAATAAATGAACTTCTGCTAAACTTCCAACACAGCCTTTCCACTGAAATAACAGGACCAAAAATAGCCCGTGTAATCATAGAAAGAAGACAAAGGCAGGTTGTTGAAAAACTAGATCTAGGAAAAGCTCAGTATTTTAACAAATGTTTCACTTAACACAAGCTATTAAGTTCAGGTTTATCTGGGCATTTAAATCTTCATCAATATGGCTATTAAACTGCTCCACCACCACCTCTCTAACTTTTTTTAAAAAATGTATCACTAAAGGATCAGAGGAAATATTTTATGTTCTCTGTTCTCTTTTACCAAGCTAGTTTGTTTTGTCTTTGAGTGTCTGCTTCTCTTAATCCAAAATAAGTCTCATTCTTTCTCCACACATATGGATTCTCTTTGCATTGGGAGAGTCCCATGCAGGGCTGCTGGTTATCTCAAGCATCTGGTAGGTGGAGTTCAACCCTGTGGAAAATATATTCAGTTTCATTTTCACAGATGCAGTTGAAGGGGCTCATGTAGGTTAAAAAAGAACTAGCACTGCAGAAGAAAAGTAATTTAAAATGAAACCACAATACAGTATGATTTACTGGGAAGTGACAAGCTTTGAACTAAAATTACAGATCTTTGTGTCTTCTGATGGCATCTTGGCCTGGGGTGGGCGGGGAGATACGGTGGACTCTGACTCTTTTAAGTAATACAGTTCTTCAAGTACAGAAAAACACATTGTTGAGACGGTGTTTCTTTTAAAAATCTTCCTATAAATTTTCATGAATCATACCAAGGGAATAAACGTTTGTACTGCCCTGGGCAAATCCTGGTCTGATTTGGCATTTCTAAAAATCCAAAGAATTGCAAAGGGAGAAATTCCTCTTCGTTGCTACCCCTATCTGGGTTTTTTTTTCCCCTCCTCAGGAACATTTTAGAAGTATCTTACAAACAGCTCAATGGGCATCCTCACCATTATATAGAATGAAAATGTTTCATTTACTGTTAAACCTGCCAAAAGCAGATGTTTTGCTTCCAGAACCATAAATGAGGATGACCGTCTGCTCTAGGCTGATACTGTAGCATTGCTGAAAATAGGAAGTATGAAAGAAAAATAACTAACACTCTTAAAATGCAACACTAAATGATCACTATGTTGGGATCAGAAGAGCTGTCACCTCTAAAAGGAGTTTTCCTAGCTCAGGTTAGGAGTACCTCTTCCTTCTTTTTCTTCTTCTTTTCTTCTAGTACCTGTACAGTTCAACCTATTGAACCTGTACAGTTCAACCTATTCATTCAGTAACTAAAACTGGATTAATAGACTAAGTAGTCTTAAATTAGAGCATAACCCTATTTCTATGCTCTTTGCTCTTCTGTTTAATAGGTCAAGTTGATTATTACATTGTCCGTCCCCCCCACAGTTAAGGTTGCCAGGTGTCCACTATTTGAGCGGACAGTCCGCTTTTTTCACATTATGTTCACTATTTTTTTTCACAAAATAGTGGACATTTTTTTTATTCAAAAGCTTTATGATTGTATATTTTTTAATATTTCTCAATGTTGTACTGAAATTAAAGAATTATTCTTTAAACACAAAGAATTGATCAAAGCTGTGCAGTCAAATAAAAAATACACACGACAGCAAAGTAAAATGTAATTTAATATTTTACATATTATTATAATAATATTTGATGTTTTGAATTTTAAGTAAAGTTTTGAAGTGATTATTTTAATACGTGTTAAAATGTTTGTAAGAAAATATATAATTTAATTGTAATTTTTTTTTATTTTTTTACTACTTACCTACCCACAGTAGTAAAACTACTATAAAGGTTACTTGTGGTGTTTTGTTAATTTAAGCCAATCATTGAATAATTACTCATTGACAATTAAGGGCTATGAGAGCTCCTAATTTTCAACATAAAATTCCCTCTTCTGTTTTCTCGTATTTTCTTGCTCTTGGGTTTATTTCCCTTGTGCTGAGCCATAAGGCAAGCTAGACCTGATATACATTCCAAGTCTAGTTATATGACCAGAGGTATTTGGAATTCGCCTAAGATCATCATAACTTGTCTTAGAAAAGCTGGATTCATCGCATCCGTGGTTAATATTCAAAGAGGATCGTAAACACAAGGCACAATTTGCTTAATTCTCCCATTCTTCTGTTGCACGTAGCTACAATCTGAGAAAATGCTCTGGGATTGTAAAACTAGCTACATTTTTTGGTGTTGCACATAGGCTGCATTTTAGATTACAAAATAGGGCTATATTTAAATGGCAATACATGCTATGGTTTTAGTTTTCATTGTTGCTACATCTTATGAATAATAATAAGCTTGGGAACATATGTTGTGGATAGGATTCTAATTCCGATTAGTTGCCAAGAGAAGAAGGAGGAAGAGGAGAGTGAAAAAAAGAAAGGGGAAGGAAGAGTAAGAATAAATGAATATTTAATCAAGACAGAGAACAGATTGATCTTTTATATACTATAATTGCTCTCAGGACACCCAGTCAAGTGTGTCCATAGGTATATATATATATACTGTGTTCTGGTTTGCATGTACTTCACTATAAAAATACTCCATCCTTGCCCATTAAAACAGATTTCGTTAATAGGAATTAAATAATTATTTATAGTTTTTTTTAATTACCTGAGGAAAAATGTCAATCTGAATAGAGTAGAGTAGAGTAGAGTAGAGTTGAATTGAATTGAATTGAATTGAATTGAATTGAATTGAATTGAATTGAATTCTTTATTGGCCAAGTGTGATTGGGCACACAAGGAATTTGTCTTGGTGCATACGCTCTCAGTATTATTTTGTCAGCCTACATTAAAAAAAACTTTGTACTCGTTAAACTCATCAGACATGTTTGGAAAGTGCAGCACTAGTTCAAAGAGATGGGGATTGAACCAGCAATCTCAGGATATAAAGAACTTTAAAGATTTTCAACACAGACAAGTGTAGTCTGTAATTTCAGATTTTTGCTTGGCTGGTTTCCAACTCTACTTTTATGGTAATGCAAGTTATTTCAATATTTCCAAAGCAGCACTTGGAAGGGAAGAGGAAAAGGGGGAAAAGCATTTGGAGTCTTCCATCTTGGAGGTAAGCTTCTGATATATAGCTTTTTAGTAATGAAAAAGTAAAGGTAAATGTTTCTCTTGTCCACTCATGTCTGATTCTAGGGGTCGGTGCTCATCTCTATTTGTTACCTGAGGGAGCCAGCATTGTGGGTAGACATTTTCTGCGATCATGTGGTCAGCATGACTATATGCCGAGATGCATGGAATGCTATTACCTTCCCACTGAAGTGGTACCCATTAATTTCAGGGGTGGGCTGCTGGGGGTTCGCAGGGGTTCAGGAGAACCTCTATCTAAGATTCTGTGCAGTTCGGAGAACCCCAAAATCCCACTCCTGGCTGGCCCCACCCACCCTACCCCTCTCAGGAGTCCCCACATGGACTGTTTTGGATGCAGGTAAGTGCAGGGCGCGCACAGAGGCTTGGGAAGGATGAAAACCGGGCCTACTGGAAGTTCAGGAAGGCCAGAAATGGGCCTGTTTCCGGCCTCCAGATGGTCCCTAGAGCCTGGGGAGCCTGTTTTTGGCTTCCTGGAGGCTCGAGGAAAGACTCCAGAGCCTGGGGAGGGCAAATACTCCCCCCTCCCGCTGTGGTGCAGAAGGCTGACTAGGCCATGCCCAGCATGACCATGCCCACCCAGCAACTGGGTAGAGAACCCCTTGCTAAAATTTTTGAAGCCCATCCCTGATTAATTTAATTGCATTTGCATGCTTTCAGACTGCTAGATGGGCACGAGCTAGTGCAAGTAACAGGAGTTCACCTCATCACAGAGTGCTTTGGTCTCAAACTTGGCTATCAGCTTTCCAACTGACCAGCTCAGTGTTTTTAATTGCTGAGCCATTGTAGTTGAAATATTAACTAGAATTTTCCTAAAACAGAAACAATGTTCTCAATGGGAAACCAAATAGAATTCCACGTTGGAAAAGGCATTAAGATCTTTAGTAATCTTGTACTACTTCATTAAGCTGCTTTCTAATTATTAGTAGGAGATATATTTTCATTATTACATTCAGATTCACGGGCTATTGGTTTCATTTTGCCTTTTTTTCTGTTTGTCTGTTGTTTCCTACTTCTGCGACATCAAAGCTACTTGTCTTATCTGAAATTCCAGCACAAGAGCTAGACTTGAATGTCCATTGCTTCCTTCTCAATGATTGCACATTCAGTGTTATCAGACTTCGCTCTTGCCTCGCTTCTGCTTTGAACTCCGTGGAGTTTGACAGTGGAGCTTTCTCACTGGAACGTTCTGCCTACCTCTAACTTTCCAATTCTGTAGTTCTCCTCACCCCTCCTATGATGCCTTCAGAACTCCACAGTATACTGACATTGTCTTTTTGTAGCTAGACAAGGCCTTCTGGGTGATAGTTTCAGTGCTGATCCCTGTTAATATTAATTGTATGCCTCTGACTTTCAAGAAGTTAAAACTGGAATGCACAGTACTTTGCTTCCTTAAAAAAATAGCTGAGAAAAAACAGCTGCTGCTTTATGGAGATGGGTTTTGGAGCAACAAAACTGCTTCATTTTGCAACACACTGATGCCTCTTGCTGGGAAGGTCCAGTAACCTCATCCAACTTCTAAAATTGCCAGGCAAGGCCTCAGAACAACCCAAATGACTCAGTGAGACAAACCACATTGTCTTCATGCCTTGATAAGATGACTCACCTGATGGAAAATATCCTGCCAAGGAAAACAACAGCCACCCCACTCTTCCCCAATTTGTTCATCTTAGGTTTGTGTATTCTGACTCCAATTTAGTTATTACTGTAATTTAGTATGCACTGTTTTAGGAGGGGGCTTGGCCCAGTAAGGTAGCTAATAAATTGCTGTGATCAGTAAAATAAAATTCAGGGCTCAAAGCCATTATGATTATTAAAAGCAGAGAAAATGCAAAATCAAGCCAGGCAAATTTCATTTCTCACATTTGCAATGATTGGAAGACAAACTTTTAACCTGCACTTTTACTAAACTTGGTAGTGGAGTTCAAGGCTGAATCACACTAAGCATGCTGATTGATTTCTAATATTATTTAGGATATTAGAATTTGTACAGATGAAGGTATAGATAGAGTGCCTGAAGAACTATGGATGGAGGTTCGCAACATTGTACAAGAGGTAGCAACTAAAACCATCCCAAAGAAAAAGAAATGCAAGAAAGCAAAACGGCTGTCTGAGGAAGCTTTGCAAATAGCTGAGGAAAGAAGGGAAGTGAAAGGCAAGGGAGAAAGAGAAAGATACACCCAATTGAATGCAGAATTCCAGAGAATAGCTAGAAGAGATAAGAATACCTTATTAAATGAACAGTGCAAAAAAATAGAAGAAAACAATAGAATAGGGAGGACCAAAGATCTCTTCAAGAAAATAGGAAATATGAAGGGAACATTTCATGCAAAGATGGGCATGATAAAGGACCAAAATGGCAGGGACCTAACAGAGGCAGAAGAGATTAAGAAGAGGTGGCAAAATTATACAGAAGAATTATACAAGAATGAGCTTAACGTCCCTGATAACCACAATGGGGTGGTCACTGACCTCTAGCTAGACATCCTAGAATGTAAAGTCAAATGGGCCTTAGGAAATCTGAGCAACAACAAAGCTAGTGGAGGTGACAGTATTTCAGCTGAGCTATTCAAAATCTTAAAAGACAATGCAGTAAGAGTGCTACACTTAATTTGCCAGCAAATCTGAAAAACTCAACAGTGGCCACAGGATTGAAAAAGGTCAGTTTACATTCCAATTCCAAGGAAAGGCAATGCTAAAGAATGTTCAAACTATTGCACTATTGCATTCATTTCACATGCTAATAAAGTTATGCTTAAAATCCTACAAGCTAGGCTCCAGCAATATGTGGATCAAAAACTATCAGAAGTACAGGCAGGATTTTGAAGAGGCAGAGGAAGTAGAGATCAAATTGCCAACATATGCTGGATCATGGAGAAAACTAGGGAGTTCCAGAAAAACATCTACTTCTGCTTCTTTGACTATGCTAAAGCCTTTTATTGTGTGGATCACAAGAAATTGTGGCAAGTTCTTAAAGAGATGGGAGTACCAGACCATCTTATTTGTCTCTTGAGAAACCTATATCCTGAAGATGAAACTCAAATACTTCAGTCACCTAATGAGAAGGAAGAAGAGCCTAATGCTGGGAAAGAGTGAGGGCAAAAGAAGAAAGGGATGACAGAAAATGAGGTGGCTGTATGGAGTCACTAAAGCAGTAGGCGTGAGCTTAAATGGACTCCAGAGGATGGTAGAGGACAGGAAGGCCTGGAGGAACGTTGTCCATGGGGTCGCAATGGGTCAGATGTGACTTCCCAACTAACAACAATGCAATATAGATGAAGGATGTTACACACATGGTAAGTCCAATCAGCAAGTCCAATTATCTTCCCTATCAGTACCAATTATCTTCTGCCAGTGGAATCAAGAGGTAGATTCTTCCTCTGCAGTTTCTGGGCAGTTATTTGCAATCCATCAAATTATATTCTAAATGGATAAGGATGGGTGAAATGCTACTAGTTCGGGCCGGTTCTCCCAAACCAGTAGTAAAAATGCTACTGGTTCACCGAACCAGTAGTAAAAAGATGTAAAAAAAAAAGTTCAGACGATCAGCTAAGCGACTCGTGATTGTCGGAAACTAGTAGTAAATAGGTTCAGATTTCACCACTGGGTAGTATCCTTGTAGCAGCAAGGAGAAGAAAATGGATCTTTGCATTAGAGAAGTTCTTAAATATGATTAATAAAATAAAATAAAAAATAACTGTCGGCTAAGAGAACCACCTCAGACTAATTTGATAAACGTCTCTGAAGACTCCCTTATGGATGGGTGCTTTGTTTTCTTGTGGCTCACAGAAATAAATTGTTTGTATATATTTATAATTATCTTTTGATTACTACAGGAAAAGTTCAAGCAGTCAGTGTTGATATTCCCAATAAATCTTTACACCAATATTTTTTAAAATGTCATTCTTCTTATTCTGGAGATGCAATAAACTTGAGAACTGTTTAGTACATAAAATAGAACAGGTCCTAATCACATTTCTTAGACATTAATCCCACAATGAATTAGGTTTGGGGGGAAAATATAAAGTTTAAATATGTCACTACTCTATCTTGTTTACTACATCCCAATGTAGTAATCTTGCCTTCAAGATTAACTTGTTTAGAAGCTGAATTATAGTGTCTTTATTAAGTCATTATTAAGAATGTTGCTGCATGGCAGTGGAAAATAACTTTATTACTATTTTTATCTTTTTTATACATTATTTTATTTTCTATTTAACTTTTTAAAAATATTTCTTTTTCCTTTTCTTATTAATTTCCTTCTGCTAGTCTCTGTTATTAATTTTTCCTCAGTATATATTTTAGTCGAACTGTTTGAATTCTATTTACAAAGGGTCTTTGGTTTTGTTCTACTATATTTATACCTTGAGGGAAATCGGTGAACTAATATTTTGACAAAAACTTACAGCAAGTGTTCTCCCTATTATAAATAGAAGCTGGCGGAAGTTCACAGCAAGGAGTTGAAAGGCTCTCTCCAAGCTTCCATGATAAACATTATGTTGGCATAAGCAGTTCAGTGTGAACAAGTGTATACTAAAGAGCACCAGAGTAAGACATACATTTGCTCCATATATAGGTTGATCGGGGGCCAAGTGGCAGAGAACGATCAAGAAAAAGTTTTCTTATTGTGTGGGTAGACAGCTCGATACAACCATTAACCCAGTGGTGAAATCTAAAATTTGTTACTACCGGTTCTGTGGGCGTGGCTTGGTGGGGGGGTGTAATGTGACTGGATGGGCGTGGCCAATTTTTTTTTTTACTTTTAAAACCATTTTTTCTACAACCTCTTCAGCGAAGAGGTTGTAAAAAATGCTTTCAAAAGGCTCTGACGATCCCAGCTGAATTGCCTGATCGGCAGAGGCTTTTTTTCTTTTAAATGCCTCTGACGATCAGGCAACTCAGTTTGGATCGTCAGAGGCTTTTAAAAGAAAAAAAGCCTCTGACGATCAGGCAACTCAGCTGGGATCATCAGAGGCATTTAAAAGCATTAAAAATGCTTTTAAAAGCCTTTGACAATCCCAGCTGAGCCACACGATCATCAGAGGCTTTTTTTTTTTAAAGCATTTTTTCAGCCGAAGAGGTTGTAGAAAAAATGCTTTTAAAAGTAAAAAAAAAAAGCCTCTGATGATTATGCGGCTCAGCTGGGTGGGGGAGCTGAGGCGGGGTGGGGAGGGCAGGGATTTTTGCTACTGGTTCTCCAAACCACCCGCCTCCATCGCTACCAGATGGGGTGATCTGGTCCAAACCGGGAGCATTTCACCCCTGCATTAACCCATTGTTTGGATGCTGGGGGGAAAGGAAGATACCATGGTAAGTATCATTAGCAAAAGTAAAAACTGCCATTATTAGTTCAAATCTAGGTTATGATGAACGAGGAATGCTATGCAATCTTCTGCTCAACTCCCCACCCCCACCCCAGTGCAGCAAAAGCAACCAAGGGGGGATGCAATTCATGTAGAATGAAGGATTGTAACATGGTGGTGGTGCAATGGTTAGAGTGCAGTACTGCAGGCTACTTCCGCTGATTGCCGGATGCCTGCAATTTGGCAGTTCAAATCTCACCAGGATCAAGGTTGACTCAGCCTTCCATCCTTCCAAGGTCGGTAAAATGAGGACCCAAATTGTTGGAGGCAATATGCTGATTCTGTAAACCGCTTAGAGAGGGCTGTAAAAGCACTGTAAAGTGGTATATACGTCTAAGTGCTATTGCTATTTGGAGATCTTTAGTTTAAAAGGAGGGGAGGGACACATAATTAAGGGATCTAAAATTATGTATGGTGTGAAAAATAGGAATCAGGAGAGGTTTTTTTCTTTTTTCCCCGCCATACCAAAGGATGGAGTTAAAAAACAGAGATTTAGCATAAAGAGAAAGGAAGGATCCTTCCTCATACAATATGATCTGTGACTAAAGAAAGGCGGTGATGTTCACCAACTTGTATGATTTTAAATGCAAATGAGGTAAATTTATGATTTTTTTCTATCACTATGTGTTTCTTCAGATATTAGAGGCAGTACGCCCTTCAGGACAAGTAGTACAAGCAATTGGGATCCATCTTGTACATCGGTGGAAACAAAATAGCTCTTCTCAGCTCCAGATTGAGAAGAGACCCCCTGTTCTCTTTTAAATATTTGTTGTTTTCTCAACAAATGGTGGCTATCAATAGCACAATATAATCTGTGCCTGAAACAGAATTATGGTTTTGAGAAGAACAGTGCCATTAACAAGACAAAAGAAAGCTTCTTACAAGAGAACAGGAAACAGCATATATCAATAGTCAGCCTTACCCTATAGTACAAATATTTATAGATTTCATGCATGGTTTAGTTTGAATAGAAATTAGTTTTTATATATTTTTGCAAATCACAGTTATACCTTCCATTAATAAAAAATAATAATCAATTAATCTTCATTCTAGTATGGATAGTAGCAGAATTCTGTTTCAAGGTTCAAAAAGTGCTTGCTCTAGACTAAAGAGTCTCGTTGTAGAGATTAAATGTATGACACAGCATTTCCGAGCCATATTGAACTGCTTTCAGGTTTTCAGTACAAATTATTTTGATTATACCTGGAATGTTTGGAATATTTGTAGGAAATACATATCTGCATAACCGACCATTCCGATGATGATAAAGTGAAATGCAGCAACTGCTAGATATTTCTTCTGTGGCTGATACTGTTTGAGAATGTCTGTGTATAGTATTGTAATTAGGACTGTCCAAATGGGTTTGCCAAAATCTAGATGACCACTAGATGGTAATTAAGGATTAGATTGCTTGTATCAATTTAATGCCATTAAATTGCCATTAAATTTAATATGACCATTAAATTGCCATTTAATGGTCATATGGATTTTTATAATCCACAATGGGGGGGGGGCTATGATATTGCTTTATGCACATCACTTCTCCATAGCAACAATTATTATTAACATTTCATACGATCTTTCTTTCACACAAATCTTCGATGGGACGTAATGTAATCAACTTGGTTCAGGTTTTCTTTCATGGATTATAACACATGGCTCATTTTCAGGGGTGGGCTGCTGGGGGTTCGCAAGGGTTCGGGAGAACCTCTAGCTAAGATTCTGTGCAGTTCAGAGAACCCCCAAATCCCACTCCTGGCTGGCCCCACCCACCCCTCCCTTCCCCTCCCATGTGGCCCATTTTGGATGCAGGTAAGTGCAGGGTACATGTGCAGGCTTGGGGAGGGCGAAAAACGGGCCTATCTCGAGCCTCTGGGAGGGCCATTTTTGCCCTGCCAGAGGCTCGAGGAAAGCCTCCAGAGCCTGGGCAGGGCAAAAATGTCCCTCCCCCACCGTGGTGCAGGAGGCCATGCCCACCCAGCAATTGGGCAGAGAACCCCTTGCTACAATTTTTGAAGTCCACCCCTGCCCATTTTTGGATGTAATAAGTGGATATCATCAACACTTCTGTCAGAACCCCATGAACAGAGTTCAGGAATATCATCTTTATTGGTATGATACTGCTAAATGCAAGTAGTCCTTGATTTACAGCAACAATTGGACTGAAACTTGCATTGGTAAGCAAATGATCATAAATCAAAGATTACCCACACATGTAAAAAGAAATTGTATCTAGATGGTTCTGTTGTGGCATCATGCTGGGTTTGTAATTCTGTGTACCTGGAAGAAATTATGGAAGTTATGATATATAGGATTGTTTGGGATCAAAAAAATGATTTAGCAATCCCTAAATTATCTTGCTCCCTAATTTTCTTTACAAATTCACATATAAACACAAATGTTTGCTTGTCATTCTATGTCAGAGGAAAAAAATCTATAGGAAATTATATTTAATCTTCAACACAACTAACAATTAGATGAAAGAATTATGCCATGAAATAGGCAAATATGACATCTGTACCCAATGTGCGTACTTATTATTATACATTTATACTTGCTACTTTACTCCTTCTCTTCCATTGTTTAAATATAACTGAAAAACCATATGTGCTTTGTTTTGTTTCCATCTTGCCCCATCAAGTGAACTGCAGATAAAACATTCTACCTAATTTAGAATGAAGTTAACATCATCTGGTAGGCAGAATCCCTCATATCTTGCTCCAGTGGTATTCATAGCTTCTGTCCTGTCTTCTAGGACAGCATCATTCTACTGGGTTTCACTATTTTCCTTTTATATTGATTACTATTGATTTATATTGATTACTGTGTGGTTTTAATGCATAGAAAAGATAGAAATTTGACTTACGTAGATGAAGTCTTGTCTACAGTTTTCATTCAATTGACATATTGGATTATTTATTCTTAGAAGAACATATTGGTTGGCAGTTGAAAGCAGATGATGAATCCCTCCCTTTCAGCACCTTTCTACCTATAACTTCATGGAAGACTTTCATGATGGATGATGCTAACTATTTCTGGTTTGAGGGAAAGCAAGAAGGATAAGCTATTTGAAGAAGGCAGGAAGGAATGGCTGTTTGCTCATAGCAGTTTCATCCAAGCAAGCACATATTGGAATGCTCCAACTCAGGGGTTACATATCAATGCTATTCAAGCACACATTATGGGACTTGCTTCTTCTTTCCTCCAAAAGGTAGTTCCCTCACAATCCCAACTCTATTTGGAGAATGCTCCAATTCCCAGATCTGGAAAATGTAGGAAGAAGTAAAAATATGTTCTGTCATATATCATTCTGAAGCTAGATGACATCACTTGCATATAGCACATCATGTTAAGAAGTACATGCTATAAATTATTATTTATTAAGTGCATATGCTGCTGACTCCTAGCAGTTTCATGGCAGCACAATATACAATAAAAGGG
This sequence comes from Pantherophis guttatus, assembly GCF_059756535.1. NCBI lineage: Eukaryota > Metazoa > Chordata > Lepidosauria > Squamata > Colubridae > Pantherophis > Pantherophis guttatus. The sequence goes on along the minus strand of NC_142063.1, from coordinate 233,032,577 downwards.
AGCAAAGAACTGGATGTCCTCATCACCAAGATGCTCTTAGGAGGGACTGATAAGAAAAGAGAGTATTATCCATGCAAGTTGTTCATATGACTTGGCCCTTGAATAATGTTGATCCTTCTGATTTTTTGGCAGCTGCTTATGTGAAGGAACCATTCCTACAATTGCTAGACTGAACATGGGAGAACAAAAAGCTAAGAATTTTACTCCAGAGGTATAGTTGAGCAATCTAGCTGAGAATTAACATCTGGATGGAATATACAGTGGATAATATTTCCTCCAGCAGAACTTCTTTCAACCACAGAAGCAATCCTCTATTTAGATACAGCAGGTAATAGAAGAAGCTATGTCTCAGAGTAGATTTGGAGAAAGGAAGGAAGGCCTTATTCTGTTCCACCATGCTAGACCTCAGTCCTATTGGCAATAATCTGTCAAGTCACAATCTTGATGCCTGAAAGAAAAAGACCAGTTCTTTAAGAACCAGCAATGGAGTGTTAGCATCCCTGCAATTTAGCTTCCTAGCTTTACAGAAGGTTAATGAGTACCACAGCAGGCTGTTCATACTGCAGTATGAATGGTGGAAGTAGGGCGGGCAGAATTTGCACACCGGAGTGTGCTTTTTTTAAAAAAAAAAATCTATATGCAAACATGCCAGAACTTGTTAAAAATCAAAAGTTTTTGAGCCAAGGATTTCTAGAGTTATGGAAAATCCATCCCACCACCAGTTATATTACTTCAACAATTAGTTATGTTCTGTTAAGAAATCTTTCTTATGAAATGTCTTTGAATATTAATTTAAATATCAAACCAACAACATAAATCTCTCTTATTTCAGAACTAGAGGTTTTGTTCTTTGTTTTCAGCTGGAATGTGTGCACAAGCAAGCTTTATTCATCCCATCTTCTGTCATCTATCTATCTATCTATCATCTATCTGGAAATAAGTAAATAAACCTAAGACACTGGGAAATTTCTCTATTTCTTTTTTCTTTCTAGAAAGAGTTTCCAGAAGTCATCAGACATAGATTAAAAATTGCATCTTGAATTAATTTGAATAATTCTGCCAAATATTTGCAGGCAATAAAATTTAAATATATGACAAGCATAAAAGAAAGTTCCCTAAACTGATATTTACTCCTGCTCCCAAGTGGACAGAGAGCAGGAAGAGAAAGAGAAAGAGTTGATTTGTGAGAGTGTAGAATTTAAGAGAGGAAATGGGGGCAAAAATCAGCTGACTGACTTTCCATTGATCGTAAGAGATTCTTTAGGCTTATTTGCTCTGCACTGTGGTCATTCAATAAACATTCCTCTGCACAACTTGCTGGCATCAATTCTGTTTTTAGTATACAGAGAACGGGCAATTAAATACAATTGCTGCATTATTTTTTATCTTCACTGAGAACTTTTGACAATTTATAATTGTGGGAAACCATCCACTTTTTGTGTTGTAGTCATTTTTTAATAATGCTGTACTTTCTTTATTTAATTCACTTATATGTCTAACTTGAGAGTCAGCTTGGTACACTGGCTAAAAGCACTAGGCTACAATCTGAGAGAGGATTAAGCCAGCTGAGTGATCTTGATACAGACATGCTCTTTCATCCCTAGGAAGAAGGCAGTGGCAAGCCACTTCTGAAGTCTTGCCAATAAAACTGCAGGACCAGCCCAGGCAGTCTCCAAATTTATGATCGTCTTCCACAAAAATGAAAGTATATTCTTAGCAATGCCCTAAAGAGATTTATTGTTATACCTTAGTGATTGTTGTGTGCAATGGTGGTATTCAAAAAATTTTACCACCCGTTCTGTGGGTGTGGCTTGGTTGGCGTGGCATGGCTTGGTGGGTGTGGCTTGGTGGGTGTGGCAGGAGAAGGATACTGTAAAATCCCCATTTCTACCCTACTCCAGCTCCGTTCTCCTGTGCCAACCAGGAGCCAATCAGCTGGGACTCCGATCAGCTGGGGTTCCAGAGGCAGCGAACAGATGGGGGTGGGGCCAACCAGAGGTTGTATTTACCAGTTTTCTGAACTACTCAAAATTTCCGCTACCAGTTCTCCAGAACCTGTCAGAACTGGCTGAATACCACATCTGGTTGTGTGGCAAGCTTAAGCCATCAACTACCAGATTGATTCAGTGTCTTCACAAGGGACATAATTTTATTTTATTTATTTTATTATTCATATTTCTATGCCGCCCACTCTCCGAGGTCTCTGGGCGGCTTACACCAAAGACAGTATACTAAATAGCATATTGCCCCCAACAATCTGGGTCCTCATTTTACCCACCTCGGAAGGATGGAAGGCTGAGTCAACCTTGAACCGGTGAGATTTGATCCGCTGATCTGCTGAACTAGAATTCTAGTTTATGTGTGGAGAAGCAGCCTATCTGTTCCCCCAAACACTCCTTCACTCTCTCTTTCTCTAAGCAGCCCAGAAAACCAGGCAGAATTAACTCTGCACGATATCTAAAATTGGAATGTTGAATGATTGCGTTCAAACCAAATAAGCTAAGAAATCCACTTTAAACCAAGGATTATGATTTATTGCCTTATAAATCTGTCTTGTTTCAATTCCACAAACCATAATCCCAGGTTTGAATGTCCCTTCAAGATATCACATCAAAAGGGCAAAATAGCACTGTTCACAAAAAAATTCAGCCAACTATATTTTTGCCTTGCTACTCAACACTGGGACAGCTGGCTTCTGGGACAGTCAGGCATCCTGCCGTGAGTTTTGTTTGGCAGTAATTTTCTCAGGTTTTTGTTTAAGATACACGGAGGACCCTCCAACTCTGCTTTGATTTTGAACTGTTGCATAAGAATAGATAACCTTTCCAGCCTCATGAGTTGTTCTTCGCAGCAGCCTACCAGATGCTGATGAAAAAGTTGAGAGCAGGATGTATGTGTAGCCAATGGTCCTTTTCTTTGGTATTCACCCTGTTTCTAAACTCAGCAGTTGATTATCTCTTCATGACTTGGCTGGATAATTTGCCAAAAAAAAAAACCCATCTTTCTAAGGTAAGAACTGGTTCAGCAAGGGATTTCAATCCAATGTAACTACCATTTCTCCACCACCACCTGTGATTGTTGCAGACAGATCCTGGTGTGGAATCTGTTGATTAATTTTGCATATGTTTGTCTGTTCTGAGCTTTCCTTCTTTCATCTTCCCTGAATGATTCTAGGAAGGAGAGAAATAATAATAGGCATTTGGATTGTTTTTCCTACTCAGTACCATCCTCAGTTCTTAAAATTGAGACTGAATGGTAGGATGGAAATGATTTTAACAGAAATAAGAAATAAGAAACAGTATATTGCTATCAGCGTGACTGTTCTCTTGGGGCTTTTCAAAGCTATGGTGGAATTATTCAATTCAAAAAAGATTCACTCAAATCCTCAGATCAGTTCAGAGCAGCTGCAGTGCTTGGCTTCTGCTGTATCTCTGGCCTTTTGCAGTTTTCTGTTCATGTGGACAGATCATCTCACCTCCCACACCCAAAGTGAAGTGCCAAGACAGATCATGCCTATCTTGCAGAAATCTTCTATCTCTTTACTCAGAAATATCTCCCTCCCATATTAAATTATCTCTATTACAACCATTCACATCCTTTGCCTTCATCTGTTCCATTGCACCATCATTGAGGGCTCCTGTAGACCGCTATATAAACAAGCTGATTTGAACACTCCTAACATAATCCCCTTGGTTGTACAAGTCAAAAGTGGTATTATCAGAGATTATTAAAACTATGGATACTTGTAGCCGGTATGGCAGTGAGTAAAACATACCATTTAGTAAGCAGCAGGTGAAGCTAAACAGAATCACATCAGATACCTGTACAATTACCACAGGGGTCCCACAAGGCTGTGTGCTCTCTCCACTTCTCTATATACCAATGACTGCATCTCAAACGATCCATCTGTTAAACTACTGAAGTTTGCGGATGACACAACAGTGATCGGTCTCATTTGAGACAATGATGAATCCACCTACAGATGGGAGGTTGAACTAGCCTCGTGTTGCAACCAGAACAATCTTGAACTAAATACACTCAAAACTGTAGAAATGGTGTGTTGTGGTCCGCCAGCAGCCTGTGGAGTAGCAGCAGAGTCGGACAGTGATGAGGCTGAGGAAGAACATGGGCCAGTCCTAGAGGCTGGGGAAGGCCGGGATGAGGGCTCTGCGTCAGAGGCAGAGATGGGGCCAGGGCCATCTGGGAGTGATGTGCAGACTCTGGAGCCTCCAGAGGCTGACAGCAGAGAGGCAGAGGAACAGGAGGAGCCTGTTCCTAATGCATGCATGAGAAGAGCTGCCAGAAGGCAAGAGCAGCTAAAGCAAAAAGGACGACTCAGGAATAGGGCCAAGAGATGATTGGCCCCTCCCATAGGGCTTAAAAGACCAGCAACAGCTCTTGGGATCTTTGTTGGAAAACAACATTGGTAGATTTGTTTCTTGTCTTGATGCATTTATTTCTTGTCGGCGTCTTCTGCTCCTGAACTTTTGCTAAGAAAAGCCTTTGGCCAAGGTTGAGTGATAAGGCAGAAGAATTGTGTTATGAAGAATTTGTTTTGAATTAGTTTGGACTATGCTGAGAATGAGTTAATTCTCAGCTGTTCTAATAAAGTCTGTTTGTTTTCGAACTAATTGCACCTGATAATACCTACTTGGGCCTGGGTCACAACATGGTGGTAGATTCTAGGATAAACCCTCCTATACTACCACCTCTTACAATACTAGACAACACAGTATCAACAGTAGAGACCTTCAAATTTCTAGGTTCTATCATATCTCAAGACCTAAAACTGACACCTAACATCAAAAACATCATCAAAAAACAAAGAATGTTCTTTCTGCGCCATCTCAGAAAGCTCAAACTGCCCAAGAAGCTGCTGATCCAGTTCTACAGAGGAATTATTGAGTCTGTCATCTGCACCTCTATAACTGTCTGGTTTGGTTCTGCAACCCAACAAGACAGACACAGACGTCAGAGGATAATTAGAACTGCAGAAAAAACAATTACTATCAACCTACCTTCCATTGAGGACCTGTATACTGCACAAGTCAAAAAGAGGGCTGTGAAAACATTTACAGACCCCTCACATCCTGGACATAAACTGTTTCAACTCCTACCCTCAAAACGACGCTATAGAGCACTGCACACCAGAACAACTAGACACAAGAACAGTTTTTTCCCAAATGCCATCACTCTGCTAAACAAATAATTCCCTCAACACTGTCAAACTAGTTACTAAGTCTGCATTACTATTAATCTTCTCATCGTTCCTATCACCCATCTCCTCCCACTTATGATTGTATGACTGTAACCTTGTTGCTGGTATCCTTAAGATTTATATTGACTCCAGCTTCCCTATGACTATCATTAAGTATTGTACCTTATGATTCTTGATGAATGTATCTTTTCTTTTATGTACACCAAGTGCGTACGCACCAAGACAAATTCCTTGTGTGTCCAATCACACTTGGCCAATAAAGAATCCTATTCTATTCTATTCTAAAATAATGGGTGAGTATTGTTACATTATCTTTCTCCAGGACAATACCATCAATAGTTCGCTGATGTCTTCCATTTGGGGAAGTCCAAACAAGAAACACAAACCATGAGTACTAATAATGCCTTTATTGTAGGGTTACAGTAGCAGGATTTGCAAGTCTGAAAGCATTTCTTTGCTCCATTGCTTTTACTTTCTAAAAAACTAGGAAGCATCTCTTCTGAGATGCTTTCCACATTCTTTTTCCATCTGAGGACAAGATACTTCTTGAAAGATTGCCTAGGTTGAGGCTCTTCCTCCTGTCTCCCAAGGTCTCTATATACCATTACAATTGCCCTCAGGTTGGGAAGCTTTAATCCTAATAATTCAGCAACTTTAGACTGAAATCCTATTGAGACTACTAGGGAGTAAGGTTTTTTTTAAAAAAAAATTTCTGGGATTGGTTTCAGAGTAATCACATTCAGTCATACTGAATAGTAAACAGAAGAATCTTATTAATTAAAATAGAAATATGTGAAGACAGAAAAACTGCTTCCTTCAAAGCTCTCCTAAATTTGAGTTAGGAGATCAGGAAAATGAACAGGATTCTTTCTTCATCTGGGATTATTCTATGATTGACCCCCTCAAAAAAGGTCATTTTCATTGCAACTGGTGGAAAGGAAATTATACATGCCGGTTAAAGTGGTCATATCTGAACAATGAGAGGTTTTCGGATCATCTGAATGGAAAATTTCTTCAGATCACAGTCATCCTCCAATTCCTCCCTCTCTGTCAGAGCTCCTTACAAATTTCCATGGTATTGAGGAAGAGGGACTTCTGCAAGACAATATTTCTTCCAATGTACAGTAGAATGTTTCTTTATGCCTGGGAGGAAGTGATCCAATCTATACTATGACTCTTAAAATAACCTACTGAGATATGAAGATTATTGTAACCACCATAAATTTACATAAAATCTACATAAATTTACATAAATCTAAATCCATAAATTTAGAAATATTGCAGATTTCATAGAGCCGTAGCAGCATTTTAGTGAAATACTTTTCATTTATATTTTGAACTCCACTCTACCCTACACAAACACTTTAATGCAAATGCATTAAAATTAAGATTGCAGTAAAGTATTGTCTCAAAGTCACTACTTCAAGTTCTACCACTTAGACCCGTGATGGCAAACCTATGGCATGAGTGCCAGAGGTGGCACACAGCACCTTCTCTGATGGCAGGTGAGACATCACCCCAGGTGACACGTGCCTCCTGCTGGCCAGCTGGTCTTCGGGTCTCTGCCACACATGCGGGGGCATGCATGCATTCATAGGGGTGGGGCACTTGCGGAGGCACACACATGCATGGGAGGTAGATGCGGGGGGACTGCGTATGCATTGCATTTTGGGGTTTGGGCGCTTTGGGCACTCGGTCCAGAAAAGGTTAACCATCACTGACTTAGACAATGTCATCTAGTGTGACTCATGAGATGTATCTTCTCTGTTACTGCCCCTGCCCTTTGGAACAGTGTCCCCCCTGAGATTCAGTTAGCCCTGACCTGACCTGCCTGCCTGCCTTTTAGAAGGGCCTTAATACCTTTCATTTATATTTTAAACCCCACTCTACCCTACACAAACACTTTAATGCAAATGCATTACAATTAAGATTGCAGTAAAGTATTGTCTCAAAGTCACTCCTGGAGAACAACCCATCCAGTCACAAAGAAAATAATTGTTTGTTTTAATTAAAACAGATCCCTAAATAAAGAATGTTGTTTATTTATTTATTTATTTTATTTATTTATTATTGAATTTCTATACTGCCCTTCTCCCTGAGGACTCAGGGCAGTGTACAGCCAGAATTAAAAAACATGCAGGACAAATATTAAAAAACAATTAAAAGATATATAAATTTGGCCCAATTAAAACTCACTACCAATTAAAACATTTAAAACATTTAAAAACATTTAAAAATTTCTTCTTAAGCCAGCCCGGCTTGTTTGAAAAAGTGGGTTTTAAGGGCATGACGGAAGGCACTGAGGTCCTGGATTCTCCTTCTCTGGGGGGAGCTGATTCCAGAGGGTAGGTGCCTCCCCCTGGGGGTCACCAGCCTACACTGTTTAGCTGATGGCACCCCGAGGAGGACCTCTCTGTGGGAGCGCACAGGTCGATGGGAGGTCGTCGGTAGCAGCAGGCGGTCTCGAAGATAGCCCTATGCCATGGAGCGTTTTGAAGGTGATAACCAGCACCTTGAAGTGCACCCGGAAGACCACCAGGAGCCAGTGCAGCTCGTGCAGGAGCGGTGTTACATGGGAGCGCCATGCTGCTCCCGTCACTACCCGCGCTGCTGCGTTCTGGACCAGCTGGAGCCTCCGGGTGCTCCTCAAGGGGAGCCCCATGTAGAGAGCATTGCAGTAGTCAAGGCGAGAGGTGACGAGGGCGTGAGTGACTGTGCACAGGGAATCCCGATCAAGAAAGGGCCACAACTGGCGAATCAGGCAAACCTGACAAAAGGTCCCCCTGGTTACAGCCGTCAGATGTTCCTTCAAAGACAGCTGCATATCCAGGAGGACTCCCAGATTGCGAGCCCTCTCTGTGGGGGCCAACGACTCGCCCCCAATAGTCAGTGATGGAGTCAACTGACTATTTCGGGATGCCGGGAGCCACAGCCACTCAGTTTTGGAAGGGTTGACCTTGAGCCTGTTCCTCCCCATCCATACCCGCACAGCCTCCAGGCACTGGGACATCACTTCAAGGGCATCGTTGGGGTGGCCTGGGGTGGAGATGTACAGCTGGGTGTCATCAGTGTACTGGTGGTATCTCACCCCAAAGCCACGGATGATCTCACCCAGCGGCTTCACATAAATGTTGAAATCTCGAATCACTCTTCCTCTGATAACCACAACTGATTGTTTTTATGCAGGGCTAGGCTTTAATTTCATACTTTAAAAATCCCATTACACAAATGAGGAGTCAAATGTAAATGAAAGCATGTACTGAAAATCGTCATTAAAATCTATGGGTTTAAAAAAAAAAACTCTTGTGAACATAAAAAACTTATTTTAAGAAGCTTGGGGAAATTCTTTTTTTAAAAGTAAATTTATTTACTGGGCATCCAGGATAGAGGCCAAAACAGTTAGAATGGCAAGCGTGAGCCTGCAATCAAACCACCATCCGTTTTATCATGCATCTCACTTATTTGCACAGTAATAAAAAAAAATGGGCAAGTCTTCAATAGTTCAATCATGCCAGCCATAGTGACCCAAACCCTGGCTTGTCTCTAAAAAGGGAAGATTTTGGAAATATTGATCAGGCTAGTTTCAGGTTTTGGATGAGGCAGATTATCTTGACCCCTTTCAATTGATTTTGAGACTTGTACAGGATGGAGATGGCATTGATTCAGTGGTGAAATGTAAAATTTGTTACTACCGGTTCTGTGGCCATGGCTTGGTATGAGGTAATGTGACTGGGTGAGTGTGGCCAACTTTTTTTCGGCCGAAGAGGTTGTTTAAAAAATGCTTTTAAAAGCCTCTGACGATCCCAGCTGAGCTGCACGATCATCAGAGGCTTTTTTTTTTTTACTTTTAAAAGCATTTCTTCGGCCGAAGAGGTTGTAGAAAAAATGCTTTAAAAATTTTTTTAAAAAGCCTCTGATGATCACGCAGCTCAGCTGGGCATGGGGGGATGGCAGGGATTTTTGCTACCGGTTCTCCGAACCACCCGCCTCCATCGCTACCGGATTGGGCAATCCGGTACGAACTGGGAGCATTTCACCCTTGCATTGATTGCATTTTTTGATGATCTATGGCAGGATGAGGGTTGGTGCATCCATTCTGACCCTTCTTGATTTCTTGCTGGTCTTCAGTGCCATCAATCAAGATTCTGGACCACACTGGGATATTGGAAATGGAAGCCCTGGTGTTACAGTGGCTCTCTTTCCTCTGGGGCCAGTTCCAGTGGGAGGTTACCTCATGACTGAATTACTGCAAAGTGCTCTACATAGGATGTGCTGTGTATTGGATGATGACTTCTCAAACATGGTAACTTGCCCAGAATGCAGCAGTGAGGGTAGTTGTATCTTGATATATCCATGTAACACCCCTACTTTCTCTGATGCACTGATCATTGGTAAACTTCCAGTTGCAATGCAGTTCTTCATGAAACAGGAGGGAATCATTGGTTGGCCTCTGTCTGGTTGTTTTCGCCAATAAAATTTGACAGATTTTGCAAACTTTAAGTTCTGTCATTTAGACTCGTGAAGTCAAACCTATGGCATGCGTGCCAGAGGTAGCACGCAGCACCTTCTCTGATGGCACATGAGCCGTCGCCCCAGGCGACGAGTGGTTCTTGCTGGCCAGCTGGTCTTCGGGTCACTGCCACACATGTGCGGGGAGGGGACAGGGTGTGCAGGGGGCGTGCGCACATTCATGGGGGGCAAGGCACATGTGGGAGGCACATGCATGCACGGGGGCACATGCGGGGGGCTGCGCATGCATTGCATTTTGGGGGTTCAGGCGCTTTGGGCACTCGGTCCAGAAAAGGTTAGCCATCACTGACTTAGACAATGTCATCTAGTGTGACTCAGGAGATGTATCTTCTCTGTTACTGCCTCTGCCCTTTGGAACAGCATCCCCTCTGAGATTCAGTTAGCCCTGACCAGACCTGACCTGCCTGCCTGCCTTTCAAAGGGTCTTAAGTCCTGGCTCTTTCTCCAGGCACTGGGTCAAGGGGTTGTGTGAGTCTGTTGGCCAAATCTCTACATTTCTGTGTTTTGTGTTTCATTATTCACCCTGTTGGCTTTATATAGACCCAATTTGGGTTTGCTCACTGATGACATACACCATCCAGAGTCATGTTTCAAGCAGGTGGTTATATAAATCAGACAAATATAAATAAACCTCAAGATGAACTCTATCTGAAATTAAGCTTTCCCAAATATGAAAACTCAAAGACTAAAAGAATGTCTCAAATATTGCACATTATCTAGAAAATAAACAAATTTCTCTTGTAATTATGAGTCACAACCAAAAATTGGAAAACATACTGCATTTACAAATTACATTTTAGTGCATGATGGCACTTAATCAGAAGAAATAAATATTAATCTTAATAGATTTTGCATGATACTGAGATCTTGAAGCCAAATGGATTTTGTAAGGAAGCCCTACAATTTGACCTTATGTTATTTGTTAGACCAGCCCTAAAATCCAAGGTTCACAGTCAATCGCTTCAGATGGCTTTTAGTCATAGGAAGCCAGCAGAGCAAATCAATCAGGTCAAGCAACACTATGCACCCAGTGCTGTTGATATCTGTAACCTAAATGAAATTATTAAGGGCAACTACTGTATCTAATAGGCAATTGATGACTAATGACTTTTCTTAACGGCACAATGTCTTTATGCAGAAGTTTCTTAGCTTTGCCACTGTTAGTCTTTCAACACCATGTGAGATAAATTTTGTTTTTCCTTGATTTTTATTGATCTGTAAAACAAGAATAAAAAGTCTAAATGATTTGCCAAAGACCCCTGCTGCCTTAAAATCATAATATCATGCCTTCTTTTTGCTATTTGAAGATTTTTGTGAATTATAACAATCATGCTTGATTTAGCTTTCCTGGATTTTACAATTCAAGGAATTTTATTGAAGTCAAGAATGGATCATAAACTACCGAACATGATTTGAAAATTTTTAAAAAAATCTTTTTTAAAAAAAACCCACTATTTTTGAAAGTATAAAGCATATTTTCCTAATTGTACAGCAGAAAACACATTTAGCTTTTTCCAGTATGAAATTAAACTTGTAAGAGATGTCGAGATGTAAACTTGTAAGATTATAATGGTAGTCAAGTGGAAAGAATAATCTCTCAGTCAAAAGCACAGCAACTAATACGTTCAAACAGGTACATTTTTGAGATTTAGGGAAGTGTGGTGTGTATAAAGGACATAAAGAACATGTGACTTGGAACTGATTTCCTCTAAAACTCATCTGATTCCAGCAAACTGGAAAAGATCTTCACATGCTTTCAGTTACTCTCCTGAAGTGCCTGGATGTAGGGAAATATATATTCTCTCATTCTCCCTGCCTCTTTCTCTCTCTCCCTCTCTCTATAGAATAGTTTTTGTGTTTTTCAGTCAAAACAAATTGATGGCACAAGGAATTCAAAAGGAATTATTTCTAGAGATATACCAGGGTATTTACTAGCTGAGAATTTAGATCAGTGTTTCTCAATCTTGGCAACTTTAGGATGGGTAGCAGTGGTGGGTTGCCCCCGGTTCGGACCAGTTCTATAGAACTAGTTGTAAAACTTGCAGGAGGCTCCACCCACTGACCTGGACATCATCATAAGTGATCTGCGCATGCGCAGAAAAGCGCACACAGGCATGATGCAAACCAGTAGTAAAGGTAAGTAGAACCCACCCCTGATGGGTAGACTTCAACTCTCAGACTTTCCAGCCTGCCAGATGGTTGAGGGACCCTGGGAGTTGAAGTCCACTCATCTTAAAGTTGTCATGGTTGAGGAACACTGCTTTAGATACTGTATGGTTGCATGACATTCCTACAGGCACTAAGTGGCAAAAAAAATCTATCCTCTATCTATCTATCTATCTATCTATCTATCTATCTATCTATCTATCTATCTATCTACCGTGTTTCCCTGAAAATAAGACCCTTTCTTATAGTTTTTTTAATCCTGAAATAAGCGCTTGGCCTTATTGCCATGCACTCAAAAGCCCGATTGGGCTTATTATCTCTGTCCGCCTGTCTGTCTGTCTGTCTGTCTGTCTGTCTGTCTGTCTGTCTGTACACACACACACACACACACACACACACACACACACAGATTATATATATAATATATAATGGCTAGAACAGTAATGCACATATAGACCTACGAAAAAGGAACAAAATAAATATTTGACCGTTACAGGGAGGAGTCATAAAATGAGGGTGTGGCTAACTGATGAAGGCAAATAAGCCAGAAATAGATCTATTTTAGTCTCCCTTAAATCTTGCAGCAGACAGCATAATGCTGCTTAAATGTCTGATAAAGCCTAGAAAATAGTGATTTGGGATGTCACTTAACTATGGCTAAAGAAACATCTTGATTTACATAGGAAAAAACCCTGGCTAGAACAGTAATGCATATACATATATATATATATATATATATATATATATATATATATATATATATATATATATATACACACACACACACACACACACACACACACACACACACACATATATATATATATCATCATCCTCTGTATCTGACTAGACCCGTTAAGAAAATATATTTAAGGTATAATGTTGACTTTTAACTTTCTGATTCAACTGAGTGCAATTTTACAGGTGTTGCATCTCGTAACACCTTTCTGTTTCAGAAAGTGAACTCCATGATTGAAGAGGTTAATGAAATTTGTGTCCACTGCAAGATTTCTGCTAGTGTGATTATGATTCAGCCACCGCACATTTTCCTTTATTTCAATTCTTGCAACATGTTGAGAGTAGGTACTAAAGAATCCTCTCACATGCTTTTTAACTAGTAAAAAATTCTGAACATTTCTCATCAGCATCTGATAATCCTTTACGAAAAAGTTTGGACTGAGTCAAAATCAAAGACAATAGAATGTGCAGAAACTAAAGAAATAATGGGGGGGGGGGAGCCAAATTTTAAAAGGTAGAAAAGATATTTTTTTTCACAGCAGCCTCAATTTCAAGATGAAAGTCTCAAAAGCAATGCTACAAAACAAATTGGCAAGCTCAGGACAAAAATATACATGGGTGAGAACAAAAGGTTTATTAATGTAGATGTTATTTCACAATAAATGATTTAATTAATCAAAACCAATTTCTCGAAATAGTTAACAATGTTTCCCATCCCCCACTCCTACCAGCAAGAAATACTTGACCTAGAATTTATCATAGTAGATGCTTCAAACCTGATAGGTGCATGGAAATAGCTTTGCAGGCCTTATTGGTAATGCACTTGCAAACAACACAAAGCTTGGTGAAATACTGTAGCTGGAAGGTGAGCTTTACTGGAATTGAGATGAAGAAATGGACCATGAATCCCACTATTTGTCTTATTCATTTTTGGTACTATTCTGCCTTATGGGATTTTTGTTACTCAAAAGATGTTAGTATCTAAAAACAGATGGGAGCCCGTACAAAGCAAAGCTCTCATTCATGCATCAGGACAAGTATTGGCTTCTGTGCCACCCAGAACCTCGCATGCACACACATACTTACTTCATCATTGAAGATCCTTGAATATCTAGATCAACCTCTGCAACTTTAAGCTATGTGAACTTCAATTGCCAGAATTCCCCAGCCAGTCACAGCTTAAAGCTGTGGAAGTTGAGAAACAATGATCTAGAAGGCTGAAGTCATCTGGGTGCGACTAGCTCATTATCTGGCAAATGTTCCAAATAATCTAATACCTGAACAGAGTCTGGGTACCTCCACAAAGCAGAAACATTTTCTCTCCTTTTCTTATACACCAACACCTCTTCCAATTCTCATTATATGGCTCAATTAATGTCTACTTTCCTTCCCTTAGCATAACCTTTCTTCTCTCAAAATCTCTGTTATCACCCATGCCTTCTATATGACATATGACATATAGGGGCAGCTAACAGAATGCCTGAATGGGTTGTATATGTTTAGCGAGGATATAAATACTGAGCGATTGTGATTTCATAAAAACTGCACACTTGGAGCAAGTCCCAAAAAAGAAAAGCATCAGAGGAAGCCAAAAAGAAAATAAAAGGGAAGGGAACATCCAATAGAGAAACCTCATTTCTTGAGGGCACTCACTTCCTTTGTGGTCACAGATCAAAAGCAATGACCTTCTTTCCTAGTGGATGAGTCACTCTTTCATCTTTCTTTCTTTCTTTCTTTCTTTCTTTCTTTCTTTCACACTTTTCCTTATTTTTTTTCCTTATGGAAGAACTGAGAAGACCTAGCACAATCATACATACCAGAGTGGGACACACATAAATATATCCAAGGTACAAAGACATGAAAACTGAAAAAAAAGAAAAGAAAAGAAAATGACAATCTAGCCATAATGGCTGTGATGCCCATTTCCTTCTGGACCAGTGAATAAACTGCCTTGGCCAATTAAAGTTTGTTTTTTTTAAAGATTTCTTCTCTCACATTGTTAAATTACTTATTTTAAGATCAGGGTAATTTGGGCAAATTAATCATTAGCTTAAGAAGCAAGGAGTTTTTGAAACTGATCTATGTTTCATGTGACATGACACTAATAATTCCAGCACAGTTTACAAAGATCACTGTCAGTCAATTGCAAAAGGCAGCTTTATTTGGAACAGCTTACATCCTGCAACCATCAAAGAACAACATCTGCCTATCCCAGGTCCTTTTATCTCACTTTACAAATGGATCAAACTTTCAAACGCAGTCTAAACATCTGGCTGATTGTGCAACCAATCAAAATAATAATAGCAACACAAAAGAGAGAGAATCCTAAATCAGAAAAACAACCCACGTATAGAAAGAACAGTCGGTCATAATAAGATTTCATTAAATCAAACCTCTGGATGTTTTTCTCTTTGCGTCTCTTCAGCAATAGAATGAACTTTACTTTTTATTAATGTTTCTGAACAAAAGCAGCACATTCAGAAATTAACGCACTGCACCAGAATAACATTTTTCAGGCTGAAGAATATCCATTTAATTAATAAAAGGTGGATTGACACTAGAACAGAAATTTTCAATAGCAACAAAATAAGCCACTATCTATTATACATATTGAATTCCATCCTGTACGCAAAAATAGGACACCCCAGTGTGTACTAAATAGCATTTTATTTATTTGTTTACTTATTAGATTTTTTTATTCCATCTTTATTATTTTTAGAAATAACTCAGGGGGACAAACATACATAATATTCCTTCCTCTTCCAATTTTCCCCACAACAACAACCTTGTGAGGTGGGTTTGTTCGAGAGGCAGTGATTCCCTCAAGGTCATCCAGCTGGCTTTCATGCCTAAGGGGGGACTACACTCGTATTGTCCTCATTTCCAGGACAGCACCTTCACCATCACACTAAACTGTCTCTCGTTACACGTAAAACCCATGTATAATTTGCAAAGGGTCAAGGAAGAAGCATACATGTAAGTAAGTAAGTAAATGATGTGTGTGTAGCCCTGATCCTGAATGAAAGTCACATAAACCAGGTCTGCTCTACAACTGCTCTACATGACTAGGGTCATGACACACTCATCACTGTGATACAAGAACAATATGATTCGTGTTCCTACTAAGTAAATTTCAGTAAGAATTCAGTAGACTGGCCAAAATAAATAAGGAAGAGGAGATTGAGTACACACGCCCCCACAGAAGAAAAAAAAGTCATTTGGGGAGAGCTTCTAACATTGCCCTCCCCTCTCCTTTAGATACCTCCTTTCCAGGGTCTAAAGGGAGAAGAAGTAACTTCCATGGCAACCATACCTCACTCCTGATTATCTCTCCAGAAGGACAGGATGCAACTCATCTTGTGAAGATCCCTCCTTCTTTCCAATTCTGTGATCTTTTCCCTTCTGCACCTAATCCCCAGTGTAGCTATCATTTTGAGCAGAACCTGGTCTAGGTAACCAGAAAGTAGGAAAGTTCCTCTAATGATGAACATTCTTCCTCTAGCCTTCCTCCCCAAAAACCCTCCATTCTTTATCCTTCAATTTTAGGAACAGTAAGAATAGGAAAGATGGAAACCAAAGATACAACCAATCTTAGCCTTCCCCTCTTGTTCTTCCTCCTCCTGCTTACAATCAAACAGTGTTAGTATCTTTTTTTGGCATGGATAAGTTAATTTCTACGACTAGCAGCCTCCTTTTGTGTCTCATAACCTCTCTGTGAAATTTATAGCATTAGGTCATGTGACTTTCCAAAACTGCAGCAAGAAGTCTATAAATCAAACTATACACTGTTCTGTTATGGGAAAAACTATGCTGGGAATCTCAGAAGAACAATTGTTCTAGCTTCTGATATTTCCATAGCTTTTTTTATTTGATGTTTATACTTTCTGAAATATATTATAGGATTTATTCTGAAACTTCATAGTATGTTGTGTCTCATAATGATCCTTTGTCTGCAATCTATCAGTCTGTTGTTCAATTGGCTTTGGGGATGGGGGTTTCTTTATCAAGGTTATTTGCTTTTCTTCCAGGAGAAATAGTTTAATAAGAAAAATGTGTATTTTAAATTTATTCTATAATTGGGGTGATCTGTTTTGAGCCAAAGTTATTCCATTTATCAAAAAATATTATTAGTCTCCCTGAATTGGGGGAATTAGAAACGGAGATGTCTTAAAACCATTTGCAGCACAATCTTCCTTGTTTCTTCTTGACTCTGCAGTTTAGGGCTCAACATTCCAGAAACAGAAGGACATAGATAAATCCATTTTGATTTCCCACTCATGAGATCAGAGTATTGCTTGGACTTTGGAAGAAATCTAGGGCCTCTGGGATGCCCTACTAAGCCTCTTAAGATTTCTCTAACCTTAACTGACCACTGTATTTTAATAGAACTGACTTCTTTTTCCACCCACACACAATTCATTCAGGAAAAACCTTCACCAAGGAAAACAAGCTTCGGCAGATAGTGCCTTTAGCACAAGCTGAAACATTCCTGCAGATTCTTTAGCCCATATGCACATCTTCTATGTCAGAGTTCCATACTGAATCCACATCAAAGATGCTTGGGTGTAGTCCATATCTGGAACCGCCTGCTCTTCTGTACAAAGATCTCTTGGGCAAACCATTGTTCCTAAGTATGCCTAAGTGTACTCCATGCAACCACCACTAATCTATTTGGGGAAACATTAAGATGATTGATATCTATTGTCAGCTTCTTCCTGGGAATCATAGAGCTGCTTTGAAGAACAAAAGCACCATGTGCATACTATAAACATGTATATTGCTGCGTAGTTCGTGGCCTCTTCTGAAATAATATGACTCTCAAGAAAACGTCAGTCTTTACAAAAGTCACATCAAATGGCTACAACATGAACCTCCGTGTGCATATGTAGAATGAGAGGGGGCTTGTTCCCATAAAGACACATAGGCTATTTGTAATCTTGATATCTATCTTCATAAAATATTAAACAGAAAATGAATATGAGAAACCAGCACTGTTTTGCCTTACATCTGTCTTACATCTTGTTTCCATCATCTTTACCCCCAGCCCAAGTAGGGTAGCTAAGATACATAGCTGTTTTGGAGCCAGTCAACCTTGATTTTATTTGTAATGTTTTTATTCACTGACAGAATATTTAATTCATAGAATGTATCAGTGGGAAAATAGTTTACTACCCAACCTCATGAGAGTTTCACAGATATTTTCCCCATCAGTGAACTTCTCTTGTCTTTTTATTCTGTCAAGTTGTCCTTGGGAAATTATACATGAGTATAGTCCCGTTTTAGCTGAAGAAACAAGCCAGCTGAGTGTCACAGTCAATTGTGCATCCCATGCTAATTAGGATTAGACTACCATCCGTATTGGCAAGTATTATTTCTGTGACTGGCAATAGATCTCCAAAATCTCAAGGAACAGTTTTTCTCATCAAATGCAACCAGATCCAGATGATGACAGGGATCAGATCTCTTCAATGCAGAAGGCATGCATGCTATCGGTGGAAAGTGAAAGGTCTGTCAGTTTAGGTTTAATTCTGATTTTCATTTTACCATCCCTAAATTCCTTTCTGCATCAGTCTAAAATGCAGACTAAAAGATGCACTGTTTTCAAGACCTTTTTCTCTCAAGAGATTTCGTATGCTGTTTTCAAATATGCACGTGTTCGTGCACATTTTCCTCTTAATATTTTGATAGAATATTCTGTTTGCATGATGAGATTTTGTCAAAGTGTCAGTGCTGAAATAATATATTTGATACATGCTACAAATTAGATAAACTTATAAAATGCAAAATGAACTAACCCCCTCCCCAAACATGCCCACAGAGATATCCTCTCCCTTCTATGATATTCTTTTTTGTCAATCTCTTTTTATTACTTTATAATAAAAAAAAATACAAAAATACAAAAGAAAATAGTAAGAAGACTAGGGGAGGGAAAAGGGAAGGGAAAAGTGTAAGAAAAAGGGGGGAAGGAAGAAAAGGCATTGACTTCCAACTCCAACTTGTTTGAAGATAATAACATCAAACCTCAACTTTTTACTTTTACATAATAGTATAAACTAGCCATTTCTATAACAACAAATCTAATCAGCAAAACCCAAAATCAAAGTTTCATTTTTTCCACCTCAAGCACAAAGTCCAGAAGTGGTTTCCAATTAGGAACAAAACTAATTGTATTTTTTTTCTTTAATCCAAGCAGTCAGTTTAGCCATCTCTGCTAACTCTATCAATTTTTGCAGCCATTTGTCCATTGTGGGAATCAAAGTATCCTTCCATTTTTGTGCATAAAGTAATCTTTCTGCCATCAACATATAACATCAAAGTTCCATTTTTTTCCCAAGTCTTTTTCCATTAAACCCCAAAGAAAACTTTCTGGTTTTCTCTTTAAATTCACTTTGAGAATCTTCTGTGATGTGAATCCTATTCCAATATTTCTTTGCTTTGTCATATATCCATCATAAATGATAAAAGGTCTCTTCTTTACATTTGCATTTCCAACATTCATTTGAAATACCTTTATACATTCTTGATGACTTATCTGGTGTTAAATACCAATCATGCATCATCTTATAGAAGTTTTCTTTTTAGTTATAATTTAGTGTAAATTTTAGACCCTTTGTTCAAGCATTAAATTATATCCAGAATTCCTTGCCTACTGAATTGTGCAATGCTTTACATATTCAGTTTCCAAATTCAAATTCAAGAACAATTGATAGACCTTAGCAATAATATTTTCATCACTACTATGCAATAGGATTTCCTATTCATTTTTCACAGTCAAACTTATAACTCTTTTTGACTGATTTAAATTTTTATTTCAATTGTAAAATATGTAAACCAATGACAGACATGTCCTTCTGATTCTAACTCCTCCTTAGACTTGAAGATGGGATCACTATATCTTATTTGACCAGAAGTCCACCATCTGGCTTCACCACCATTTTTTTTCTTTTAAAAAAAAAAAAAGGTTTGTGGGGGGACACCCAAAGAAGTATCTTCACAAAGAACATTGTTTTATATTTATTTCAAACTCTTAGGATGGCACGACTAACAAAATAGTTATTAAAATCAACATTTACTTTAACCTTGTCATACCATAAATAACTGTGCCATCCAGCTCTTAATTCATGACCCTCTAGATCACAGGTGTCAAACTCACTGCACCACGTTCCCATCACATGATGTTTTGTGACGTTTTTCCCATTCGTGGAGCTGGGGTAGGCATGGCCTGCGCATGACACATCTGGCCCACGGGCCACCAGTTGACACCCCTGCTCTAGATCAAGTAGCCTCTTATTCTGGAGGTTCACTCATATTTTTAGCCAGACCAAACAACAAGCATTGACATACAATTTCAAATCTGATGCTAAGGAAAAACTCCCTCTTTCCTTAGCATCTTGCAGAAGTTTATATCTAATCCTTGGAGGTTTTTTTCCTTGCCATATAAATTTAGAAATATCCATCTGCCATTGTTTAAAGGAGTATCAGTTGTGAGCATTGGTAACATCTGAAACAAAAAAAGCATCTTTGGTAAAACATCCATCTTAATTATTGAAAACCTTCTATGATATTCTGTAGTGACCCACATTATCCATATCGGTGGTAGAGGCCCCTAGCAAGATCTTACATTCATGTAAATACCCCTACAATATGATTGAGTTGAATCCAGCTGCTGTAGAAAATTACATAAATCCCTAAAAGTATGGCAATTATTCTACAGAAATAATTACCAAA
Organism: Pantherophis guttatus; assembly: GCF_059756535.1. Classification (NCBI taxonomy): domain Eukaryota; kingdom Metazoa; phylum Chordata; class Lepidosauria; order Squamata; family Colubridae; genus Pantherophis; species Pantherophis guttatus. The sequence continues at coordinate 233,012,197 of NC_142063.1, read as the reverse complement.
AAATTAATAATTTGTGTATTTAAAAATAACACCTGAGAAAGATATTATTGTATCCAGCTATCCTCTCACTGTAAGCATTGTATACATTGTTTATTATGAATTAACTTGGCATCTAGTTGATAAAACCAATCCACGGTTAGTAGATTTCCCCTATATACCTGAAGCTTATTACATGAAGAAATTTCTTTATAGATCAAGATTAAGAAAATCTTCACATAATAAGCAGAGTGTTCACATAGAGCAACTGAAACATCACAGAAGAAAAAGCAATGTTTATTCATGCCAATATCTGTGTGTACACCCGGACCTTCAAAATGTTGATCTACAGTCAGATCAAACAGAGTAATTTTGCAGATACAAGCTTCAATAATTTTAGTGAATGATTAAATTTCAATTAACAAGTTAGACAGTTAATGTAATTTCATTTTAGCATAAATTAACATGAGGGGAAGAAGCAGGACGTAAAGTCATTCCTTGTCATTTTAATAAAGATGTCATTTAATTGGCACTTAGCAACTGACTCATTTAGTGAACATTCACAGTGACAGTGCTGAAAAAGTAACTTTGCAACCAGTCCTCGCATTTACAACCTCTGCAGGTCTTTGCTGAAGTAAGATCATAGTACAGTTTAAGTGTCAATTAGCTACAACTTCGCTTAACAACGGAGTTGGCAGTCCTAATTATAGTCACTAAAGGAGGAATATCTATATTATTCTTGGGGGGAAAATGAATCCCTATGAAGGCTAATAACTACAGATGATAGATAAATTGACTTATAAAACTGGAAAATCATGCCAGACTAGAAATCCCAAATATATTAGAAAGAGGGCTTGACTAGAAGTAAGGAGATCCACTTTCAGCTGCAGATGGAGTTTGGGGCATTCAGTTTTTTTCACCCAGCAGCACCATAACTTTACTCCTTTTGGACATGTGAGTGACATCACGGCATATGTATGAAAGATATGTGGGTCTTATGTTCTGTTAGTGCAGCACTGCTTTCATCATTCTGTCTCCCCTTGTTACCCCCTCCAGATGCTGCTGATAGATAGATAGATAGATAGATAGATAGATAGATAGATAGATAGATAGATAGATAGATAGATAGAGTCATGTAAAAATGAGACGGACGACTATATAAATTAAATAAATAAATAATATTAGACTTTTATCCTGCCTTTATATATATAGATAGTTCTCACTTACCAACCATTGAAAATTATGACAACTTCAGAAAGGAATTTTATGACTTGTAAAACACTTCTGACTGTTGTCAAATTTCACAAGTAAATAGCCAATGTCACAAGTACACCAGTTCTTCCAATGTTGTCTATGCAAGGTATGCAAAGCTGTTCTCATCAAAAGTTTGTAAGGATACTAGTTAGAAAAAATTCAAATTCAAATGTTTTAGCGGTCCTCTATCTCTTTCTACCAAAACATCATTTCTTTATCAACCCTAACCCTAACCTTAACCTTTATCACAGGGGTGAAATCCAGCAGGTTCTGACAGGTTCTGGAGAACCAGTAGTGGAAATTTTGAGCAGTTCAGAGAACCGGCAAATACCCCCTCTGGCTGGCCCCAGAGTGGGGTGGGAATGGAGATTTTGCAATATCCTTCCCCTGGAGTGGGAAGGGAATGGAGATTTTGCAGTATCCTTCCTCTGCCATGCCCACCAAGCCACGTCCACCAAGCCACACCACACCCACCAAGCCATGCTCACAGAACCAGTAGTAAAAAAAATTGAATTTCACCACTGCTTTATCACATGTTTGAATGTTCTCAGATATACTAACCATCTCCTGATGAATCTTTCAGGGGAACCATACAAACCAGCAACTAGTTTTTTTTAATCACTGTCTGCTATCTTTAGTCCACCAGGAGTTAGTTTCTGAATGGAAATGGAATCAATTCACATTTGCCAGCTTTCCTGCTTCCCTGCTTTCCTTCCTTAGGAAATAGTTGATATTTTCCTCAGCATTCAAAACACCTACTAATTTGCAGCTACATATGCTGGAAATGGTTGGACATGTACATATAAGGTATAATTGGCAAAAAGATCAAGTCAACCAGGAGCTAATTGTTTCAGCTTCCAGTCCGAATGAGAAATATAGAAAAGGAAATTGTAGACCCAAGTCATGGGACTTCTTGCGTTTGTTTGTTTGTTTGTTTGTTTGTTTTATATGTCGCTCATCTCACTATCAGAATTACTCTGGGATTACTTATGAAGGCACATGCAAAATTGATTTACTTGAGAATACTTAGGAATGTGTTCTGAGCTATGCCTCCACTGCTGGATCAAAAAGAATATGATAATAAAGTCAGGATGAGCTGAAATTTTAAATGTCTGGAGATTGTCATGCTGGAAAAATAGGCTCACAAGTGCCTGCTAAAAGCTTTGAGAAAAAGCCGGCCATCATCCAGCAAACAAAGAATGGCTGACATCATTAGTATAATGCATGGAGAATTGGCTTTAGAAGACAACAAATAAATCCAACTAGTAAATAATTATAGGGATTGTGATTTGTCCTTGTACTATGGAAATAGCCAGAAAGGAAAAAGAAAAACAATGAAGAATTTTCCCCCATTACTTTAAATTAGATAAAAACTTAAAGAAAATAATATTGTGTTTCCCCTAAAATAAGACATCCCCTGATAATAAGCCCAATCGGGCTTTTGAGCACATGCACTACAATAAACCTCCCTCCCTGAAAATAAACCCTCTCCGAAAATATTTAAATGCATGCGCAGTCGGTCGCCGCCATTTCCTCTGGTTAGGGTTAGGGAGACAGAGCTGAAAATCAGGTTAGACAGCAACTCTTGCTCCACACCCCAAAATAATAAAACAACCCTGAAAATAAGGCCAAGCACTTATTTCGGGGTTCAAAAAAAATATAAGACAGGGTCTTATTTTCAGGAAAACACGGTAATGGAGATCATCTTTCTGAGAAATCAAAAGATCTCAAGAGCAAAAAATGAACTGTTCCTGATTCAGAAGTTTGGCAAATTAATCTAGTTAATGCCAATAATGAGGAAGGAAGGAAGGAAGGAAGGAAGGAAGGAAGGAAGGAAGGAAGGAAGGAAGGAAGGAAGGAAGAAGGAAAGAAGGAAGGAAGGAAGGAAGGAAGGAAGGAAGGAAGGAAGGAAGGAAGGAAGGAAGGAAGGAAGGAAGGAAGGAGCTTCTCCACATACACAGTTTTTAGTTTGCTTGTTTCTTGTTTGTTTGGGCTAAAAAAATGCTCTAGATGAAATATAAATACAATCCATGTCAATATTACTAAAGTACAAATGCAAACATTTAGCATCATGAGGAAAAGGTCTGTCTGTTGACCATATGCTTTCTCAACATCCCATTTAAAATAGTTTTGACGTTTGCATTACTCTCACTTCTTGCAAAAGAAATCTGAAAATCAGCCAGAAAAAAAACTTCAAAAGATATGTACTTAGTTGCTTTGTCTAAAAGGAAAGGAGAAGGGCAGAACTTATTATAATTAATGTCCACCAATATCATGTTTTACATGATCATCTGGTGTATGTATATAATTTGGATGTGCCTCCAAAAGCAGTTGCACTTATGAGGCATTTATCAAACCTAGCTTCTGGCATAGTCTCCTAGCCTATTTGTTTTGAGAGCTTGAGAAAAATATTAGATTAAAACACAGGTTGGTATGAAACCTCCCCCCACCCACCAAACCAATTAGCCCATTTTAGCCATTACTCTCCATAGGAGACTATGGAGGGAAGACCATAGCACAATAGCAATGTATTGCTTTGCACTGAAAAGAGCATATATTCAAAACTCAACAAAAGAACGGGTGGGCATATAGAACAAAAATTGGTTTGTATGGCATCAAGAATCAATTCAATCCTCATTCCTCAACTTGGGCGTCCTCTTGGATTCACGGCTGAGTTTGGAGGGTCATATCATGGCCATGACCAGGGGGGCATTTACCCAGGTTCACCTGGTGCGCCAGTTGCGCCCATACTTGGACCGAGATGCCCTACACACAGTCACTCATGCGCTAGTCACCTCCCGGATCGACTACTGCAATGGTCTCTACCTGGGGCTGCCCGTGAACACCACCCAGAGGCTTCAGCTGGTACAGAATGCAGCCACGCGGGTTGTTGCGGGAGGGACCCGATACTCCCATATTACATCACTCCTGCGCAGCTTGCATTGGTTGCCGGTTGCCCTCCAGGTGAGATTCAAGGTGCTAGTGTTAACCTATAAAGCCCTTCATGGCTTAGGCCCAGGCTATTTGTCGGACCACCTGCAACCAGCTTCAACTTCCCATTGCCCGGTGCGCTCTCACAGAGAGGGCCTACTCAGGGTGCCATCGGCTAGACAATGTCGGCTGGCCACCCCCAGGGGTAGAGCCTTCTCTGTGAGCGCCCCAAGGGAATCAACTTCCCTTGGGGCTCCAGTTGGCCCCTGACCTTCGCACCTTCCGCCGTGAATTGAAAACTTGGCTATTTATGTCCCCCGGCCTGGACTGATGGGGTAGTATATTTTAAATTTTTTTAAAAACTTTTTTATTTTTTTGTGTATATTTGTTGTTTTTAACAGTCTCTTGGCCGATTGTCGTTGTGAGCCGCCCTGAGTCCTTGGAGATAGGGCGGCATACAAATTTTATAAAATAAATAAATAAATAAATAAGGTTGGGGGGAAAAAACCGTGATATATCAGAGGCTGATAGTCAGAATGATGAACCAGTGTCAGCTTTGCAAGGTAGTCCAGGAAAGGAACCCATCTGGAAATACTAGTTCTAACTTTATAGTAAGGTTACATTAACAGAATCCCCCAAGTCTGAAAGTACATCCTCCACACCTTTATAATCCAAGAAACTAAGGATGGTTATTTCTAAGATGTTTCCCATTTCTTCTCCAGGCTCAGCTACCTCTTAATGGTAGTTTAGTCTGTGGCCCTTCATCTACCATCTACCATCTACCATCTACCATCATATCCAGTAACGTGATTGTGTTTCTCCTTTTACCTTGGCCAAAATGAGAGATAATATATTTTTTCCTCCAAATTTTAGACAGAATTACTTTGGTTTTGCTATCTGCATTTCCATTTCAGACATGTTGGTCAAGGACAGCTACTTGTCAGAAATGATACCTGGTCTCCTGCTTGAGCAGGGGGTTGGATTAGATGACCTCCAAGGTCCTTCCAACTCTGTTGTTCTGTTCTGTTCACTGGTATTTCTAAAGCAAAGCAACTAAAGTCTGCAGTCTTCTTCCATACAGTTTCATATTTCAGGATTCTTCTATGAGTCATCTCCAATTTGTTCTACATTGAGATTCACTTCTATGGCATCTGCTTCTTAGAAAGTGGCCTGTCTGTCATTTTCTCTTCAATTTAAAAAAAAAAAAGAAGGCAAACTTCTATCCAATCTCTTTCTGGCTGTGTCACCACTAGAAATTTCAGCTCTCCAAATCCAGGTAGCCTAATCTGTATTTTATGGAAATTTTACAAATTAGGCAAACCGAACGCATAAATTGTTAGATATCGGTGCTTTACATTTTCTGTGCCAGCCTCACAAAATTGAGAAAGATCAGCCAATGAAAACAACTTTTTGCTCCAGCCTGGTTTTTCCCTTTTGCTTTTTTCAGAGAATATATGGAAATCAAAACAATTTAGCCAAAGTGTTAGCCAAAACAAATTAGTTTCCCCCCCCCCAAAAGAAAGCCTATTGTTTTTTTAAAAAATGATTAAAAGGAAGGGAGGGAAACTAAGCTCCTTATTTTCTCTACTCTTTACTATAAAAATGTTTAGATGCTATGGATACCAACCTTCTGCAAAACTGTTATCTATGAGTAGTAGATAAAGGACAAGCACTGGTAAGTAATCATAATAAACAGACAGCTTGCCTTTTCATCTGAATTACTTCAAGCAATTTATTTCAAACGCTCCTTGATTCACCACTCATCATTCTTAGTTTTATACGATTAATCTATGAGTTCTGTTTTCAGTTTCCCTCAAGCTGAAGAATACCACTTACAATATATATTATTTGACATTGAGCTTGTCAGCTGGAACTCACAGCCTGGGTTCAAGACCCAAGCGAACCTGTTACTTTCCCTAGCTCCTGCCCACCTGGCAGTTCGAAAGCATGCAAATGCAAGTAGATCAACAGGTACCATTTTGATGGGAAGATAACAGCATTCCATGTGACTTTGGTGATGTGGCCAACATAGCTGTATTGGCTGCATGATCATGGAAAATGTGTTCAGACAACCCTGGCTCCTTCAGCCAAGAAACAGAGATGAGCACCGTACCGTAAAGTCAAACACAATTGGACAGGAAATCTTTACCTTTTTACTCAAATTAAACTACGAGATTAGAGAATATTGTACCATTTTGCCAATCCCAGGGCTCTCCTCTTCCCATCAAGTCATATGCTTTTATGTTCCAGACATATTCAGGATGACTTGAATTGGGCAGCAGATATGTTTGTATGTCTCTCAACAGTAGTCTGGTCTAGTGATTAAGGCACCATGCTAGGAATCAGGAGACTGGCTGGGTGGCTTTGGACCAGTTCTGTTCTGTCCCCTCCCATGAGTGGCCTTGCAGAACGTCAAATAGCCCGGCAGGAACAAACGTAGGCTAGAGAGATTGAAGCTGGCCCTTTAATAAACAGTTCTCTTTCAAAAGTATATCAGTTCAGTAGTTATCGGCAATGTTCCAAAGGTATATCAGTTCAGTAATTACCGGGCAATGTTCCAGAGGTCTTGGCAGATGGCTAGCAGGCTAATGCAGGAATGCAGACTCCTTTTCAAAACTCAAAACTAGCAGTTCTAAACTCCACTGCATCCAAAACACCAACAAATTGTTCACCACGCCTTTCCAGCCCAGCCACACCCCTTTTATACTTTGTAGGGTGTGGCCTACCTCTCCTGACCACACCTCTTGGGACGTGGCAATAGCTGTTCTCTACGACGTCTCCTACGTCTCTCTCTTGCATCCAATAGGGGCTCCCTCTCCTCGTTACCAGCCTCTTTTCCTCCTCAATTTGGCTGGGGTCCAGAGGCACATCAGCAACTGTCAGTTCTTGCTGACTCACCAGTGAAGACAGCCCCTCCGGCACATAACTCGTGCCAGCTTCCTCCATATCTTCCTCCGACTCAGCATGCGAAGATAAATCAGACTCCGGGGCCGGAGTCACAACACACTCTCTTAACCCAACCCACCTTACAGGGTTGTTGTTGTGGGAAAAAAATAGGAGGAGGAAAGGAATATTAGATATGTTCAATACCTTGAGTTATTTATAAAAATAATAAAGGCAGATAAAAATAAATAAATTAACAAAGGAAGTCTGGAGATTCTTTTTTCCCAATTCACTTCTGGCTAAATCTGTAATAATATACTCATCCCCTGTTTTGCCCCATTTTTTATTTGCTGTGCAGCTATGGAGAGAGGATGAATATTGCAAAGGCCACCGAGTAGGAAATGCCTAGAGCAGTGGTGGCTAACCTTTTTGCCATCTTTGCCAAAAACGGGGGGAGCGTGGGAGGGGGAGCACGCATGTGTGCCCACACCCATAATTCAATGGGCCCCCAGCGCCCTGCCCCCTCTGTGCATATATGTGCGACCCCCCCGCATGTGCGTGCGACCCCACCACATTCCCCCCACTTATGGCACGTGACGGCAAAAAGGTTACCAGTGGGCCCGGTAGGCCTGTTTTTTGCCCTCCTCAGGCTTCAGAGGCTTTCTTGGAGCCTGGGGAGGGCGAAAACGGCCTTCCCCATACCCCCTGAGGCCCTCCAGAGGCTGGAAAAGGCCCATTTCCCAACTTCCAGTGGGACCTCAAGGCCCGAAAATCAGATGGCTGGTGCGCACATGCGTGCTGGAGCTGAGCTAGGGCAATGCTCACGTGCCCACAGATATGGCTCCATGTGCCACAGGTGGCATACGTGCCATAGGTTCGCCATCATGGGCCTAGAACGTCTAGTCTTTTGTTGGCGTCATAGAGCCCTAAACAAGGATGGATCTGTTAGGTTTAAAAAATGGACTGATGCCAGTATACTAAGTAGGTCAGCCAACATAGAATGAAAGGTTGTGTTCAGATAGACCAAGAAGTTTCACTTTAAGCCATTTCTGAATTTCCTATGCTGCTGTCTAATAGGATAGCAATGCAGAAGAGCCTATGTATAGAAATATGTCAAGTTGCCAGGAAGCTTCAGACCTGTAGAAGAACTGCTGCAGACTGCAGCCTGTCCAATTTACTATTTACAGTTATGCCCCTTTGTGGGGGAGGAAATATGAAGTGGTCACTGGATTAATTCATTAGGAAAGAGTTGTTTAACCAAATTATAAAGGTTACGTTTGTGACTGTTATTGCAGAAAATATTTAGAAAGCCACAATGTTCCTAAGTGTTAGAATTTGTGGTAATTGTGTCATCAGTTTAACATATTTGCTTATTGACATCTTCACGCTTTCTGATTTGCAGATATGCAAGGGTGTACCTAGAATAATATTAATACTATGCTTGCATTGTATTTATAGTTTTGAAGCTTCTGATGGTTCACATTCCAATATATTTATGTTTTAGCAGATTAATTTATTCCGGTCTTTCAGTTCAATTGTCAGAAATATATATATATATATATATATATATATGTATGCATATTCTTTCTAGCCAGGTTTTACCTACGTAAACTAGAAAGAATATGCACATAAAAGCCTACGAAAAAGAAAAAGACATATATATATATATATATATATATATATATATATATATATATATATATATATATATATATATATATATATATTGTTGATAAAGAAATAAAGGGAAATTAGTATAGATCTATTTCAAGCTTTTTAGCTTTCATTAGCTAGTCATACCCTTACTCAGATTCAAACTTGGGCTTCCTGCATGTTAGGCAGTTGAATTAACCTTCTGAGCCACAAGTTCTCCTCCCTTCATCAGTTTGAGCCAGGGGAAAGATTAAGTGTTTTTCTATCGAGATGCCTGGTCTATCCCAGGCATTCTGCTGGGGGCATTCTGCTGGGAGGGGGCATTCTGTTCCCTTTTGCCTTTCAGCTCCAATTCAGGAGCCTTCAAGGAGTCGCATTCATGACAAACTATGTCTCAATAGCAAAACACTATGAAAATTTGGGTGCGTTTTATACTCCGAATGTAGCTTTTTCGAACCTTTTTTTCAGGCCTAACGAGGCACTAGCGCTAGCGAGTGAAGCAATCTTCTCAGCTTTGCCTGCTCCCTCGACTCTCCGCTGTGCTTTAATGAGGCGCTAGTGAGTGAAGCGCTTTCCATGCTTTGCTCTGACTCTCAGCTGTTCTTTAGAAGCTTTTTTTCAGCCCAAACTAGATGCTAGCCAAGTGAAGAGATCTCCCCGTGCTTTGCCTGCTTTTCTCATTGCTGTTTCCTCTCAGCTGTGCCTTAGAAGCTGTTTTTTATCCCCAAGCAGGGAATAAAAAACCAGCAAACTAATGTGCTGAAGCTGACCAGACTAAGGACACTAGCCAGATGAATACCTGGTAGGCAGATTTTTTTCCCCTATTTTCCTCCCCCAAAATTAAGCTACGTCTTATACTCTGGTGCGTTTTATACTCCGAAAAATACGGCAATTAATGTAATTCATTGTCCTATTTCATAGTACATTGTCATTATTTAAGGACTTTGCATGATTCTGAAACTGTTGTGAGCCACATTACTGGCTTTCAAGAAAACCATGGGAGAACTTATAAAGTTTATGCAATCTAGTGCTGGAATTAGTTACAGAGATTACATAATTAAATCTGCATATGAGCTGTGCTATTACCAAGTGTAATTGGAAGGTTTACAAGGAACCAACATTCCTTTCATGTATAAAACCAGACATCCAAGACTAAAATGCTGAAGTGATAAGATTGCATTTTTATACATAACCAAAATGCATCTGGACTACTCTGAAAAATAGCATCGTTTTAATTCAGATGGGAATTTCACCTTCACATTATATTAATCTGCAGTGAATAGGCTTCCATTAATCTTTCAGTGGGGTACCATATTCTAGCTTGTTTTCATAAAAAATCTCTTAATTAAAAATAACAACAGCAGGCAGCAGCGGGTTTCATATACTGCAAGATCAAAAGTGAAAAATACGTGTAGTAGCATTACATTCTATGTCGCTTTATGTGTGCTGTAAGCGTCTTGCACAGTTATCCATTCTGTCCTAAAATACACTGAATAGCGGCAACTGTTCTTGATTGCTGACTTCCAAAGAGAATCATTTATTTTTAAAACAAATTTTGTAAATCAAAGGTCAGAGGAGCCGGAGGAGGAAAACAAGGAAACGCAGTAGTTTAAAATCTAAATGCATTGCATTCTCGATGCCCTGTGGTCTCAGTTTACTAAAAGTTCCCTACCAGTGAGTTTCTGCTGTTACCCAGCAAAAAGTAATTAATAAAACAAGTTGGATCTTGTACTGTAATCCTCTCTTCAAAAAAGCATTTGCACATTTTTTTTTCAATAGGCACCAGTAATTGATTTTTTAAAAAATGCACTTAACTGAATACTGATAGGTATTGTATAGACATGGACCTGTGTATGGTTTGCCAATTGCACAGTGGCAGATAGGCCAGCGCTCCAGAGGGTTAACATCATTACCCAGAGGATTATTGGTTGCCCTCTCCCCTCCTTGGAAGAGCTTTATAGCTCCCGTTGCCTTAAGAAAGTTCAAAACGTTCTTAAAGGTCCATCTCATCCTGGGCACCCTTTTTTTGAACTATTGCTTTCTGGAAGACAGTACAGGACAGTAAAAACAAGGACAAATAGGCTGAAAAACAGCTTCTATCCCAGAGCAGTAACTATGTTGAATTCTACTGTATAGTGCAATATTAATGCAGTATCAGGGGTTTTCAATTCAATTGTGTAGAATGTGAAAGGTGTGTGTTTCTGTTTTATTTTTATATATATATAGTTTTCTTATGTATGATGTACACTGAAGATGGCATTTAATTTCGTTGTACAAGGTACAATGACAATAAAGTAAGCTAAAACTTAAACTTATTGGAACAGAACCTATGGTTTAATTTGTGTTCAGTAATTATTCTTTTCCCCCCTCTTTTGACAACCTTAGCATTATTCTTTTGTAACAACATCCTTGCTGTGCCAATTCCATTTTTTAAAGTTGCCGTAGAATGACTTCAACGCTTTATTTTAAAAGGAAGGGAGGGGAGGAGTGAGGGAGCAGTCAGTCACTATACTTATCTTGGTGTCATTCTTCTGAAGAAAATGTTTGTTTACATTTGTGAGAAACCAGCCGAAGATTATCTAACATACTCTTCCATGATCCATTTTCAAACAAGCCTATGTACCTGTTTCTCACATCTGGGTGGTCCCAACCCTGATAGCCTTTCACAAAGGTTTGAAGACCTGTCTGTTTCCCTAGGCATTTGGGACAGGTGGTTGGGTGAATTCTGCAGTTGATGTGGTTTTCCTGATCATGGTTTTTCGATTTTAACCTCAGGTAGAGTGTATGCAGATGCATTGATATTTGTTCTTGTTGTTGTTGTACATGGCCCTGAGCCACTCTTGTGAAATGGGTGGCCGTATAAATTATTTAAACACATGAATAAATTGAGATTGCAGTAGACTTCTTGTAGTTTTGTTAACCTAGCATTCTGCTTTCACCTCTGTTTGATTTTCTTCAAATCGCGCTCAATCAATGAAGTCTCCAAAGCAAAGGATCCCTTAAGGCACTGGTTTAGATTTTCTTAGACTTTTCAGTGCTTGTCATTATCATATATCACTGTAATTTGTTCTGTTTGTTTGGCAAGGGCAGGAAGTACTTTATTACAAAGGTGGCTTTCAGATCTGGCTTTGGTCTCAGGCCTGGAGTTGATGCGTTGATGGGCCTTTGGTTTGGCTTGATTTGTTCTTGTTTGATTATTTTTGCCTGAGGTGCCTATGCGGGTTGTAATGTTTTGTATTTGTATATGTAAGCTGCCCACAATGGGAAGCTATGATAAATATAAGTACTGTAAATAGATAAATAATAACAGTCAATTACAAAAAAGCAGTTTGGAACAGATTACGGTATATCCTGCAATGAGACCTTTATCACCAACTAACAACATCTACCTATCCCAGGTCCCTAGGAAGGGCAAGAAGATAATATTGCCAAATCCAATATAAACATCTGGCTGACTGTGCAACAGATTATAATAAAAAGGCAGTTCCTCTTGGGATGGGTTTCTGCAAAAACAGTTTGGGGACAAGATTATTCTATTCGTTGGCAGTTGAACAATTCTACAGAGCTGTATTTTATTCTGAAAACTGTTTAATATCTACAACAGAAGCCTAGAGAGCGATTATCCAAATATTTGGCCTGAGGTATCATCAGTACCCAGATGACATCTAACTGCCTTTCATTTTCATCAAATGCAAGTGGAGTATACTAAATCAATGCCAGGTAATAGATTGGATGAAGGCCAAAATTCTGACTTTGTCTAGGCAAAATTGACGAACGATTAGATAAGTGCTTTGTCTGCCAGGATGAATGAACTAAGGAACATCTTTTGAAGGCAGTTGCATAAACAATCTGATTTGTAATTTGGATATGATCTTATATCCAGTATTCTCTCTAGAGGCTTCATTAAAGCAGTATAATCTATGTACTATGCTCTGGTCAGCATGAATGGATGTGTGCCTGCGCACCACTGAGAGAGGAGGGGGCAGAGAGGGAGGGAGAGAGGGAGACTCTTTGCTTTCCTCTGCTGTCAGTGGTCATTTTTTTTTTGGACTGCTGGGCTGCCTGGCCTGAAAGGCTGATCGTTCAAAGGTTAAATGCTGTTTATCTATCATCTATCTATCTATCTATCTATCTATCTATCTATCTATCTATCTATCTATCTATCCATCCATCTATCTCTATGTATCATCTATCTATCTAACTATCTATCTATCATCTATCTATCTATCATCTATCTATCATCTATCTATCATCTACCTATCATCTATCTATCTATCATCTATCAATCTATCATCCATCTATCATCTATCAATCTATCATCTATCTATCTATCTATCATCTATCAATCTATCATATCTCTCTCTCTCTCTCTCTCTCTCTCTCTCTCTCTCTCTCTCTCTCTCTCTCTCTCTCTCTCATCTATATATCTATCTATCATCTATCTATCTATCATCTATCAATCTGTTTTAGAATTTTGCCAAGTTTCCTCTCTAGGGGTGAGTGAAACTGATGGCTTTTTTCTGATCCTTTTTTCCCCATAAGTCCTAAAAAGTAGGAAATGCAACTGAGGCTTGTTCTCTTTTAATGGGTAGGAGAGGAAATGAAGCAGGAGACTCCCACCAAGAAGTCATGTGAGCTATGGTTCAGACAGAATACAGTTACACTAGCCACATTAATTGCTGGCAAAAGATTCTTTCAATGGACTCAGAGATAGATTACCAAAGATGTTGAAGATCAAGCTTTTTATCAAGTTATCTCATTCTTGGGCCATTCGAATTATATTACAAACCCTACTTTGCCACATACATTTTCTGTTCAATTCACAATTCGAGCATACCTGACGGCCAATGAAAGTTTCCTGAGAATCATTGCATCAAGTTACACACTCAGTACACTTGCACACAGATAGTCTTCAACTGACAACAGGTCATTTAGTGACCATTCAAAGTTACAACTTTGGCACTGAAAAAAGTGACTTATGATCATTTTTCACACGACTGTTGCAGCATCCCCATGGTCACGTGATCAAAATTCAGATGCTTGGCAACTGGTTCATATTTATGATCGTTGCAGTGTCCAGGGGTCATGTGACCATCTTTTGCGACCTTCTGGGAAGCAAAGTTGATGGGGAAGCCAGACTCACTTAACAATCTACTAGCATTTATATACTTAACAACTATGGCAAGAAAGGTCGTAAAAGGGGGCAAAACTCACTTAGCAAATTTTTCAGCAACAAAAATGTTGGGCTCAGTTGTGGTCGTAAATCAAGGATTACCAGTTTTCTAGATTAAGAGGCTCTGATGAAACTGTCTCCAAATAGTCTACCAATCATATGAGGTTACTTGGACATAAAACACAGTCATTGTCACTCAATATTACCAGTTCATTGAAAGCACCCAATTCTGCCTTTAGATATATGTTGATGTCTAAAGTGATATTAGAAACATGACAATTTAAAAACAATGGCAATTGAAAGACTTGTGGCCTAAAGACAAATGTTTCTCTTTAATTTTCAGGAGAAATGAACATAATTTAAGTCTGCTCAATATATCCTCAAGCTGTCCTTGACGTTCGAACATTTCAACTACTGAATAATATTTAGCTCCAAACTTGCTAAGTACATAACTTAGATATGATTAAGCATCTAAAATATTTCCTAGGTCATTATGACTCGTAAGCCACAAGACAAGTTTTGTGTTATATTTGCTTGAGGACCAGTTTTGACTCCCCCCATTAGTCAATGGCATCATTTTGGGGTTTTATCATTCTTGCAAAATTAAGATTAGTGTAGGGAGAGTTCTTGGTTGCTGGTTTTCAACTAGCCACTGACCTTCAACTAACCCCTGAAAAATGTCCAGAGGGCCCCGAAGACGCTGTCATTTCGTGGAACTGTTACTGATGAGAAGAAATTATTATACTATATCATTTTTTTTTTTTAGTAAGGGTGGAAATGTTTCATATGGTATGCCTTGTGGTTTTGATATACATAATTCTGTAAACTGCTGGAAGTTTCTGGAATTTGGTGACCTAGACATGATGTTAACAAATACAATAAAATAAATACAATTTAATTTTTAAAAAAATTGAAGACCTTGAAGGAGTATTTATTTTTGATAAAGGCTCAGGCAAAGTGTGCATTTAAAGCTGATTTGTGAGAAAATACCATTTCCTGCTGTGCTGTTTATTTTGCCTGGTCCAGATGCCTTCTCTCACAATTGCGATAGTCAAAAGAGACTTCATGTGCAGCAGCTTTTCTGGTTTTTGTGAGTGTCAATTCCAGCTGCCATGTAATATAAAATTCCTCACTGAGGAAAATCAAACCATCACTTTACCTTAATGGGGCAAATCAAAGATCACCAGACAGGCATAAATTCAACTATGAAAGATGTTTTAGCTGGAGATTTGCCAAACCTTTAGCCTCTCCTTTAAATAAAATCCAGTTAGATTTCACACATTTTAAAATGATTTTCAGTTTTAACGTGTATATATAACTGCAAGGAAAAAACAATACCTCATCAATACCTGACAGGGCAAGTCATTATATATAAACAGAGAGCAAATCCCACTTCCTTGTAGCACTGAAGGTGTTACCTAGTCAGGTAATGAAACATTTGCAGTCAAAGAACGAAGATCACCAAGAATGCCACCACTCAATCCTGAGCTACAGATATTCTCTTCTATTGCATTTCAGTGAATCTTCCTGCTGGTTTTCACCAATTGCTGTATTTAATACTTTAATTCTTCACTTTTGTGCTTTTCCTTCTATTGCTTTGTGGTAGGTGGGCGTGCCTGCATGAAGTCTGAGAACAACAACACCAGAGCTCTGGTGGCTCAGCAGATTAATTAACATCCACTTACATCTGCTGCCTGCAATTACTGCAAGTTCAAATCTCACCAGGCTCAAGGTTGACTCAGCCTTCCATCCTTTCTAAGGTAGGTAAAATGAGGACCCAGATTATGGGGGCAATAAACTGACTTTGTATAAATATACAAAAGTATGAAGGCTATTGCTTAACGCATTGTAAGCCGCCCTGAGTCTCCGGAGAAGGGCGGCATATAAATCAAATTTTTTTTAAAAAAAACTTTTACCTTTAATAAGTTGTGAGCTCCCTAGAATTGTGATGGGTAAAAGGGAATCCCATGTTTAAAATAAAAGTCAATGTTTTAATTTTGCTGCTACTATTCATAATTGGGAATCCCATTGACAATATTGTTAGGAGCCTTTAATATAGGTCTCCAGCAGGTATCATCCAGTGTTCTCTTTCTGTCCGATGATATCGCCTGACCAAGAAGTTAGAAAGGATAAGAACATTGTTAAAATTGATTTGGCTGCCAATGATACCTTGCATGAAAATTCCCTGGCAACCATTGCTAACACATGATGAACACGTGGTCGTCTGGGAAAGGTGAATACATGTTGACTAAAATAAAAACACGCTCAATTCATAACACATAAACATGTTATGTGCTTGAAAACTGCTTGATAAAACATATGTTTACGTGCTTGAAAACTGCTTGATGAAATTTTTTTGTACATGTTCATATTCATCAGATTTTTTGTGTTCAGGGCACAATGCATTTCCTCTTGATTACTCACAACATGGCCAAATATCTAAAATGTAAAAAGAAAAAAGCATAGGGCTATATGAAAAATGCTATACATACCTTCCAAAGTGCATCAAAAGAGATTTCTCATTACTATCTTAATCTTAGCGATTATTGTGATCAATTTGTAGAGAAGTGAAATGCTGCAAAATTTTGCTTACTGCCCACTGGGGCACCATATTGTTATAAGTTACTTGTATGAAAACAGAGCAGCCAAAGTAGAAGAGTCAGGCCCTCATTAGATAGATACACATGATATTCCTGCCCCTATGTTGAGACGTTCTCTATTAGACTGGGTTGGGCAGGTGTAATTGATTACCACCTTAACCAAATGCAAACAGAAGGCTATTCCTATTCATACTAACTTTCCTTTATAGGTTCAATCAATTATAACAGATAAAAAAGATCATTTGGTAATTCTTCTTGGTAATGTTTCTACAGCTATGATTAATGTCTACACTTTTGTCTTGATTTCGTCTTCCACTCTGTTTCATGAATGCTTTTTTCATTTAAATGATATTTCTTATCACCATATAGAATAGAATAGAATAGAATAGAATAGAATAGAATAGAATAGAATAGAATAGAATAGAATAGAATAGAATAGAATTTTTATTGGCCAAGTGTGATTGGACACACAAGGAATTTGTCTTGGTACATATCTCTCAGTGTACATAAAAGAAAAGATATGTTCATCAAGAATCATAAGGTACAACACTTAATGATAGTCATAGGGCACAAATAAGCAATCAGGAAACAATGTCAATATAAATCGTAAGGATACAAGCAACAAAGTTACAGTCATACAGTCATAAGTGGAAGGAGATGGGTGATGGGAACGATAAGAAGATTAATAGTGCAGACTTAGTAAATAGTTTGACAGTATTAAGGGAATTATTTGTTTAGCAGAGTGATGGCATTCGGGAAAAAACTGTTCTTGTGTCTAGTTGTTCTGGTGTGCAGTGCTCTATAGCGTCGTTATTGTAGTGACAGATTTTAATGAAATATTAGATTCTAAATTAGATAGGAATGCACCCACCCATAAAAGACAATGATTAGTAACAACCATAGTTAAATCATATACAGATAAATTAAATTTGATGATACCCTGGTATTTGTTTGTTTTTTTTCTATATATACTGAAAATATATACAAAAAAACCTTTAAGTTCTAAATTTTGTTAATTAAAGGATTGGAGGAAAACTTATCCAGGGAATATGGTTTGGAGGTTTTAAATATTTGTGAGTTTTAAATATTTAACAAGCAGTTTAAAAAAAAGTAAACTCCAAACTGATGAAAAAAACCAGGTATAGTCAAACCTTAAAAGGCTACATTAATAGCTCTGAGCTCTGTAGAATTCCACAACTGCCAGCTCTTTGCAAGAGACTGCCAAAACATCCACTTCTGCCTTCTACTCCAATAGGAAAACAGCTATCAGGAGTATAGGGTGATCTCAAGAGCTCTCCTTTCTCCAGAGAGACTTCTGATGCTCAAGGCCCAGCATCCAGTTGCATTTTTGGCCACTGTTTCTCCCAGTAACTGCAGGATATCAATTTGTCATTCCTCACTGGAAGCTTCTCTTTCCAAGTGTTGATAGATAAGTGTTATTAAACCTTACAGTCTAATATAGGATGAACAATCTTAAAATGATTGTAATTCCCAGGATACTTTATCTTTTGTGAAACAGACATATCCATTTTTGAAAAACGTTTTCAAAAATTCAAAAGCTTTTGTACATTTCTATTTCCAAATTCCAAAAAATAACTTTGAAAAACTTGAAACTGTCAGTTAAAAATTGGCTTTATCACCTCTTCTTTAACAGAATAACAGAGTTGGACGGGACCTTGGAGGTCTTCTAGTCCAACCCACTGCTCAAGCAGGAAATCCTATATCCCATTTGAGACAAATGGCTGTCCAATCTCTTCTGGAAAACCCCCATTGATGGAACACCTACAACTTCTAGTGGCAAGGCGTTTCACTGGTGAATTGTCCTCACCGTCAGGAAATTTCTCCTTAATTCCAGGTTGCCTCTCTCCTTCATAATGTTTGATAAATTGTTAATTTGAAAAATGGCTGCTACAGGAACGTTGGCCAGGGGAAGAGGTGAGAACACCTGTCACTATCATATTGATTTGAAAATTGTAGTATATAATTTCCATGGGGAGTGTGTTTTGATCGTTCTTCTATTGATGATATGGGATAGTTTTTATCTCCAAATTAATTTAAAAATGGTTTTATAGAATATCTGGATGGATGTTGAGATCCTTATATTAGTTCAACTAATACAGTAGATGATAACAATGTGTTCTTATTATTTCTACTTTAAAAGATAAATACTGTTTGATAGTTGCCACCCACTGGTAGAATGTACAATTACAGCATTTGGGCCAGTGATATTTTCAACCTTAAAAACACCTGTGTTACTAAACAGAGTTGTTAAGTCCTATGAGACCAAAGCACACAATCGGTCTTTTGCTATGCAAACTTTAAAGACTAAATGGGATAAAGAATTGGAAGCTTCTGTTCTACCTAAACAATCAGTACCAAAATCATCCTTAGATATTAGAGTACGGCTTGTGCAATAAAAATTATATTTCAAACTTATTGGACCCCATTAGATTTGTACAGGAAAGGAAATAATAAATCAATGTGTTGCCCAAGATGCAACAAGAGTAATGTTTCATTAAAGTATACATTTCACAATGTCACATTGTTACTAGGTTCAGGAAAGAAGTAATTACATATGCTAATTTGATTTTAAAATAAATTTAATATTTTTGAATAAACACATTCTGATGAACTACTGCACAGAAACTGACAGCTGGATATCAGAAATGGTTTTTCCATGCCCTTATTATTGCCAGGGGATTAGTTCTTCAACACTGGAAAGACAAATTAAAGGCCCCAATTACTGAATGGATATTTCTTGCATTCTATGAATAAATTGCCAATAGACATCAATTATGTATGGACTATAACAATTAAATATGATTATCTTTTACTGAAATTGTCATGTAAGACATTTCACATATAAGTGTGGGTGTGAGACCCTATCTATATGTGCACACATACCCATATACAATTTTTATATATGTAAATACACAGACACACACACACATTTGTAAATGCAAAAGGGTTTTTTTTTTAACCTTTTTAGTCCTTTTTTTCTGTGTTCTATATTAAACAAAGCAAAACCAAACAGAATTGGGTGGAAGACTTTGCTCACTGCTTTGCTGAAATTAATAACTAAAAGCTACCATTCTTTATTGCGACGGTCCTCTTCATAATTCTAACCTTGTTACAAAAGACCTTAAGTTGCATGAAATGTCTGCAACTGATTTTCCTCCCCTGATGAAACAGCTAAAGCCGTAGTTAATTTACTGACAAGTCTTGGAGGTAAGTCTCTTCCACTGTGTATTTCTGGTTGGCAGCGTACTCTGCACTTAATCGAATACAGAAAGAACAGAGGTCAGGAAGGTGCTTTTTCCAGATCTCTATGGGGCAGAAATAATAGACATACATGGATATGCCAATTTTGTGGTTCTAAGTCTTGACTGTTGTTTTAAGAAGTCAAGCTATGATTTTCAGTGAAGGAATACTCAGATTTCTGTAAACGTTGCCGATGCTATTGTTAAGGCGGAGTGGAAGAAGTGATGCTTTATGCACTGTGTACAATCCATCATTCCAAATGATGGAACGATTCTCCTACAGGTTTGGCCGAACTTGGAAATTTTAGAATTAAGGGCTAAATTCAATTTGTGTGAGGTTCTTTTTTTTTTTTAACTCATTTAAGGTTTCCATCAATTAAATGGGCAATTTTCAATTGGTGGATGGAAACTACAGTAGTTGGATGCTACCCATTGCAACATCCTTTGCGTCAATAAAGTTCACATAATAGTAGGTGACAAGTACGATTTTTTTTTTGTCTTGATCACTATTAAAATCACAATCCAGGTTCTGTTCATTTTCTTAAACCTCCTGGCTTCTTCCAAATTGACATTAGACAAATGGCACATTGAGACAGTGTTTGGCTTCCTGCAGGAACATGGATCTTCTTTTCGTGAGATACTAATCAGTACATTTGGCTTCCTCCATCTGTCCCTTGCTGAATATTAAGAGGCTACACCTAGCCATTGCTGTGATAAAACGAGGCAAATGCTCTTTGCTCCAGTTTCTGCTACAATTAACATGAAGCAAAGGCAAAAGAACAAACACTACTCTGTGCAGCATCTACTTGTTATAAATCAATGATTCTGGTGACAGGAAGCATGATTCTGCATCTTAAAGATACAGGTAAGCAGGTTGACAGCTTACTAAAGCTGCAGCTCTAAATAAACATTGCCAGAACTGAACTCTAGTGATGCCAGAGATACTTATAGGAAGGATGAAGGATGCTTCTGCTTGCATCTGATTGAAACGGACTCAAGATCTCAATTATGTATTTCAGTTCTAATAGGGTTTAAATATTTTTTTTAATTATATTTTTATTATTAAGGAATAACAAAAAAGAAAAAAAAATCAATACAAAAAATCAATAATAAGGAAAAAAAAAAATTTTTTTCCCCCAACGTGCTATACAAATGGAAAGGAAGTTTTAGGAACTTGAAGTCTTCAATTCTTCCAGAAATCTCTTTGATAAGGTACTGGTGCCGATTCATCCAATCTCCCAAGTGCAAAGTCCACAAATGGTTGCCAAGTGTTCCAAAAAACATTTTCTTTATATATACCACTTCTAATTTTAATATCACAAGTCAATTTATCATTTAATGCAAATTTCCATGTTTCATTGTACCATTCTTCTAATTTTAAATCAACATTTAATTTCCAATATCTAGCAATTATAATTCTCCCCATTATAACCAAAATCCTCACCAATTCTCTTTCTCCAGTTGTTAATGTTGTTTCGTTCAATATTAATAATAATATGGTTTCCAATTTCAATTTGACCAGGGTTTAAATATTTGAAATGTTCACCAGGTGGCACTTGAGCATCCTCGTTTAATGCATGGCAATTACTTTAGGGAGAGCCAGTTTAGTGAGGTAGGATAAAGGCATTGGATTGGAAGCCCAGAGACTAAATCATAATCCTGCCTTAGGGAGAGAAACCTGCTGGGATGATTTGAGCATCTTGCTCAGATTTAGAAAGAAGCTAATGGCAAACTGCTTCTTAAAATATTGCCCAAAAAGTTGACTAATCAAATTCACACACACTTTTTTTTTTTAAAGAAAAAGGCAAATCCAACCCAATTTTATAGGTTAAGGTGCATAGATCACCACAGTTGCTAAAGGGGAACATGAAGATTCAGAAGATAAAGTGAAACAAGTTCAGATAAGGTCAGCAAGAATGATAAGGAGATTACCACGTCTTATGAAAAGGTATTGCAGGAGCTGGAAGCCTTGAGCTGGGAAGATATAAGGATGTCATGGGGAAGGTCAAGAACTGTTGTCTATTAATTCCAACTGCAGAATATGGAATAATAAGATGACACAATGACGCATAGAAGAATGTCCAGACCTGTTTTCTCTCCGTGCATAAAGATTTAAATTATAGGAAGGTAATGCCCAACTGATTTTAAAAGAATCATTCTATGAGTAAATCGTGAAGCCTATTATTCAGGCCTTCCCTTTATTAGATGTGTTCAAGCAAAAGCTATGCAACCATCTGACAAGTTTGAATTTGGAGTCAGAATTTGGAGTCAGAGTGCTAAATGACCTTTTCCAAATGTACAACGAGAAGTGGCATGTGTGAGGCAGAGGTGGGTTTCAGCAGATTCTGACCAATTCTGGAGAACCGGTAGCGGAAATTCTGAGTAGTTCGGAGAACCCATAGTAAAAATTCTGACTGGCCCAGCCCCCATCTATTCTCTGCCTCCCAAGTCCCAGCTGATCGGGAGGAAATGGGGATTTTGCAGTAACCTTCCCCTGGATTGGGGAGGGAATGGTGATTTTACAGTATCCTTTCCCTGGAGTGGGGTGGGAATGGAGATTTTACAGTATCCTTCCCCTGCCATGCCCACCAAACTACACCCAGAGAACCGGTAGTAACAAAATTTGAAACCCACCACTGGTGTAGGGGTATGTGGGAATAAGTTTGGGAGACAAGGGGCTGAACTACAGGCAAGGGAATGGTTGAATAAGAGGCAGTTTGCCCTTCAGAAGGAATGTGGACGAGGCCAACATCCCAGAAGAGACCTTCTCTGATTTCTTGGGCTGTTAAACTGGTTTCTAGTTCAAACTAGAATTAGTTTAAATTAAACACTAATTTAAATTAATTAAAATTAGTGTTAAACTAGTTTCTAGTTTCTTGGGCTGTTAACTCCTTCTTGCATAAAAGCTTATGCTGACCAACTGGCCCCCAACTTCACCCGCATCTTTAATAAATCACTAGAGATGTGCTATGTTCCTTCTTGCTTCAAACACTCTACTATCATCCCAGTGCCGAAGAAACCCTTCATCAAGGAACTGTATGACTTCAGACCGGTTGCTCTAACATCTATAGTTATGAAGACCTTTGAAAGGCTAGTGCTGGCCCACCTGAAAACCATCAGGGATCTGCTGTTAGGCCCCTTATAATTTGACTACCAAGCAAATAGGTCGACAAATGATGCTGTTAATATAACTCTGCACTACATCCTACAACATCTTGAATCTCCAAAGACCTATGCAAGGGTCCTCTTTGTAGACTTCAGCTCAGCATTCAATACCATCATTCCAGACACTCTTCTAACTAAGCTAAATCAGCTAGCTGTACCTGACCACACTTGTAAATGGATCATAAGCTTCCTAATAGACAGGAAGCAGCAGGTGAAGCTAGGCAAAATCACATCAGATACCTGTACAATTAGCACAGGAGCCCCCCAGGGATGTACGTTCTCTCCACTTCTCTTCTCTCTATATACCAATGACTGCATCTGTAACGATCCATCTGTTAAAGTACTGAAGTTCACAGATGATACAACAGTGATTGGTCTCATTTGAGACAATGATGAATCCGCATACAGACGGGAGATTGAACAACTAGCCTCGTGGTGCGACCGGAACAATGTGGAATTGAACACTCTCAAAACCACAGAACTGGTGGTAGAATTTAGGAGAAACCCTCCTATACTACCACCTCTTACAATACTAGACAACACAGTATCAACAGTAGAGTTCTTCAACTTTCTAGGTTCTATCATATCTCAAGACTTAAAATGGACACCTAACATCAAAAACATCATCAAAAAAGCACAACAAAGAATGTTCTTTCTGTGCAAACTCAGAAAGCTCAAACTGCCCAAGGAGCTGCTGATTCAGTTCTACAGAGGAATTATTGAGTCTGTCATCTGCACCTCTATAACTGTCTGGTTTGGCTCTGCAACTAAACAAGACAGACACAGACTTCAACAGATAATTAGAACTACAGAAAAAACAATTGCTACCAACCTGCCTTCCATTGAGGACTTGTATACTGCATGAATTAAAAAGACCCCTCACACCCTGGACATAAATTGTTTCAACTTCTACCCTCAAAACAACGCTATAGGGCTCTGCACACCAGAACAACTAGACACAAGGACAGTTTTTTCCCGAATGCCATCACTCTGCTAAACAACTAATTCCCACAACACTGTCAAATTATTTACTAAGACTGTATTACTGTTCTTCTTCTTATCCTTTCTAGTACCTATCTTTTCCCACTTATGGCTATATCCATGTTGCTTGTATCTTTACAACTTATATTGTTTTTATTGTTTCCTAGTATGATTTGATTGCTTGTTAGTATCTGATGACTATCACTAAGTGTTGTAGCTTATGATTCTTGATGAATATATTTTATTTTTTATGTACACTGAGAGCATATGCACCAAAGACAAATTACTTGTGTGTCCAATCACACTTGGCCAATAAAGAACTCTATTCTATTCTAAAAGCAATGGGGGACAGATGCACTTTGCAAGATTTGCAAGATTCTATTAATGTAAAATTAGAATGAAGTAGAATTAGTGCATCTGGGCATGTTTTCTGTCTTGACTACTTCATAAGGCTGACAGCATGTGATTTGGCATTTATTTAATTAGGAGGTGTGATATGATTTTAAATGTAAATGGCTTCTTCAAGACTTCAAATAAGGAGCAATGATGCTTGAAGCCTTCCATCTAGTATTAATTTTGAGTTGCTTTTCAATATGACCAAACCAAGACAATTTTTTGTTTGCTCCTGGCATCCCTGCAATAACATTTCAACATATTATTGAAACTGAGAAGACTTTTGACCAGGGGTGAAATCCAAAATTTTTCCCTACCGGTTCTGTGGGCGTGGCTTGGTGGGCGTGGCAGGGGAAGGATATTGCAAAATCCCCATTCCCTCCCCACTTCTGGGGAAAGGATATTGCAAAATCTCCATTCTCACCCCACTCTGGGGCCAGCCAGAGGTGGTATTTGCCGGTTCTCCGAACTACTCAAAATTTCCGCTACTGGTTCTCCAGAACCTGTTAGAACCTACTGGATTTCACCCCTGCTTTTGATCCTCACTTTGAACCTGCTCATGGGACTGCAAGAAAGCTCAAGAGGTGAAAGCAGGATTTGAAATGTCCATAGCCAAATTATTATTTTTTTGCTTCTCCCCCCCACAAAAAAAATCTACTGCCCAAGGAAAATGCATCTTTTTCCCTAATGAGAGGGATAGTTCTATTTTTCAAGCTAATCTCAAGCATGTACTCAATTGATTCTGATATTCTTTCCTTCTCAACTCTCTATCTAGGATCATGGCATTTAGGTTAATGAGTCCATTACGAAACAGTTTTCTCCGATGTGATGCTGGATTTGTACTCAGAGCTCGCAAATCAAGTAACTACATAATACACATATTTACAGAGCTTTGTTACCCCCAGATATATATATGTATTAAATGTAGATTAAAAAATATCTTGGGCTATAAAGGTCATTTCGCATATTACTTTTTCCTGATATAATTCATTGGAAAGCAAACAAAGTAGCTAGCATTGCTAACTGAGCTCCTGTTAACCAAGCTTTAAAAAAAAAAAAAAAAAAAAATAGGTTGCGCTTCCAATCTTCATAAGCTTGTTGTTAAGGAAAAAGCATTCTCTTTGTGACGCACCAAACAGGAAAGGCATGTTATGTATATTTTGTGACTCATTTCAATTTGCTATCTAAAGCACTCATGCTTTGTTTATTAGTCTCCGTGTTGGTAGCTAATGGATACCCTGTAGAAAGCAATTTTTCATCATGAATGTTTGATGAAGATGGAAATCAGAACAAGGCTTGATGTAAAATATGCTAATCGGTTCTCTTGTGCTCTGCAGCATGGCTGGCTGAGCATGATGGGATTTGCAATACAGTGTATCTGTTGATTAAAAGTCTAGCAAAAATTTCCAAAGTAAATAAATAAATAGAATGGGAAGTTGGTTAAGTTACATATACCGTGTCTCTCCAAAAAGATGACCCACCTTGAAAAGAAGCCCTATCACGTTTTTGAGCGCATGCGATCAACTTAAGCCTCGCCCACAAAATTAGCCCTAATTAAGACCCCGCCCACCCCGGGGTACAGGAGGTGGGGTGAGGCACACAGATAAAAAATAAGCCAAGATGGGGATGGGTGGGGTGGAGCTGCCCTACTTACCAGGCCTTGCACACCCTGATGCCTGCCTCGCCTTCTTCTGCGGATGCTTGCTGCCACTCACATGCATCGTCCTGGCCTCTGTTTCACCTTCAGATGCCTGCTGGAAG
Organism: Pantherophis guttatus; assembly: GCF_059756535.1. Lineage (NCBI taxonomy): Eukaryota > Metazoa > Chordata > Lepidosauria > Squamata > Colubridae > Pantherophis > Pantherophis guttatus. Next base: position 232,986,167 of record NC_142063.1, on the reverse strand, counting down.
GCATCTGCAGCCGATAACAGAGCTCCGGATCAATCCAGAGTTCTATTATCGGCTGCAGATGCCTTTTGGCAGGCATCTGAAGGCAAAACAGAGGCCAGGGCGATGTGTGTGAGTGGCAGCAAGCAGCAGAAGAAGAAGTGGGCCAGCAGTGGGCTCCTGCTGGGTGGAGCTGTTGGTGCCACCGCCGCAAGGAGAGTCAATAATTAGAACTAATAATTAGAATAATTAGAAAAGAAGGCCTAGCAGGTTTTTTTGGAGGGGTTAAAAGAAATTAAGACCCAGCCTTCTTTTTGGAGAAACATGGTGTATATATATATCTGCCAATCAGATGCCTATGGAAAGTTAACAAGCAGGACATGATCACATCAGCACCATACCATGCAGGGTCCAAATTCATACCCCTAGGACATTTTGCGTTATAATTGAATATTAACTGTTCTTAGAAACCAGTCGTGCAACTGAGAAACTATTTGGTCTCAGCTCCCCATCAAGAGAGAGACTCACTAAAATAATGTTGGTGGAATGAGATCATTGAATGAGAAAAGAGAAAAGAGGCGATGGTAATTCTGTTGTTTTTCTTTTGAGAATATCTTTGCACTGTCAGTGCTCTAGCTGTTCATAAAACTAATGATTTAATGTGTTGCCAGAGGACCATGCTTGGATCCAGTAATGATGCATGTGTTTATGAAACCATTATAGATGCAACAGCTTAAAACATTTGGGGAAGAAAGATAAGCAGGCAGAGAAATAGATATAAAATTTAGGGTGATATGAACAGTTAAACCAATGGTAATCCGTTTCAGCAACTTGGGTTTATACACAACTTAGGGCAGAGGGGAGAATTGCACAAAATGTTAAAAATTAGCAACATGCTTCTAGCTGACTTTCCACATCCAGTTCACAGCCTGACCTAGAGGTGATGCTTCTCTCCAGAACATGCTCCAGATGCTCTTGTGGATACTAGACTGTGTCACAAATAATAGTGAAAGAATCACTTTCAAGGACTCAAGGACAGCGGCTGATATGCTGACTGCAGAGGTTAACCCCTTTCATCTTGTACACGAAACAGACTTGATTGAATTGAAATTTGGTTGTACGATGTACGTGCATCCTGGCTGCAAACAAACAAAAAAAAAAAAGGAGCATGGTGACCATATGAGGATCAACCTGCTCATCGTTAAATTATAAAAATGTCAGACACGTTTCCTTAACTTTGGCCTTTTATTAACAAAGGTGAAAATAATCTTTATCCGGATAGCTACCACTGCATGCATGTCATTTACTTGCTTACCCAAACTCAACAACCAAGAAAATTAGGGTTGGAGTCAGAGGTGGGTTTCAGTAGGTTCTGACCAGTTCTGGAGAACCGGTAACGGAACTTTTGAGTAGTTCGGAGAACCGGTAGTAAAAATTCTGACTGGCCCCATCCCCATCTATTCTCTGCTTCCCAAGTCCCAGCTGATCGGGAGGGAATGGGGATTTTGCAGTATCCTTCCCTTGCCATGCCCAAGCCACGCCCACCAAGCCATGCCATGCCCACCATGCCATACCCACAGAACCAACTGGTAGTAAAAAAATTTGAAACCCACCACTGGTTGGAGTGCTCTTATTTTAGTACTTAAAAATACGTATATTAAAGTGCAAATTTAGCAAAGCACTGCATGAGATCAAGAAGATAAGCCACACACACAAACACACCAGCTAACTCTAATGGCTTTAGGCATTTTTACCAAAAAGGTTAATTCCAGGAAATCTACGTCATGCCAGAATTACATCAGATATATAAACATGAGTGGTTCTAGCATTTGATGAATGTTATTTGCATGGAAGGAGAGTGTTTTTGTTGTTGCAATTGGCAGTGGTACCAATCCAATATTAATGACAAAGGGTTGTGATATGAACACATGTCTTTCCTCCTTTAGACCTGACTTAATATGACACCTTTGAAAGAATGGCCTGACTGACATTTGGAAGGAAGCTATTCAGTGCAGAACAGGGTCTAATAAGTGATCTCTTGTGTTGCTGGCGGTTGCTTGCTATAAAACAACCAAGTGTTATTTAATTTACCAAGTTGTATTATAACCGGGATAGTTGAGATGAGTGCTGCATCGATTTAAACCCTATTATGGGCAGGTGCTTGTTATAATCTTCCGCCCACACACTGCTGTCATCCTTGTCCTCATCTATTTCCTTCCTTTATAGCTCAGGATTACCAATCAATCATTTAGAGTTGCATCAAACTGTTTGCTGATGGGATTTTTTTTCCTCTTCACATATGTGAGGATTAAAAGAGATTTATAAAGAGAGATATAAAAGCAAACCTAGGATCACATATTAACAATGTGTACAGAACTGATCATTTCTACGATCAGTTTTTAAACCAAATATAACTCTTCCTTTGGAGAAAGCAGAAATGGTATTTATTAGATACTTAGAACCCATGTGCCTTTAATATGACAGGAAGTACTTATAACAGCTGTATACAGACTTTATAGTATGTTTAATATACAGTCTATATTAAACATAGACTATATGTTTGTCTATCATAGCTAAAAATCAGAAGAGATCTTGTAGCAATAAAATTGGAAATTTTTATTGGAAAGTTAGAAAAAGTGCTCCCTTTGATTTTTAGCTAAGTATTTCCTTACTTACTAGCTAGTTATGCACCTACCTATTATCTATCAATGGTATTTGAGTCATCTGTAAAATTAAGTTGTTGGGTTTTCTGAAATGTTCTCAGCAACCGGATAACATTAGATGGCTTATATAGCTCACAGTTTCCAGCAATACAGGTTTTAGGGAGGGAAGGTCATATATATTTAACTTATATAGCCATCCCTCTCAGGGGTGGGGGGGTTCTACTTATCTTTACTACCAGTTCGCAACGTGATCGCGTGCGCGCCTTGCTTCTGCACATGCGCAGAAGCTTCTGTGCATGCGCAGATCGCTGATGACGACATCCGGGGCGGTGGGCAGGGCCTCCTGCCGGTTTTACTACCAGTTCTTGCGAACCGAGTGAGAGTGTGACAAATCTGTACTAAGCAAGAAAACAAATTGAAGACATTTAGTATTCTCTTACCCAAAAAATTCTTGCTATTTTTGCCAATGAAGTTCTCTTTGAAAATATGAAAACAGACCAGGAACGATTATTCAAGCTATTGGGTCAGTCAAAAATGCTTAAATATGGATTCTTTATGTAACAGAAGCTCTTGACTTAAGTAGCTCTTTTCAATTCTGTTTCCAATCGTCTATATCCTGTTTTGTTCTGTTTTACAATCCTTATTAGATATTTAATTATTTTTGTAAGTATTTTAAGCATTGTCTGCTTTTTGAGCTTGTTTTCTTATTGATGAAGCTAAGTACAAGTGCATGACAAAAGATTCATTTCCCTAGATTTTGCATATACCATGTTTCCCTGAAAATAAGACCCTGTCTTATATTTTTTGAGCCCCAAAATAAGCCCGTGGCCTTATTTTGGGGGAGGTCTTATTATTTTGGGGTGCGTGGAGCAAGACAGGGCTCATCTTGCTGCCTTACCTGATTTCCAGCTCTGTCTCTCTAACCCTAACCAGACTGACTGTGTATGTTTAAATATTTTCAGGAAGGGCTTATTTTTGGGGAGGGCTTATTTTCAGGGGAGGGCTTATTTTCGGGAAAACATGGTGTATATTTATTTATTTTTATTTTTATTTTATTTTATATTGAATTTCTATACCGCCCTTCTCCCTGAGGACTCAGGGCGGTGTACAGCCAGATTAAAAAAACATGCAGAACAAATATTAAAAACAATTAAAAGATATATAAATTTGGCCCAATTAAAACTCATTTACCAATTAAAACATTTAAAACATTTAAAAAACAGTTAAAAATTTCATCTTAAGCCAGCCCGGCTTGTTTAAATAAATGGGTTTTAATATATATGCAAAAATAAATAAACACTACAAAAATGTCAAGCTCTAATAAACTATAGTGACAAAATTAACATAGATGACACAGATGAACATTCTTTGAAGATGCTGCTCACACAATGAACAATATGAATAATCCACTAGCAAGATACAGCAAGTGTAGAATATTTGAACCCAAAATTCAGATTTCAAATGTAAAAGAAAAAAATGGATTTTTTTTTAATTGGATTACTGTGTACACATTTATTTTAATCTAGTCAGCATCCTTCCTAGTAGGAGCAGGAGAGAAAAAAGGAGGAGATTGAAAGAGGCATGGGAGAGGCATCAGCTGAAAAGATCTAGGAAGAAAGAATGTTTCTTGGATTCAGACCATTATTAAGCCAAAACTACCATATTTAAGGCCATTAATTTCCACAAGACTGGTAAGATTCTCTTTCCCTTTGAAATAAATGGGCCTTAATAGTAGTCTAATCACATTCATAAATCAGGTGGTAGGTTCTCAGACTTATGAACATTGGCCACCTCTGCCTAAAGACTGTTTTTACCACAGACAATTCAGCTGGAATTCATTTATGAATTTAGCTCACTATAGGCAGCAGCATAAGAAGGTGTATCTTGTCTGTTATTTGTCTGGAAGACTATGAGCCTGATGCCCACTGCCCAGTTAACACTGACTGTTTTCAACTGGGTACTATGCCCTAGTCAACGTTTTGTCTCCTCTTGATAGTAGTGTTGAATCGGCAGCCAGTCCTCTGTAAATGTATTAGAATGCAGACTGCCCTTGTTAGACTTGGCCATTATGTGTTGACTAAAGAGGTGGACCAGCATAGAGAAATAATAAATAAAGAATGAGGTATACTTGTCTTGGATGGGACTTTTTCTTTCCAGCTTACTCAAATATGAGTTCTATGGCTCTTTTTGGCACCTGCTAAGGCAGGACTAGCCAGAGTAAAGCAGAGGTCTGCTACAGCCCTTCATTCACAGGCATCACTTGAATGCTATGCATGTCTTACTTTTTTTTTTTTCATTCACTTTAGGATGGGGGGAGTGGGATGGAAAAATCATATAACTCCCTTTTTTCAACCCTGTAATCCCTTAATTCAGGGTAGAGTCTCGATGGAGCTGGACATTTACTTGGCCGGATACCCTTCCTGATGCCATGCAGAGTTCACAGCAGATATTTTTTTTCTTTGCACCCTGATAGAGTAACATCTGTTGCTGCCTAGGTTTGAACTCTCAACCTTCTGAGTGGGGGTGAGCATCTTCACCACTAGACCACCATGCCGCTCATGGATGAAGAGATCATATCAGGTCCAAAAAGCAACCTTTCTACAACTTTTTCAACCTTCCACAAGAGTGAAGACTTCCACCACCCCAAAAGATCTTTAATTGGAAAGTTCTATAATTTTGTATAACTAAATAGATTTACAAAATATTAAAAACTCTTCACATCTGAAGTTTAGAATAACCTTCCTCTAAGAGCTTACTCAAACTATGCTTTTAATAGGTAGGAGAAGGAGGACAATGCTAATATAGGATGTAATTATAATTTGCACACTTAGTGTACATCTTTGGAACACACATACTTCTTTCTTCTCGGTAAGCTTTGTTACATGCAGTAATCATTCATAACTGAAATTACAGTACAACAGTTTTAAGAATGAATCACTTTTTTGTTTTGTTTTTTTGGCAATGTCAGCTTCTTCTTAAATTTTAACAGCTTCGCATGATGTGCCAGGTTTCATGAAATAGGGACATAAAAAGCTGCTTAATCCTGATTCAGAATTCTAGGCAGAATTTTGGTCTGCCTAGCTCAGTATTTTCCATTCTGAAGGGCAGCCGAATTCAAGGGGGTATGACTGGTCATATCCTGCCATAGCTGGAATTAAAGCTGAAATATGATGATGCATGCACAAACTAAATCTCAGCCTGATTATACTCAAATAGGAGGATCTACTATTGAAATGTTGGCCTTCCCTTCATCCTGAAGATGTAGATAAGCATTCTGTAAAGAGTTATTGTGAAATCTAAGCCATTTGTCTTCTACCATCATTATGAATAAAAAATTAGTCAGGATTTGAAGTTCACTTGACCTTTCACATTGTTGATCAGCCACTGTTTTCCTCATGAACATGACATAACTTGAATTTTATACTGCATCATTCTTGGAACTTCAAGTTCACCCCTAAAAGTGCAGATTTTGTGCTTAATTGAACATTAAGAAAGGCATCATCAGATTCAAGAACAGGTGTGTCATTTCGTGTTGTTCTGGCACTAAGGAAAGTTTAGGGAAGCAGGTCAACAAAGAACCATGGGCCTCCTCTCCTTTTTCAGCTGGTAAACTTAAAATGCAACTGGTTTCTGCTGTGACCAAAAAAAAAAAACCCTTCAAGAGATGAATTCTGAAGAATTTGTTCAGTTCCTACAAAATTGTGTGGTATTAATGATCAGCTGGATGTAGTAAAAAAAATTAATATTTTATCCAGATAAGTGCTTCTTCTAGGGTAAGTTGCTAACTTAATGAGAATGAATCCAAAAATGGTGATTAACATTGGCTCAAAGTTTAACACTCATCAATATTCTGGGAGAGCTGCTAAGCCTAATAAAAGAGTAGGATTTTGTACCTCTGTGCTAAGTTACCTTAAAGAAAAATGTGACTGTGAAACTACAGTCAGACCTCACTACTTAAATTCCTACATTTGCCCATATTTAATCAAAGGACAAATCTGTTTTCCTCTCTCATTTTATGATAAGACAAATGTGTTTGTCTCCTTCCAGCATCTATCCATCCACCTATATTAACTGAATCTAAACACAGCTTAGTAGTTCCTATAATAGCAGCTTTTTCTTCCATTGCTATCATATTTCCTCCAAATGTTAATTAAAAGAGAGCATAAGAGAGTAATCCAATATGATCCCCATAGCAAACTTCAGCAGTTGAGCAAACAGAACTGCCCACTATTGAGAAAAGATTAATTAGCTATGGAACTAATCCTAGTTTAATAGAGAATAATTTGATTGTTTGATCACTAACCTTTCTTCCTGGCCAGGAAGAATTTTCCATTTACTGTTTAGTTGTCAGAAAAGAAGCACCTAATTTAGGTTAGGTTAGGCATCTAACCTAACAGACTAACTTTATTGTGCTTTAACAAGCAGTGTAAGCAAATGACAGAAACACATAATCAGGCGATAAAAGCCAAAACATAAAGAGCAAAGGGCTTACTTCAGGGGTGAAATCCAGCAGGTTCTGACAGGTTCTGGAGAACCGGTAGCGGAAGTTTTGAGTAGTTCAGAGAACCGACAAATGCCATCTCTGTCTGGCCCCAGAGTGGGTGGGAATGGGGATTTTGCAATATCCTTCCCCCAGGAGTGGGGAGGGAATGGGGATTTTGCAGTATCCTTCCCCTGGAGTGGGGTGGGAATGGAGATTTGGTATCCCACCTTGCCATGCCCACCAAGCCACGCCCACAGAACCGGTAGTAAAAAAACTTGAATTTCACCACTGGCTTACTTGCTCCCTTCATCATTGCTAAATAAAAAGTCACTTCTTTTTAGTGTCACTCATTGAACAAATTGAAGTATAAAGGTATTACCTTTCATCACTTCTTTCAACTTCCACATTAACCCCAAAGGAAGATGCTTCTAAATTTAAAATGATCTTTCCTCTACAGAAAGCTGGAAAAACATTCACCATGACATTTCATAGAGGAAGAAAGAGCTAAATAATTTGGTATCTGGAACAGTTGGGTTTTCCCCAAGGCTGAAGTCCAAAGATACGCAGTCGATTGGTTTATCTGTTGCAGAGAACATCACATTGGTGGGTTAAGGGTCCCGCTACCTCTCCTACATGCCCTATATTTGGGCATGTAGGAGAGGAAGTGGCATATTTGAAGGCAGCATTAGGGTTACATATAGATAGATTGAGATTAAAAATCAGGAAGAAGCTAGGAGGAAGGTTGAAAGTAATCAAGGTAAATGTGGAGAAGGACAGGGTGGATTGAGAAAACTGGGAAGATGAACTGAGAAGAGTAGAGAATGAGAGAAAGGCCAACTGAAAGGAAGATCTGGAAAACTGAATGAAAGAGAACATTGCAGCAAAGCAGGGACAGGTGTGAAAATATGGACTTCTATGGTGCCCTGGTACTAGAGGATGAGCAGGTAGCATGGCAGCCACCTCTGGAAATTGTACTGGGAGATGAGCAATAATGAGACACAGTCCTTTTATTGGAAGACAATAGAATTGGAGAATCTGCTAGATGTAGGGCCACTGTGAGAAGTAGGCAGCTATGTTTGTTGAACTTGTTGCTGCTGCTGGAAAGTACATCAGGCTGGCTGTTAACTGAGCAGCCTCTGGGTTAAACTCATGTCCTCTATGAGTGGTCAGGTTCACTCAGGAAGAGACATGTGGCTAGGCCCTGGTGATAGTTCATCCATATTTAAGAGAGGGTTAGTCCTGCCATCTCTCAAGGAGGGTTTTACTATTTTTGTATTACTAACCACCCAGAGTTATGTATTTGAGATGGGCAGCCATATCAACCTAATAAATAAATAAGATGGGACAAAGAGAAACTTGGAAGATTGATTGATGTTGGCCCTTTGAGGTAGGCCAGGTCAAGCACCAAAAATGCCAGGGATTTCACGGATGCTCTTTATTGTAATATGGTAAAATAGCACAATCATCAAAACTTGTCCAAACTTCTCTCTCTCCCATTTTGTACTAAGAAAAAGCAGAGTTATTTTGAATTTCTTTCTCCCACTTTCATCTTTCCCAGGACGGTCTAACCTTATCTGCAGGTCCCCCTTATTAATGGTTCATATATTCCTTCTTTACATCCCAGGTTTCAATCCTCTTCCATAGGTCTGACCCATCCACTTCGTAGATTTACTTTTTATTTATTTACAATAAAGGCAGACGCAGGAAGCCCCTCCAAAGCATACAAGTAGCGCTCCTTTACCTATCACAATTGGGACCAGCAACTCAGCCATTAAGTGAAGCAGTCACTGAGTGAAAGCACGAGTGTACTCACAATCTTACTTCAGCTTTCTTTTGCTTTACAGTCCTCCGAAGATTGAACATGGGAGGAATGGTCGCAAACCTATTTTTTTTTTCATCACTGTCATGAGTGCAAATAGTCACTAAATGAGCAGTCGCTAAGTAAACACTGCCTGAAAGCGGATTAGAAAAAGTAAAAGAAATCCAGTAGACTTCTACCTTTTGTCATATTTCCTAGAAGTAGATCCTGGAAAAATCAAGAGTATGGCCTCGGGAGCTAATGTTAGCACAATTTTCCACGGTTTTAGGAGCTTTATAAAGAAGAAGTAGACAAAACTATGATGTAATGAATTAAGAACAAGCAAAGGAACCTCTAAATATCTCTTCTGGTACTTTGCACTAACTGTATTCCTCGATATGCTTACCATTTAGCACTTTTTATGAGCTCTTAGCCTATTCTCTGCAGACCTGCCATCTGTAGAACATCATTGATAATCATGCCTGTGTTAATAAAGTAGCACTCATTTACCCATACATGGTGAATCATCTTGCAATGCCATAAGTTGTTTATGATTTTCTGCTGCAAATTCCTAATCTCGTACGCTTATTTCTCAGAATGGCACCAAATAGGATTAGACCATATGTCAACATGCTGCGTTTTCACATTATGTGGAAAGATTTTCTCACATTATTCTAGCCTGAGCAGGTGTACTAGCTGTTTATAAATTTAAAAGAACTGATAGTTAAACATCTTGCTGACTGTTTGGCAGAATCACCCAAGGAGTATTTCCATATTTCATACAACTATCAGACAAATGATGTATATTTCTGCATAATGATTTTGATGCAAGCTTTCCTCTGAGAAAATCCAAATTTACTTTGGTGCTTATGATGTCTGAGGAAAAGAGGAAGAGAGAGAGAGAGACAGAGACAGAGACAAAGACAGAGGCAGAGAGAGAGAGAGAGAGAAACAGAGACAGAGAGAGAGGCAGAGGCAGAGGCAGAGAGTGAGAGAGAGAGAGAGAGAGACAGAGAGAGAGAGACAGAGACAGAGAGAGAGAGCAGAGAGACAGACAGACACAGAGAGAGAGAGAGATCTTATATCAATTTAAAACGTGTTTACAGATGATTTCAACATAACATTTGTGTCTCTACTAATAAAAAAATATATCCATTTAAGATTTTCAGCAGCCTCTAACAAACAAGTCCAACAGTTGATTTCTTTAACTGGCAGAAGAATAAAAGACAGGGTATACAAGCAGAGACCAAGTTAGTCTTTTGACCAGATACGGTATTTCACCACAAATGCCAGATAGAATTTTTGCTAAAGGATTACCAATAAAGTTGTCTTCTATTTAACTTGAGGACAATGTGAAACCTAGTTGAAACCAAGATCAAAACAGATTAAATGACAGATTTGTACGAAGACTTAATTGAGATTCCACTAAGCTCTTTGACCTCTCTCTTTGTGGTTCCAAGATCCACCAGCTGTCTTGTTGCATTCTAGAGAGAACATGGAAGAATATTTCAGATGTTACACAACATTCAAAAGGGGTTTGGAACAAAATTGTAGAAAAGAAACCTTAATGTTCGGACCATCCCCACCTTATTGGCCTTCCGAAAAGCGGTGAAGACCTGGCTTTTCCAGCAGGCCTGGGGCTGTTGATCTCGCTCTTGTGATCTGGCGAGATCCAGCCATGAATGGCATGAATGAGTTTTTAATGTTTTTTATAATGATTTTTTAAAATGTATTGTGAGCTGCCCTGAGTCTTCGGAGAGGAGCGGCATATAAATTGAATTAATTAATTTAAATTAAATGTCTGATTTTTCAGTAAACGTGAAATGACAATCTTATTTCTGATAGTAGAGTTAAATGGTGCCCTAAATGAATATCTGTGGAATTTAGTCATAGCTGTGATACTAATATTGTTGCTTGTAATTTTGTTAGCCATCCAGAGACATTTGGGAATGGCTAGTGTATACATTTGTAAAATAACAACAGTAAAGAAAGTAAAGAAAGTTGCTTACTTATCTACAATAAGATTATATGAAGCAGAGCCTACATTCTCTTCATATACTGATCAATTATCTGGATAAGAGAACAAAGTCACATTTTCTATATGAATGCCATGCAACCTTAAGGGGTTCCTAATTCCCCATAACTACATATGTGATAGGTAATAAGGTAAGATAATAAAAAAAAGATCAATTCATTATTCAATGCTGGGCTTGAACTTTGGTAAATCAGATAATCTATGGAAACACCAGCTTCCCTGACATTATAATACTGGCTCGTTTATATTTATTTCACTTTTCTTATTCTAATAATATGCTCCAAGATATTTAAATGTTTAAACAAAAAATAAGCTGGTTTAATCATTAAAACTGTTCTGTAGGATAAAATACTCCATTTTGCACATTTTTAGAGTCGTGAACAGCTATCACCAAAGATTCTCTAAATATCCTGCTATTCTTGCTTAAATCACAGGCCAGGGCACTCTCTTGGCCAATCTTATATTTATAGTCCAATCTATGTTATCTTTGGACTGTGCTTAACCAAAAGGAAGCTGAGAAAATGAAGAGTTTGCTTTGATGCAGAGTTCTATATTTATTTTATTCTTGGGGACAAATGTAACCTTTTCCTATTATTATCAGGCTCTATAGATTTTATTTTCTTAAAATAAAAATGTTAAAAAACCCAAACACACAAGAAAGGTTTTCTGTAGATGATATCCAATTAACTTGTAACCTTAAATAGAACAAAAATATGTTTCACCATCTACTTTTTTCTCAGTAGAAATCTTTTACAAGACATAGAAATGAGGACGACCCTTTTTTTAACTGACACAATAAGAAGCAATTAACTGAGAAACTTTGGATACATTAAAGATACAACTATGTATTACTTCCTTTAAAAATTCAAGTAACCTGTGATTTACTTCCATTAATGCTGAAATAAAACATTAATCAAGTGTCACTTTCAGCATCTAGCTTGGGATCTTCAAGTCCCTGCATTTGGGAGCACATGCCATCTAAGATATGATGCTGCTGTATAATTATAGCAGTAACTATATAAAAACCTGTAATCACATTGAAACTATATATTTTTTTGTTCTATGCAACATCTATCCATGCTTTTGGTGCTCTGGATATGGTAAAAGGGAACAGTAAATACATGTTGGATTTGTTGCTTGGCATTTATTGACACATATCTTCTTTGGACCTGGAGCCAGATGGAAAAAAGAGTCACCTTAGCTGTTCTTGATAGAATTTTCAGAACTTCACAGCATTCATGATTAGAGATTCTTCAGCCTGATCTCCCCACTTAAAAGATAGAGAAGACGACTTATCTTTTACTTTCCGGTGTGAAGAACATGCCTGCTACCATACTTGATTTTCTTACACACTTGCAAAACCACTTTGCTCTTGAAAGCAAAAAGTCCCATTGTTTCACAATCATCTTCCCAGAGGTACTTGATTTAAACATTTGTTGAAACAATGCCCAAGGCACCCATAGAGGTTCTCTTGAGACAGTCATCCTTGCATCTTGACATTAGTCATAGCCATATGCGATATGTTGGCCAACTGCCAACAGCCCTGAATGATTTCACATTTATATCTCATTTCTCATTCGCACATTTTCTGATTTCCCTCCTCCCCCAGTTTTTTATTAGATACTTTGGATAAAAGAAGAATTAAGTTGCCTGGCTCTATTAATTTTTCCCACCCTTTGGTGATTACTAAGTCAACCTCAGAGCAGTTTCCTTCTTCAATCCTATTCCAATTTATTTGTATCTAGTATTCAGAAAGTTTTTATTAAGTCTCCATAAGATTTATTCCTGCCACAAATTTAATTTGTGAAATCCCCAAGATGCCATCAACTCTTTCCCCAGACACTTGCTTCATCATTTTCAGAATGATTTGTGGCCATAAAGGAAAGTTTCTCCATTCCAGAAACATTTTGGTCTTTGTGCTACAAACCCTTAAATTGCAGCTACTAACACTAAATTTTGCCATCAAGAACTACACCCAGTCCAGTGACATCCCAAGAGGTGGTAGAAACAGTGTTTTTAGCCCATTTAGGCATGGTGGCACAGTGGTTAGAATGCAGTATTTCAGGCAAACTCTGCCCACTGTCAGGAGTTTGTTCCTGACTGGCTCAAGGTTGACTCAGCCTTTCATCCTTCTGAGGTTAGTAATATGAGGACCCAGATTGTTGGGGTACAATAGGCTGAGATTGTAAACCACTCAGAGAGTACTGTAAAGCACTATGGAGCTGTATAAGTCTAAGTGCTATTGCTATTGCTATTGCTATTGCTATTGCTATTTCATTTCCTTTGTGGAATGGGGGCAAAGAAAAAAAAAGGCACCACAAACTTAATTATTGGATTTTCTTTTGTTTTACAGAGGTGTATCAACAAGTTTTAACTGTGTAATTTGCTAAGGCTCCTAAAACTGAGAAAGGGGTCTGGAAGGATGCAAAGAGTTTGCCCATTCCAGCTCTACACTATAACAGTTCTGTTCTAGGTTCAGTCATCCTACCAGACTATCCCTAGGATGATTTTATTTCGTTCCCTTCCTGGGCCAGGCTACCACTTAAACAATCTAAACCAGTGATGGCTAACCTTTTTCAGACCAAGTGCCCAAAGTGTGCACGTGCCCAAACCCCCAAAATGCAATGCATGCATGGCCCCGCGCATGTGCCCTGCCCTCCATGCATGCATCCACAGCCCCATGCATGCATCCCGCCCCCACACATGCACCCCACCCCCATGCATGCACATGCAGCCCTGTGCATGTGCCCTGCCCCTGTGCATGTGCAGGCCCCCCATGTGTGGCCTCCACGGTGCATGCACGCATGGCCCCCATGTGCGCCCGTCCCCCATGCATGCACTTGCAGCCCCATGCATGTGCCCTGCCTCTGTGCATGTGCACGCCTCCCATGTGTGGCCTCCCCAGTGCATGCATGCATGCCCCCCATGTGCACCCTGCCCCCCCGACACATATGCGGCAGAGACCTGAAGACCAGCTGGCCAGCGGGAGGTGCGCGCGCACAAAGCTGAGCTGGGGCGACGGCTCACATGCCCACAGAAAGGGCGCTGCATGCCACCTCTGACAAACGTGCAATAGGTTCGCCATCACGGATCTAAACAAACTGGAAATAAGAATAGATGGGCATCGCCAGAGGCATGGATTTTTTTCCTATGTTCCACATGACTGTACTATACTATTCATTCCAATCAAGCAGCAAGCAAAAAAAACGTACAATTTGGTGGGTTTTTTTAAGCTACTTCGTGGTAGCTTAACTGTATATTGCAAAAGTCATATTCAAGAAAAGAAAAAGCAAGGAAAGCATTCTTTTCGTATTGTGTTAGTTTTATTACTTAGATTTTCACTTCAGCCTTTAGATATAATGGGTGGATTAAATGCTTTTGAAATGGGGGCTAGGTGGGAACATTAGTAATGGAAAATGACTGGAAATAATTAGACTTGTGAAAAGATTTGAAGTAGGAAAGTGGGTTGGCATGGTATGTGAGCATATATGATTAACATTCCATGACAAAGAATATTTTCAATGGCCCCACAAAATGTATATCTCATGCATATTTTCCATTTCTAGAGAAAAATAAAGGCTTTCCCCTTTTCCAGTCTCTTTCCCTTGGCACTCGGTGCAAGTTCATTTCCAGACATATGCTGTCAATCAGCACGCACAGTTCACTTTGTCACTAACAATCAGACTTTTCTAAGCCTTGACCGTGGTCTCAGAACATATCAAGCAAAGAAAACTTCTTGCATGGATGCTAAGCTCACAACACAACAATAGCCAGGTGCCCAGGGAGTGAAGGATGCAGCCAGCAATGTTAAGGATCAAGTCCTTGCATACATTTTCAAAAGTTTCCATGTAAATATAACTTGGAGGCGGAACACAATGGCATTCACTAAACACATATTGAAGTCCCAGAAAGGCGCTTACTTTCTGGCACAGGATAGAAGGTGAAGAGGAATTCTAATCCCACCCCATGGAAATTTTACAAACATGGTTGACTCTCTGTGGCTGCCAAGTTGCCCTCTTCAACTTGGTGCTAGATAAGTTCTCTAGATCTTGTTCTGAGCTAGGCTTCCTGATATAGTAAAAAGCACACAATTAGTCCCAAAACCTTTTTTTTATTATTTTAACGGCTGTGAATTCCTTTCATTCACAGCACATGCTGAATCACACAGAGTTTATAAATAGTCCAACAGAAGTCTGCCACAGTCCTTCGGATAAGGCTGGTAAACACCCACCTTTATCTTCTTTGACATGCTGCCAAAGACCTAATTGGCAATTATCTTGGCAAGGCCACACGGAAACACAGAGTCAAAAACAGAGCTTCAAAGTACAACATTGCTTCCTGCAAAGGCCCACGTGCCTTTGCTCTTCCTTTATGTCTTATGGGAGGGGCCAATCATCGCCAAGCCTTACTCCCGAGTCATCCCTTTTGTTTTAAGTGTTCTTGCCTTCTGGCAGCTCTGCGCATGTGCGCACTAGGAACAGGCTCCCCCTATTCCTCTGCCTCTCTGATGTCCGACTCTGGAGGTTCCGGAGTCCGCATATAACTCCCAGATAGCCCTGGCCCCATCTCTGCCTCCAACGCAGAGCCCTCGTCTGAGCCTTCCCCAGAATCCTGGACTGGCCCATGTTCCTCCCCAGCCTCCTCACTGTCCGACTCTGCTGCCAGCTTTGGTGGCTGCTGGCGGACCACAACAGATCTTTGGAAGGAAATGGAAAACATGTAGCAGCCTTGTATCCACAAGGTCAAAGAAAGAAGAGCCTTGATTCAATCTTGCTTTCCTGCAAGATTGTTTGCATGAAAAGTACTATTTAAAAGATCACTAGCTGCCATCTCTATGAAATATGACTTTCTGAAGAAATTGTCCCAGATCATAGGCCGAATCTTTGATTTTCTCCCAAGTCTTCTCTGAACACCTAGCTCATAACCCCATCAGAAGCTGCTGTTTTCTGGGTGAGACATTGGTTCTTCTAGCATAGTTTTGCTGGCAATGAAAGACAGGAGTATCTTCAATGCCATCATGGTTTTTTAACATAGCTAGGACATGCTCTGTCCCAGAAGTCTTCCTAACACAGCTTTTTGGTCCATATTATTCTATCCTGCTGCTGACATTGTTATTATTTTAAGATTAAAGTACGCCATTTTGATTATAATTTCAGCCTAGGCATGTTTGGTTACACATAAATTAACTGCAGATGAAGGGAAGCATATAACTTTGAGAACTGAATACATTTTGTGTTTGTTATTTCTTTCAGAAGGTAGTTTTTAAAAAACTGTAAACCAAGCCAGGGGACAAATTTTAGTGCCACTCCATAAAGCAGATCACTATAAACTAAAATTTAGTGCTCAGACATAGCCAGTCTCTGCCAAATCCATTACGGATATTATGTTATCTATTCTACTTTTCACCCTAGCAAATTTTTCCACAGAAGATATTTTTGACAGATTAATGAAGCAGAGCAATAATATTTCCGATCACCTATAATTCCTTCATTAAGTGAGTCTAATTTCAAATACTTCTCCCACTGACCTTTCATGTTACCATTGACTTACTTCTTTATATAAATAATGGCATCCCTGCTATACTTTCTGATTTATTTTGTCCCAATCCCTTCCAATACACTCCAGTTTTCCTGGCAAATTCCAAGGATGTAGGAACCCTCCTGAACTGAGTGAACTAATGGAAATATCTATGAAAATATCTCCAATTTCAAATTTCTCTTTCCTTCCACTTTCCATTATGTTTTCTCTGGCCTGGATGTCATGCCAAATTTACAAAAAAGTTCTTTCTGCTATTCTTCATATTCTCGATCTCCCATTCCTTGAGAACACTCAAGTTTTCAGCAAAAGCATATTTCTATTACCTTGAAATTCTACTGCTTAAGAAGGCAAAGAGGGGAGGCCTCTTGAATCTTTCTAAAATTTCTGGCTCAGCATTCAAATATTTCATTCTAAATCTGGTTTTTGAAAACTAAACCAAAAGCTGTTTATGAATGTATTCATAATAATGTATATTTTTCTATACTGTACCATTTTTCTTCCATAAGAAGTGATAGCCAAGCAGAACATACGCAGTAATTTTCAGTTGGAAAGTATCCAGTGGTGGGCTACTGTCGGTTCAGACTGGTTCAGGCGAACTGGTAGTTCCGACTATCAGCTGGCCCCGCCCACCAGTCCTAAATTTCCTTCTTTTTGGCTCAGCTGATTCATGCGGTACAGCTGATTTCCACGCCTCTGCTGTTCTACTTACCGGGAATGCCAGCTGCTTACCAGGTAAGCAGCTGAGCTTCAAATTGCTGTATTTTGAATGCTGCGCACAAGCGTGTTAGGTGCACATGCGCACAAAGCGTGCGATCACCGAACCAGTTGTTAAACCAGTTGCAGCCCACCACTGAAAGTATCCCACTTTTTATGAACAGACTTTTGCATATTGGTCATTCTCTCTTCCCTCCTGCAGTTATTGCTCTACCCTAAACCCTCATACTTTGCTCCAGAACAGATACTGAGTTATTGGGGAGCCAGCGACTCTCCTTTTCACTGATAATAATTATTCTATAAGTCAGAGGATTTAATGGGACACAATCCATCACTTTGTTTTCTATCAGTCTCCTTGATGCTTGTGACAGAATTGATCATGATCTGTGTTTAAAAAACAACAAAAGATTACTTTCTATCTTGCCCAGTGGTGGGTTTCAACAGGTTCTGACCAGTTCTGGAGAACCAGTAGCAGAAATTTTAAGTAGTTCGGAGAACCGGTAGTAAAAATTCTGACTGGCCCTGCCCCCATCTATTCTCTGCCTCCCAAGTCCCAGCTGATCGGGAGAGAATGGGGATTTTGCAGTATCCTTCCCCTGGAGTGGGGAGGGAATGGAGATTTTATAGTATCCTTCCCCTGGAGTAGGGTGGGAATGGAAATTTTACAGCATCCTTCCCCTGCCACGCCCACCAAGCCACGCCCACAGAACCCGTAGTAAAAAAAATTTAAACCCACCACTGATCTTGCCAAATCATCCTACCCTATCCATTTTCCCATCTAGATCAAAGATTTCAATTTATTGATCCCTTCATGTACTTTCAGGTTGTTCATCAACCCTAAACATTTATTCTATGAAAATAATTTAATAAATACTATTTACCACTTGGAGAATTCTGGGGTAGGTTATAGATAACATATACATTTAGTTAAGTAAAATTTTACTTCTGCACAGAGTCCACTAGGATTAATTGGTCAGCCTGTCCAGATGAAACCTTCTTCACAAATGTGGACTCTTATGAATGCCTCAATGGTGAGTCTATTAGGTTTACAAAAATATGTCACATGCTAAAAGCAAAAAAAAACAGAAAAAGACGTTCCCCTCAGCATTATCTTTATAAGTAGAATGCGAGTTTTGCTCCTCACAGAATCAGTAAAGAGTTCATCAATCCCAAATTATTGAAAGTGGAAGTCCTGAGCCAATTTAGTCTAACCCTAATTTTGTGAAGCTTGAGCAGTAACAGTTGTTGGCCCAGAATGGCCTACAAACTACTGATATCTGGCCAAAGTTACTAAAAAGACATTCCAAATGGAAATTTCTTGTTGAGTCTGTCAAAAAGTATTATTTTTGAGGTTGAGGCATAGGGGTTTCACATGATGAAAACCACTTTGCTTTTATTCTGATATTGCTTACAATGACTTCTGGTTCAAGTTCCTATCCTTGCCAAATGCAATATGCCTTGGGGATGTATGGAAATATTTATGGGGAAGGCAAGGAGATAATTTGCCAAGTATTTCATTAACACTTAGAACCTGCTTCAGGTGTTGACAGCCCTCCAAGGTAGACTAAAATAGGAAATCGGAACCATACATGCTATGCTACCTTTATTATAAGGTTATAATATGTTTATTATAAGGTTATAGTAATATAATCTTACAAGTCTGAATGTACTTCCCTTCCTTTATGTTTATAAGAACTAGGGATGGTCTGTCTGAGGAGCTTACTTTGGGTTACCAATTTGGCCCAGACTCAAATTTCTTTTATCTAACCATTAACTTCATTGCAGCCCTCCTATTCTGAGTGATTACTTCTGCCCATTACATGTCCAGATCATTGCCCTACATATCCTTCTCCCAGGGGTGAAATGCTCTGAAGTCTGCTACCGGTTTGCTGCGCTACCAGTTTGCTGCACATGCACATGCACAGTGCGCCTCAAACGCACACTTTGCACACAGGTGCACCGCAGGCGCTACCACGCAGCACTGAAAAAGGAGGATTAAGAAGCCTTTTCTAAGGTAAGTAGAACAGCGAGGAGGGGGAACAGCTGTGTCATGTGATTTAGATTCACTGGTAAGCAGGATTTTTTTTTTTAATTTGATTTATATGCCGCCCTTCTCCGGAGACTCAGGGCGGTTTACAATGTGTTAAGCAATAGCCTTCATACTTTTGTATATTTATACAAAGTCAGCTTATTGCCCCCACAAACTGGGTCCTCATTTCATCTACCTTAGAAAGGATGGAAGGCTGAGTCAACCTTGAGCCTTGGAGAGATTCGAACCAGCAGTAAATTGCAGGCAGCTGTGTTAATAACAGGGTGTTTAGACCACTGTACTATCAAGGCTCTTTACTGCTTTCTAGCGAATATAAATCACGCAGCACAGCTGATCGTCGGAAATACCAGTTCATCCAAATCGGTAGCATTTTTTTTTACTACAGGTTCGCCCAAACTGGTAGCTTTTATTACTACCGGTTCGCCTGAACCGGTTCAAACCGGTAGCATTTCACCCCGCCTTCTCCCCATGTTGTCCAAACATGAGAGCTTACCTACAGAGAGATGCAGGACATTTTCATGGGAGATATGCACACTCATGTAAATTATACTGCTGAAAAGCTCTAGGTGCCCAGTTGCCTAGACTTAGATCTTTGCATAAGTAACATTAAGAGACTTAGAGTTCCCATTTGGAGGTGGGATGCGGGGGAGGGAGGAATAAGCCTACAGTATGAGCTCTAATGCTTAAAGCTTAGGCAGATGGGCACATCAAAATATGTTGCCCTTTGTAGAGAGTGTTACCATGCAAGTCTCTTCAGGTCATCCTGCTTACAGCTTCTAATTCTAAGACCCTGGAACACATTTAAGGAGTCTTCTTGGTTTGAGATTTTCCTAATTTTCTTAGTTTTTAGAGTTCTTTCAAACTCCTAAGATACTTTGAAAGACTTACTTCCTAGAAGTTAAATGGCAAATGGCTGTGTGTGAGAGAAGAGGGTGGGAGAGGGAGGGAGGGTGGGAGAGAGAGGGAGGGAGGGGGAAGACAGGATGAATTTGGGTTTTTCTATTCAGTTTTTATAAATAAAGTCTTGGATTTCATTAAAAGATTGTTCCTAAAATTAGATATTCAACTGATGAGAGAGAGAGAGAGAGAGAGGGAGGGAGGGAGGGAGGGAGGGAGAAAGGAAGGAAGGAAGGAAGGAAGGAAGGAAGGAAGGAAGGAAGGAAGGAAGGAAGGAAGGAAGGAAGGAAGGCAGAGAGAAAAATGGAGTGATGATGGAAACCACTTCCCCTTTCTCAATGTACTGTAGTGCACAAATAGTTTTCCATAATTATGTGTCCTCCTTGTGAGAGACAAAGTAATACAATGAAATTGCAATATACTTTCTTGAGTACACAGCACATTTCACAGGAGCCTGAGGAGATCTGTTTCATGCTTTGTGGAGGATTTGTTCTATTGTGTTTGCTTTTTGAGGTCCATGAAAGTGGAATGGCAGCCTGACTTGGACATGCTGGCACTTCATGCCCCATTCTGAGCATCGTTGGAGGTACAAGAGGGCCTGAAGACTCTTCTTTCAAAGACTTCTCTTAGTCGTTTTCTCTCAAAGACAAAACGGTTCTTTTCTCTGTGTATGAGAAAACACATAATTGAAATTTTAGCCCAGCTTGAAGCTGCAGTTTTCAACTGCTGAACCAGACAGAGTTTTTGAAAACCTCACGAGCTAAAAAATACTTCAAACTGCAGCGTTTCCTCCCTGGAGATCTAGAATGAGATCTAGGATTAGGGTTGAAAATGTTAGACTATGTAAGGTATCTGCTCCTACGAATACTCAGCCTGCATATTTTTATAGATAATATCAAATTATATTATAAAGAAATCCAAACATTGGCAAACTATTATACCTTTAAAATGTGGTGAAGCCTACGTTGAAATAGAGATAATGACCTGATTGCCTTGCAGTTTTCCTGGCAAAATTTCCATAGCAGTTTGCCCTTGCCTGCTTCCTTGGGCTGAGAAAGAGTGAGTGGCCCAAGGTCACTCAGCTGGTTTTGCTAGAACTCACAGTTGCCTGGTATCTAGCCTGATGCTTCATCCGCTACACTACCCTTCTCATTGATATAAATAAAACATAGAAAAAAATTAACTGAATTGCACTGTGTAAGGGCCCCAGGATTACTTTATTAGTTTCAAAAGATTCCAATTAATAAATAAATTCTGTTGTTTGGGCATTTTTATTTCCCTGATCTTGTTAACATGTATTTTTGAAGAACAGAATGGCACATTGGCATTAGATATACTTGGAAATTTCAAAGGGCTGATGGTTCTTACTATAACTTTGTTTCATAAATATGTATATATACTATATTGTAATTAATTGTGCTAATTTAATGAGGTTTTTGAGGATTGTAACCTTCCATTACTTGCTTCCTGTGCATAAAGTTATATGCTTTGGCCAGATGAGTGTTTCATCTGGACAATGATAACATGCTCCCCCCCCAAGGAGTGGTTTCTCCTGCTTCTTTTTCTGGCCCACTCAGGAAAGTAAACACCAATTATTTTTCCTTGCTTGGGTGAGTCTTTTGAGCACTGACAGGCAGAGGGGGGACAGATTCACTTTGGCTAGAAAGGGAAACGTGACAGAATTTTCATCGATTTTGCTCAACTAAAAAAGTCAGTGTTTCATCTTTCCTCTGCCAAACCTGGTAAAAGGAATTACAATATATACAATATATATTTTATTGTATAATAATATATACAATATATATTAATAGCCAACATTTCACTATTTCACCATTTTGACAAAGAACCCATAAAAATAAATGTACCAAGTAGCCAGGGGAGGTGCCCACCAAAACACATACCAGTTGAATAAAACAAGCAGAAGCTTTTGTGCAAGAGAAAATAAAACACAGCAATCAGACTGGACCACTCTATTTACACTGGAAGGTGGGTGAAATGCTACTTTTGCTAAAGAGCAAGAAACCCTGGGTGGAGGCCACCTTCTCATCAGCCTAGGACTAGGCTGAGGACATTGTCCTCCATTCCCATTGTTCCAAAATGGTAGGTGGCTCATCTGCTGGACAAGAAGGAAGTAGCAAATCAGACCACTGAATAGAAAACCAGTAGCACTTCAGTGTGACTTCCTCATCTTGTTTGACAAAATTTTCCTGATATATTTGTTCTCTCACCACTTTTGCATTCGGTTACTACCATCTTGGCCATGATATATCAGAGAATTAAATATGAACCACTTCCAATATCTTCTCTACTGCCCTTGGGTGAAAAATCATTTGAACACAATCAGGTTATATACCAATGCAAGATATATTTGGCCTATTGCACCTTCAATAGAGAGATGTTATTAGTTGAAAAGATAGAGAAAACCTTTTTTATGGAGCAGTTGACATTCTGCATGCTTAATTTAGAAATATAGCTTTTTAACACATAAGGAGTAATGAACAAAAGGTTCATATATAATATGAAATTTTGTTTCTGACTCCGGAAGAGAAAATGAGTTTTCTGCACCTCCTAAAATGTTATTTCAAGTTTCTCGCCTACCTAAAGCCATGCAATGTCCCATCCAAGTATTAACCTGGACTAACCCTTCTTAGCTCTTGAGCACAGACGGTCACCCAGCTGTTGCCAGAAATAACCAGAACTTATTCCAAAGGAATAAGTTCACAGAAATGAAAAACATAATAGAGAAAAGATTATTTCCATACCATTGTGGCAGGAAGAGATGGATCCATCATGTGGTCCTATTCCACTCTAAAGCTGAAGTCAATTTAATAAGGTTTGTCAGGCATATGAGTAGTAAATCAGCTGTATCTATACTAAATTGATATGGATAAAAAAGATTGTGGATTGGTCGTTAAAATTACAGAGCACTCCCTTGATTTCTTTGCCATGAAAATTTTCTTAGTATTGTTGCATATTTTCTTTGAAGACTAACAGTAGTTAAAAGTCCTTCGTTCCCCTGTCATCCAATGTTTGAACTGGCAGGATCATCCAGAAACCCATCTGAAAAATGAAGGTAAAAGTGAAGTGACCCTGTGCTGAACCTTATTTCAGATGATCACAGAATGAAATATGAAGGCTTTCCCCATCTATTCAACCATTGAAAACTCTTGGAACTGATATAAAAATAACAGGAGAAAAAAAATTCTCTGTATCATTTATTGTATTGTTTGCAATAAAGCCTTGTTTCAACAGAAGAATATTAAATATCACAGCAAATCACATATTCATTTGTTAATTTCTAAAAAGCCAAAAGATAAACTACCTCAAAATGGGGTAAGTTAAGGGTAGAACATTTTAATCTACCTGATTTCTACCTGATTTTAGGTAGATTAAAATGTGCTACCATTAACTCACCCCGTGGTTGTCTAATAACACGGCAATGCCTCCTCAGTGATCAAGTACAACAATGACCCAGGATCTATGATGTTCAACTATCAGTCAATTTTAAGTGAGTTTTACCATGGAGGAAAGGGGCTTTTACAGAAAACGCCTACTTCAAATCATATATCATCATTATCATTATTTTAGCCATTGTCTCTCCACTGCAGGATGAAGGCCTCCTTCCGCATATTTCCAACCAATATAGTCCTGAGCTTTCTTTTGCCAATTGGGCCTGCAATACTTGCCGATGTCGTCAATCCATCTTGTTCTAGGTCTCTTTCATGGATGCTTTTTATCAAATGGGATTCATTCTATGACTGCCTTAGTCCACTTGCCATCAGTTCTTCTTACTATGTGACCAGCCCATTTCCATTTCAATTCTTTTAGTCTCTTGATGATATTGTATATTTTTATTTGTTCTTTAAACCATGTGCAGGTCTTTCTATCTTGTCTTGTGATGCTCTTTGCACCCTTCGTAGCTTTTGTATCGATCGTGAGCTTAGTGCCCATGCTTTACCGGCATATCTTAGAGCAGGTAGCACACACTGATTGAAAACTTTTCTCTTCAGGCATAGGGGGAGGTTGTTCTTGAAAATTATGCTTAACTTGCTCAAAGCCTACCAACCACATTTAATACTCCATTCAATTTCCTTTATCGTATCACCTTCTATTAAGATCTGTTGGCCAAGGTATAGTATATGTAGTGCTCTACTATGCCCAGGTCTTCTCCAGATATAAAAATTCTGGAATCATATATTTAGACAAAATGAATTAACGATCAGGAGGAGACTAGGGCATAAGTAAAAAAAAATCCCTCACCACAACAGGACTGAGAACATGCCCTTGTCCACACTTTGACAATGAATGGGAGCCATTTCATCAGCTATTTCACAAATGAGGAAAAGATCGATTGAAATTTATTTATTTATTTATTTATTTATTTATTTATTTATTTATTTATTTGTTCAATTTATATATGCCGCCCTTCTCCGGAGACTCAGGGCGGCTTACAATGCATTAAGCAATAGCCTTCATACTTTTGTATATACCTGCTTAGTAGGTATATACTTCATAGTCATATACAAACTGATAAGAAATTTGGAAGGAAAAATAGTATTGTGTGAAGTATTACCCTAAAATTAGGCATGTTATGCCTTTGATTAATTAAATAATGTGGAAAAATTATTAGATTGTATCTATTCTGATTTAGATGTAATGCTCCCAACAACAGAATTAATTTTCCACATACAGTGCTCTGGAAAAGGCAATTTTATTCTCCTTTTCCCCTTAATATTAGCATATTATGTATTAATAATGTAGTTATGAATGTTTCTTACTCAGTCTTAATACATTTTTTTTAATCAAGTTTTATTTTATTTTTTTCCCCCATTTTCACCCGCATATTTTATGAACAGAGTATTAGCCATATATACACTTATACAATTTAATATATTCAAGTACATTTTACTCAGTTACAATTTTTGCCAAAATTTCCTTTTCCATTTTTTAATCGTGTCTTAAAATTTCTATGCTTATTTATATAAACAACATCTTAATTCGCCCTCAAATTCTATTTTTTCTGTTTTAACTCATATTTATTCTCTTTTATTTTTTAATAACTCATTCTTTACCCTAGTACATTTATGCATATTTGGGGTTGCCTTTCTTCCATTTTATCTTTTTTATTGTACAGCAATCTTTCTTCTCAATCTCTCCCTCCCTTCTTTCCTTTCTACTTTCTTCTTCCCAATCTTAGTACATTGTGTTGTTTCTATATACTGTTGCTTATATAATATGTGTTAAAACCATTAGTCTTCTATTATTTAAACATCTAGGAACATTGAGAATGGAAAGGAGAAAGAATATTCTATCAATTTTAATTATAATTTAAGACAATGACAACAACGATGATGATGATGATGATGATGATGATGATGATGATGATGATGATGTCAATTCAGTCATGTCTGACTCTTGGTGATTCTATAGACAAATTCTCTCCACATCTTCCAATCTTGCACTACTTGCCTGAGTTTTTCTATGTTCTGGCTGGTGTCAGCTCTGATGGTGTCCAGCCATCCTGTTCTTTGACAGCATGGTTTCCTTTTACCACTAACTCTTCCAAACATAATTGCTTTCTCCATTGAATTCCCCCGCATGACTTTGGCATGGCCAAAGTAAGTGAAACACAGTTTCGTGATTTTGCCAAGATGGCAATAATACAGCCTAAATTTATTTAGGGTTTTGTTTTCATTCGAAGCTGAATATAACATTAAAAAAACATTGCAACTGACATCAAAGTAATTGTTATACTAGAGGTTTCAAAATTAAACTGTTTACTTATTAAAGTCCCTCTTGTACAGTATTGCATTATTGCTTAGTGTGCTGCTCTCGCTCTCTCTCTTTCCCATATGTGTGTGTGGGGGGGGGGGTAAGTATAGGTATACACACATATGCATACACACACATATATATACAGTGTACTGCATATACATATATGTATATGTGTATGTGTGTATATACGTATACTTATACATGTACATATAAAGAGAGAGACACACTTTACAGTCTATTAATCAAAGGAAAAATAGAAAATAGAGCAAATTTAATAAAAAAAAATAACTAGCAAAAGAAAAATAAAATGGAAAATCATAATAAACCTGGGTTCAGGTCCCTCTCAGACTAGAAACAATGGGTGGCTTTGGGGCTAACCTATTCATCCTCACAGAGTAATTGTTGAAAATTATAATAATCATCTCTATATAAGCCGCCTTGATTCCCTGCAGAATAGGTAGCATAGAAAACCAAAAAAGAAATAAACAGAAGGCCGCCTTCTTTTCATTATAACTTCATAGTTAATTGCATTTAGTTTGTTCTGTCAGGGGCTGCTCTCGATGACCATTGGAAGATTCAGGCACTACAAAAAACATCCATATGACCCTTTATATGCTGTCAAAGCAGAGGAAACATAACATCAAAACCCCAAACCCAAACAAGCACCAGAGACAACACAGGTGAAAAATCCATATAAAATTTCAAAATATTTAAGTCTCGATTAGTTCAACTATGAAAATCAACTCTATCAATGGCACTGCAGAATAGAAGGACTAGATTAAGACCAAGTGATCTGGGGCAGGGGTGAAATTCAGCAGGTTCTGACAGGTTCTGGAGAACCGGTAGCAGAAATTTTGAGTAGTTCGGACAACCAGCAAATACCATCTCTGGCTGGCCCCAGAGTGGGGTGGGAATGGAGATTTTGCAGTATCCTTCCCCTGTCACACCCACCAAGCCATGCCCACCAAGGCACACCATGCCAACCAAGGCACACCCACAGAACCGGTAGTAAAAAAAATTGAATTTCATCACTGATCTGGGGGCTTGCTGGATCTGTTATTCAGCTGCTCAGACTTGACAAGCAATATTTTTCCTCTTATTTCTTAGACTTTGTCTTTAAACATAAGTTAGACTGGGTCACTTCGCATTGCATTCATGTCAGAAGCACCAAGGTGCTTTCAGTTTGAAATAATTAGTTGGTGACATCACCATTGCCTAGGGGACGCCCAGTTGGGGGCTCCTTTCATGTCTCTGGCAGGAGCTGCAGCGAAGGACGAGAGCTCACCCAAACCAATGGCAGCACTCAGGTCTCAAACACGGGCTTACATTACCTCCAACCCAACATCCTAACCACCGTGTCCTTAACTGGGTTACTTGAAAATGGAAGATTGACTCTCCATAGTGAGACATGTGCTGCACTAGGATGTTGATGAATTGATGGAAGCAAATTACATAATTTAAAATATAATTGGTAAATTAAGTCTGAATATTATTTCTTTTAACCCAGAGTTTTAAAGACATGCTCTTGCAAATCAAGTTGTATATTAATGCTTCAGTCCATCATATTAGATTTGTTCCTTAGGGATAAACTATCTTTTTTTAAAAAAAAAAAATACTACTGGAATTAACTCAAGATTTCCCATTCCTTTTATGTGACTGAACCCTCATAACTGCTGAAGTCATTTTTTTCCCCCAAACTATATTGTGCATCATCTGTTCAGGGCTACGAATCTCAAAATCTTGGAAAACGTAACAACCGTTTTTTCCTAATGGAAATCTTTTAACAAATCTTTCAAAATTGCAAATGAAATTTGTAACAAATATATGAAAAACATTGCCCCGCAAATTATGAATTTCAGAGTAATAAAATACCTGATCACAAGTTGAATCATGACGCATGCTTGGAAAAGAAAGGATGACATTTCGTTGAAGAGATTATTACATCCGTTCTTGAGAGTCAGTTTTGTGTGCCTGTTTGTTTTCCTCTTCAGAAAAGGAACGCTTGAAATTTGCTTCCTGTTGAGTCAAACCAGTCATCTGTCTAGCCCAGTATTGTTGACATATACAAGTAGCAACTTTTCATTAGGGCTGTGCAGTGCTTCATAATCAAAAGCAAAAAGGTGCTTTGGAGAGCACATCGATGTCAACACATCAACTGTTTAAAAGGTAAAGGTTCCCCTCGCACATATGTGCTAGTCGTTCCTGACTCTAGGGGGTGGTGCTCATCTCCATTTCAAAGCCGAAGAGCCAGCGCTGTCCGAAGACGTTTCCATGGTCATGTGACCAGCATAACTAAATACCAAAGGTGCACGGAACGCTATTACCTTCCCACCAAAGGTGGTCCCTATTTTTCTACTTGCATTTTTACGTGCTTTCGAACTGCTAGGTTGGCAGAAGCTGGGACAAGAAATGGGAGCTCACCCTGTCATGCAACACTAAGGATTCAAACCACTGAACTGCCAACCTTTCGATCGACAAGCTCAGTGTCTTAGCCACTGAGCCACCGCATTCCCAATCAACTGTCTACAACTCCTTAAACCAAGTCTTTTCAAGGAGAGCCTGGAAGCTGAAGGCAACCCTGCAAATCCAGAAATTGTTGCTCAAAGGAATAGCAGATGGATGTTATAGAAGTGCACTTTGAAGCATAGCTCTTCAGGGTTTTAGGAAGTAGTAGATACCTGATGATATTAGGAATGGAACCAGGGATATGCTCCATCTTTGAGATACAAGTCTTCTGCTGCTGACTTTTCTTCTGTTTATTCATGCATCTGTCATTTCTTAGAGAAGTGTGGATTAGTAGAACAAAGCTCAGTGGCAGAGGATATTTGTCACATTTAAAAGATCCCCAGCAATTGCTATCTTGTGTTATTGCTTCCAATCAGAGCAAAGACTGTATAGTAGATGAATCAATCCTACACTCCAATTTAAGACAGTTTTAGATTAAATCATAGACGGTCATACACTTGTGCGTCCCTAAAATCATTTTATGACTTGGTGGCACAGCGGTTAGAATGCAGTATTGCAGCCTAATTCTGCCAACTGCCAGCAGTTCGATTCTCACTGGCTCATGTTTGACTCAGCCTTCCATCTTTCTGAGGTCAGTAAAATGAGGACCCAGATTGCTGGGGGCAACATGCTGACTCTGTAAACCGCTTAGAGAGGGCTGGAAAGCACCGTGAAACAGTATATAAGTCGAAGTGCTATTGCTGTAACTGCACTTCCATTTTTCTAGTTGCCATGATCATAGCAATCCATGTGAATTTGAGACTATTCGTGTAGCAGAAGGGTGATCCAAAACCTAAAGTAAGCAAAATGCAGACATGTCCATAGGTTCAAATCAAATAACAAGCACAAGGAAAGTAGCCTGACTAAAAATATCCTGTCTAGATACCTTGAGCCAACTCCTGTGACACACAATATTACCTAGAAATAAAACTGAATATCAAACATGCCCAAGCTCTTTTGGGGAATTGTTAGTCTAACAATGCCAGGCAAAGAGTTTGCCAAGTCAAGCTTTGACTCTTGTGTTCCTTGGCAGCAAGTGCTAAGCAGAAAATTCTACAACCATGAAAGCAGAAGACAAAACACATTTTGCCTCCTCGCATAAAACTGTTGGGGACAGGAAAAGCTCCTCAAAATACATGGAAAGAAAAATGTTGGGGAATAATATTCAAGCTGAAAGTGGAATGGTGGTGGCTTGTTTTCCCCCTGCACAGAATGTCAAGGATTGGATTTTGCTGAGTGCTTCAAGATGTGAGAACAAGTACAAGCCTCTATCCTTAATTGTTGTTTTTTTTAATAGTTCAAAAGACTGGAAAGGCTGATGCACTTTTTGGAAGAATATTCACCAGATCTTGGACCACCAAACATTGTTATTACTTCTATTAGTTAATAAAAGCTGTGTTCGTTGCAGATTTATTGTAAATGAAAACTGAGCATGTACAGAGAATGCACTTAAGAAGTACATGGTAAAAGATGGAGAAGAGATTGGAACAGAATTAAGTCCTGAGATTCTCAGTCATCCAGGTCATAGTTGTCTCAAAGATGCTTTTTCAAAAGGCAACTGGACTTTTTTGGGGGGGAGGAAGAAGAAGAAGAAGCCTCATCAGGTGTGATAGGATGGTGAGGGGCGATGGAAGGATAGGTTTTGACAGGATAGGGGGAATGGAAAGATTGTATTTCTTTGCAGTCATCTGCTTGTTAGCATTCTTTCAGTTGAGGCCACTTGGGGGTTTATCCAGTGCAAATGGAACTGTTCTTGGAACTGCTGAAAGGACTGTGTTGTAGACAGGGGATAGGTGGTGCTGCATCCCTCTCTCTGTGTTGAGAGAGGACTGCTCAGTTTAAACATGTTGTTGTTGTTAGTTGCGAGGTCATGTCCAACCCATCGTGACCCCATGGACAACGTTCCTCCAGGCCTTCCTGTCCTCTACCATCCTCTGGAGTCCATTTAAGCTCACGCCTACTGCTTCAGTGACTCCATCCAGCCACCTCATTCTCTGTCGTCCCCTTCTTCTTTTGCCCGCAATCTTTCCCAGCATTAGGCTCTTCTCCAGTGAGTCCTTCCTTCTCATTAGGTGGCCAAAGTACTGAGTTTCATCTTCAGGACCTGGCCTTCTAAAGAGCAGTCAGGGTTGATCTCCTCTAGGACTGACCAGTTTGATCGCCTTGCAGTCCAAGGGACTCGCAGGAGTCTTCTCCAGCACCATAGTTCAAAGGCCTCAATTCTTTGGTGCTCAACCTTTCTTATGGTCCAACTTTCACAGCCATACATTGCAACTAGGAAAACCATAGCCTTGACTATACACACTTTTGTTGGCAGGGTGATGACTCTGCTTTTTAGTATGCTGTCTAGATTTGCCATAGCTTTCCTCCCCAGGAACAAGCATCTTTTAATTTCTTGGCTACAGTCCCCATCTGTGGTGATCTTGGAGCTCAGGAAAATAAAATCTGTCACATAGATCGACTCTTTTACTCCTCTTTCAAACCAATGGTCCTCTCTATCCAAAATGTGGACTTCGTATGTCTGGCTTCCCACGAGCAATGCTGGACCCTGAAGAAATAAATGCCTCCTATCAACCTAAAAGGAAGATAAATAATAAAACTTTCTGTCCAGTGTTTCCTTTCTGCAGATTGGGCAGAGTTGTAGGAAGGAATCAGAAACACATAGGCAATGTACCATTATATGCACATATTCTGAACCTCAAAGTATCATTTTGGTGCTGAAAGAATTTCTCCTTCAGAGAGAATCAAATAAAAGGATGAGATTTGTTCGTCCCTTTCTTCTAATTTAATTAATTAATTTTCAGAGGGGTGTGTGCTGCCCACTAAAACAGAAGTGGGCAACTATGGCCCTTTTATGACTTGTGGACTTCAGTTCCAAGAATTCCTGAGCTAACATGGCTGGCTCAGGAATTCTGGGAGTTGAAGTCCACAAGTCATAAAAGGGCCATAGTTGCCCACTCCTGCACTAGAACATTACTTGAGGTCATTTTCATCCAAATTGGGTTTAATTCTTGTTAGGGCTCATTTTTAAGTTGCTGGCTCAGATGTAGGTATTGTTTTGCAGTCCTAACTTCTGTTTCCATGATGAAGAAGCAAGAAGAGATGACAATGTCTAGCAATCAATGCAAGAAACATTTGTCCTGTTTTAAATATGAAGAAATAGTTAGGGAAAAGGTATCTAGAGATGTGATTATAAAGTGCAAGGATTACTTATTTCCCAGCAGATATGAGTCCTAACATCCTATTGGAGAGAAACAGTGCACTGAGAGACTATAACTGTCGTTTAGCAATTTAAAATCTCTACTGTAACCCAGTACCAAGCTAATTGGACCAAAGGTGCATCTTACCAAAACAGGAATACTAAAAACAAGGTAAGCTGTGGAAATTATGGCATTGCTACCAATGTTAAAAATCCTTCAAGGCAAAACTGAGGCATGCTCAGGAATAAGGGGTACTGACTAACTTCTTCTACTCATAGTGGCTTTAGGAACTAAAGTTCTTTCATGACTTGTTTAATTGTCCTGTAAAAGCCTTGTATCAATATTTCTCTTTCTGTGTTTACCTGACTGCAGAAGACTGCAAAGCTTCTAGTCACACGGATAAATAGAAAAACTGGAAAGTGTATTTAACAATTTGAAGTATGTCTGCAGGCCACTGGAAACAAACTACGAGGTTCTGAATAACACCACTGTGTGTAGGGCTGATACTTTGGAAGAATTAAAATGTTCAACGTGATGCTGGAGATATACAACAGCCAATATGAGAACATTAAT
This sequence comes from Pantherophis guttatus, assembly GCF_059756535.1. Taxonomy (NCBI): domain Eukaryota; kingdom Metazoa; phylum Chordata; class Lepidosauria; order Squamata; family Colubridae; genus Pantherophis; species Pantherophis guttatus. The sequence goes on along the minus strand of NC_142063.1, from coordinate 232,953,960 downwards.
TTCCAAAGCTGTTTTAATATGATAATACCATAGAGGTAATCAAACAAATCAGGGGTGGGTTCTACTTACCTTTACTATCAGTTCGCATCGTGCCCGCGCGTTCTTCTGCGCATGCACAGATCACTTCTGATGACATCCGGGTCAGTGGGCGGAGCCTCCTGCCGGTCTTACTACTGGTTCTTGCGAACCGGTCTGAACTGGGGGCAACCCACCACTGAAACGAATTGTATATTTGAACATTATAAAATATGCAGCAGGAAAACACATGCATTCTTTCCTGGCACTTTAAACACCATGTCATCCTTCTCACTGTATTTAATTCCAATTAAATATGTTGTTTCTGGCTCATCTCCTGTAACTTATACTGATCTTCATCCTGTACGCACTACAGGCACATAGCCAAGCACATAATTACCAAATAAACCTCTCCAAGCCAGGGCCTGGAGCACAATCCTATCCTATCCTACTCGCTAGGCACTAGCAAGTTGTAGAAGGAAGTGATAATGTATAAAATAAGGAAGGGGGAAGAGATAAAGGATGATTGGAAAAATTTTGGGCATCCATCAAAAATCAGATCAGCATAGAATTTCATTCCTAGAAAAGTCTGACCAATAATATCATATGACCTTACATATGATCTGATGTACTATGCTAGAATATGAATATGATATCATAGATGTGCAGGGATGGAAGAGACCTTGAAGGGCTTCTAGTCCTTCATATCATCCCAGATGAATGGTTATCCACCCTTTGCTTGAAAATCTGTAGTGTTGAAACACCCACAACTCCAGTAATCAGGCTAATCACTGGTCAATAAGCCTCATAGTCAGGAATTTCCTCCTTATTTCAAGTTTGAATTTCCCTCTATGGGAAAAAAAGCTTTTGACTATTCATTCCTGTTCTACCCTTGGAGCTTTGTAAATACATCTGTATCTTCTTCCCTATGAAAGCTCATCAAGTAATGGAATGCCTCCCCTTAGCCTTCTTTTTTTTAGGCTAAATATATCCAGCCCTTTTAATCATTGTTCATAAGATTTAGCTCCATACTATCTTTAACACTCTGTTGCATTTGACTATTATATGATATCTTGTGATGGCAGGTGGAACAACTGCTATGTGGAGTCCTTGGTGCTCTCTAAACTTGGTTGTTTTCTTGCTGACATTTCATTACCCAATTATTTAAGATTTACCAGAGGGATGTGGTGGCTCAGTGGCTAAGATGCTGAGCTTGTTGATCGAAAGGTTGACAGTTCAGTGGTTCGAATCCCTAGTGCTGCATAACGGGGTGAGCTCCCATTGCTTGACCCAGTTTATGCCAACCTAGCAGTTCAAAAGCACGTAAAAAATACAAGTAGAAAAATAGGGACCACCTTTGGTGGGAGGGTAACAGCGTTCCATGCGCCTTTGGCATTTAGTCATGCTGGCCACACAACCACGGAGACGTCTTCGGACAGCACTGGCTCTTCGGCTTTGAAATGGAGAACCGCCACCTAGAGTCGGGAACAACTAGCATGTATGTGCGAGGGGAACCTTTACCTTTCCCTTATGGGTCAAACCTGCTAGTATCTGCAACAAGGAGGGAAAATAAGGTTCCTGCCTATGTCTCTCCCCATCAGAGAGAAGATCCTTCAAGAGTGGCACAGGATTAGTGCCAATAGTAAGATGAAAAGCCTCTCTTGTTTTACCCTTTTTTTAAAAAAAAAAAACACCATTAGTACGATTGTGATAGCAGTGAAACAGAAAGGGATTACAGAATTCAATGCATAATGAGGGCCTTATTATGGAATTAATTTGGGGAAAACCTTTTAAGCTACTGGAATGTTGGATTCTTGTGATCTTGCTTTGCTTTTATTGCTATTTGTGTTCTCTAGAGCCATGTATTCTTATGCTTTTGAAACTTTCAATATGTTTTTGGCACGTTGTGGATACATAGAGTTTGCTGTGGAAAATAGCACTGTTATTTCTACTTCTTTTTTTTAAAGGAACATTTGGATAAAATTGTCCCAACCACAAATGGCTGTTGGAGTTCCTTAGAAAAGAGTTACTGTGCATCTAGTTGAAAGATTAATGTGTGGCAACAGGTTTTACTAGAGGATCAAAGTAATTATTACAAAGAGATTTAAAGTTAAGGCTGCTAGATTTTGATTTCTCATAACAAATCCATAGTAGCAATATTACACAACCTGTCCAGCCTAGCCAAATACACTTAGATCAAAATACACAGAACCATGAACCTCATTAATCTCTGTCTCAATATCTACTTTTAGTTTAATGGACAAATACATCAACAAATCAGAGGAATTCCATGGAATCACCATTCTCAGGACTCATATCAATATAAATGAAGTGTAAATGAAGTGTCTAGAAGCTATAGCACTCCCACACATACAACCAAAAGTATGGGCCCAGTATGTAGGTGACACATCTTATTTTTATTGTTTTAAAATGTTTTTAATGTTACGATTGTAAGATATTTTTTGAATTGTAAGCTGTCCAGAGTAACCTTACACATGAAACAATCAACAGCATCTTCGAAGAAATAAAATTTACAAGGGAAGACGGAAAGAAAATTCTAATCTTCCTGGATATCTTCATCAGCAGAGGCAACAATGGCAAATAAGAAATGCAAATCTATTGAAAAACGACCCACATTAACCAAGAACTCCATAACCAAAGTAACAACCCAACCACCCACAAGAAAGGGACATTGTTTAGTTGAATACAAATGCACTGTAGCAACCAGGAACACCAGAAAAAGGAAACAGACTTCTTATATAACGTTTTCCAATAAAATGGATACCCACTCAACCCATTATGGCACAACCACCACAAACTATAAAAACATCTCAGAAACAACCAACAGACTATTACAACCAGAGGTGGGTTTCAGCAGGTTCTAATCAGTTCTGGAGAACCGGTAGCAGAAATTTTGAGTAGTTCGGAGAACCGGTAATAAAAATTCTGACTTGCCCCTCCCCCATCTATTCTCTGCCTCCCAAGTCCCAGGTGATTGGGAGGAAATAGGGATTTTGCAGTAACCTTCCCTGGGATTGGGGAGGGAATGGAGATTTTGCAGTATCCTTCCCCTGCCACGCCCACCAAGCCACGCCCACAGAACCGGTAGTAAAAAAAAATTGAAACCCACCACTGATTACAACCACATGGCATTACCATAGCACACAAACCAGCTAAAGTCTTTCAAAATATCTCAAACGAACCAAAAGATCCAGTAGGCCCAGAAAAAAAATATATGAATCATCTACAACAGGGCTGTCAAACTCCTGGCCTGTAGGCCAGATCCGTCACGTGCTGGCCATGCCCAAGGCTGGTTTAGCAAAGGGGGGGAAAGTCCCAATATGTCATGTGACGCCGCCATGACGATGTGAGTTTGACACTGCTGATCTACAACATACAGTGTAGTGGTTAAAGTTACAGGTTAAAAAACCAGGAAACTGTGAGTTCTAGTCCTGCCTTAAACATGAAAGCCAGCTAAATGGACTCCACAGTTCAAACCTGAGCAACATATATTCTGTTCTATTAATTATCATAATCTATTAGCTCCTCTCACAATTTTCAACTAGAAGAATATATGAAAAACGTGAGCTAGCAGGGGGCTAATCCAGTCAGAAAAGAAAAAAAAACTATGTATGGCTGGAGCAACCTGCCATTTGTCCACAGATGATTGGATGAAAATGTGCTGTTCTCAGAATGTATTGCATTATAGCTGTTGTGACACATTGTTCAACGTTGTAGGTCACCAAACTAAGAAAGATTATGACATATGGCTCTGTATCTCAGAGAACCAGATTTGTGGCCCTCAAATATCAAGTATGGTAAAGGCCAGGATGATATTTTTCTTGACCATAAAATAAAAAGAGTTATGAGCCTGAAGTGAAGGAAAAAATGATACTGTCCCAGAAAGGCTAGCAATCCTTTCCTTTCCAGTCCACGCTTCCCAAGTCAAAATGCAAGATTTCCCCACATATATATCTATGTGACGGGAAAAGCTTCAACTATTACATTTCTGCTTGTCACCCATCTGTAAAAAAAAAAAATTGTGTTAACACACTATAATTATAAATCTTATGAATCAGTCACACAACTTTGACAAACTGTAGGTCTGTACCAAGACAAACACTTTCTAAAACATCACCTTCTCCACAGTAATCTCTTTTGACACACAAGTTACTCCTTGTGGCTATTAATCACCTCTGTTACATTTCACTAATATCCAATGCTTCAACCGACTAAAAAGATTTTACCAAGAAGTACCTTCATTCTTACTTTGTAACATACAATGTGTATCTCCAAAATATCATTGTGGATCAATAATATTCCGGGATTAAAATAACAGGCACAATTATTTACTTGAAGTAGAACAATCTCAAAGTTACAACATCACTTGTTCCTTCTACAAACTGAGCAGAGGAATTTGAGAGGAGCGAATAGATTTTCTGTTCAGCCAGGATTCATTGCAAAGATTTATGTACTCCTATCAATTAATTGTATTTCTCAAGTACAGACACAATCTAACAGAGCATTTTTAGAGTGCTCAAATGCTGGGGGAGATCTTTGGTCTTTAAGAGCAGAATCCAGCACACATAAGGTTGTTTTGAAAGCTGATCGTCTTGTACACAATCTTCATCCCAGAGAACTATATTGCATGAATTTTTCTGGCATGGGTGAATTATATTCTAGAACAAATGTATGGTCTTTCTAATAACAGTAAACCAGGAACGGGGGAACATGTGGCCCTCCAAATATTGCTCAATTATATTTCTATGAATCCCTGCTACTAGCCTTTCATCAATAATTAGGCAAGTTCTTTGGCGGATCTGAATAATTTTCCTTCTACTTCTGCATACAATGGTACATAATCACTTTTAACAACAGGGGGAAAAAATGCAAGCATGTTTCCATCCACACCTTCTCCTTGGCAGTCCATAGTGAAAGGCAAGCAAATGTGCTTGAATGCTCCAAGCTTGGAATTCTCCAGCCTTTCCTAACAATTGTTCTATCTTTGCTGCTTATGTTTTGTTTTGTTTCTGTTGTTGTGTTAATGTTTTGCCCCTAGCTCACTGCAATTTGTATACATATCTTGATAGGGTATATATTCCATTGTCAATTCCAAATTTTTTTGCAAATGAACCATAGCTGCAAGCAGGACACATGCGGTCAGAAGATATTTAATTCAATGCTTTCTCATATTCACTGTTTCATGAAGAAGAAACATGTTCAAGCCCTTTTCAAAATGTATCAGCAATCCGAATGAATTTGGGGATTCTAAAGACAAAGTTTGGTTTTCTTCAGAACAAGGTCATGGGAGCATAAATGAGAAGACTAGGAGGCAGCCATGGCCAAGAAGCCCTTTGTGCGAATTTATCTGTTCCAGAATCAGAAGGGCTTTGAGACAGTCATGTCTTGGTCTCCTTTAGATTGGATTACTTTAATGCA